>NC_062544.1:157509791-157825317 GCF_016906955.1 Phacochoerus africanus | reverse complement strand
CCAAAGCAAATAAATCTACTCTTAAGCAACAGTATGGAATACTAATTCTCTATGATCTTTTCTCTTTAACCACAGACCGATCAAATAGTCTGCTGAAAGAACTATATTTATTTAAGAGAGTTTGAAGAGTATACACTCAGTGTACCGTGTAGATATCCATATTGAATTGATTATCTTTCTTTTAGGTTTAGTTTATAATAAGCTTAGAGGCAGACCTAATTTTTTTTTTTTTTTTAATGGCTGCACCCACATCATATGGAGGTTTCTGGGCCAGGGATTGAATCTGAACTGCAGCTGTGACTTACTTTGCAACTACAGTAACACTGTATCCTTTAATTCACTGGACTGAGTTGAGGATGAAACAGGCACCCCCGCAGTGAACTAAGTCACTGCAATTGGATTCTTAATCCACTGCATCACAGCAGGAACTCCTAAAACTCATTTTTAACTATGACATTTATTATTCTGTTCCACATACTGCTATTTCTTATTCTTGATATTTCTTTTGTTTTCTCTTCAGTTTTTCTTCCTCAATTTTTAAAACATTGTACTCTGACTACAAATTCCTTATTATACTATCCTTTATTGTACTGTGGAGGGGCAAGAGTGGTCACCCCATTCTTCTTCTCCATCTTAGAAGAAAATCTTTTAGCCTTTTGCCATTGAGTGATGTGGCTATGGGTGTTCCATATGGCCTTTCTTGTAGCATTCTTGTCTGGTTTTGGTAACACGTGACACTGGTCCCATAAAATGTGTTTGGAGGCGTTCCACCCTCTTCTGTTTTTTGGAAAAGTTTAGTAAGGAGTGACATTAATTCTTCCTTAAATCTTTGGTAGAAATCATCTGGTAGAAGCCTTCTGGTCCTGGACTTCTGTTTGTTGGGAGGTTTTTAATTACTGATTCAATCTCCTTTCTTGTAGTCAGTCAGTTTATATTTTCTTTTTCATCATGATACTGTCTTACTAAGTCATATGTTTCTAGGAATTTATTCATTTTTTTCTAGCTTATGAAATTTTTTGGCATGCGATTATTGTTCATAGTAGTCTCCCTATGATCTCTTATGATCCTTTCCATTTTTTATGGGATCAGTTAGCATCTCTTTCATTTCTGATTTTATTTATTTAAGTCCTGTGTCTCTTTTTTTCTTGGTGAATCTAAATGAAGGCTTGTCACTTTTGTTTATTTTTTCAAAGTAGCAGCTCTTAGTCTCATTGATCTTTTTTGTTCCGTTTTTAGTCTCTATTTCATTTATTTATGCTCTAATCTTTATTATTTCCTTCCTTCTTGGGCTTTTTTTTTTTTTTCCAAGTTCCTTGAGCTATAAAGTTAGGTTCTTTATTTGAGATGTTTCTTGGGATAGGTATTTATTGTGCTAAATATCCCTCTTCAAACTGCTTTTGCTGCATCTCATAAATTTTGATACATTTCCATTTTCATTTCTCCCAAGAAAAGTAGAGAGGAGCTAAGAACACCTTGAGAACAGTTAACAAAATGGCGATAAATATATGACTATCAGTAATTACTTTAAATGTAAGTGGACTAAATTCTCTAATTAGAAGATACAGATTGGCTGAATGATTTAATAAATAATAAATTCTGTAATGAATTCTTAAGTACAGTCCTGTATTCTTCAGCTTCAAAATTTGTTTGACTCTTTTGTTTTGTCTTTGTCAGACTTCTCATTTTGTTCTTACATTTTTTTCCTGATACATTAATTTTTTTTAATCTTCGCTCTCTGATAGCTTTCTGGTTGTCTGTAGGACAGTTATTTGAATTGTTGGTCAGGGAGTTCTTGGATCTTCATTTCTTTGGGCCAGTTACTCTAGGCTTACCATATTTCTTTGGTAGAGATATATTTCCCAAAATCTTCATAATTCTTATTGTGTTGTTTTCATGTCTGCATTTTAAGAAGCAGTTACCTCTTCTAGACTTTATAGACTGAATTTGGTAAAGGAAGGCTTTCACCTGTGGGTGAGAGCACACTGAATCATGCTGTGATCCTGGATATAGTGGTGCAGGGTACTGATTATGGTGGCATGTGGCACATTAGGTCCCTGAGGGAATGATGTCTTTAACTCCAGCCACAGTGGTATCTATCCCATAGTCAGGTGTGCCCACTGCAGTGGAGGCCAGTGGTGGAGGTTGGGCTGGGATGTGCATTGTACAGCTTGGAGTGGCTAAGTACAGGTGGGCAGACTAGTCCTGGCCATGACAGGAGGCAAGGCCTGATCCAGGCCTGTATGCAGGTGTGAGGTGCCTTTGTTGTAGGTGCACTCACTGGTGGCTGCATATCTCTCCCTTCTCTCCATGAATGCTGACTTCGGTGGAGGCCAGTGATAGATGTCAGGCTAGTAATGCAGTCAGAGGGGTAACCCTTGAGCATGGGCACAGTGGTGATATTCAGTGTGGTAGGTAGTATTAGGCTTGTATCTTCCACTTGTGCAGCTGCAGAAGCCCTAGTTGGCAGTAAGTGTGGCTCCTCAGATCTGGTGAGGGTAAGTAGTGATTCAGGTAGCTGGTGTCTCACACTTGTGCAGCTCCAGAGAGATCTAATGTATATAATGTTCTCTCTCCATATTCTCTCTCCATACACATACACACATATGTATGTATGTATATATATGTTTATAAAATAGTGTGTCGTGTAGGTCCAGCATTGGTGGGGGAAGGGTACACAGAAGGAGTCAGGCAGTTAGCATCAGTGAATACAAACACTTGTGGGGGGAAAGCTGGCAAGATCTGAGAGAGGTCCCTAGTGATTCTGCTGGCCTTTGGCTTCCTCATTGGTGAAATTTGCTGACTGTCTGAAGAGGAGGTCTGTATGAACTGTGATCACTCCAGCTGCTTGTCTGCTAATGATAGCTTATCCTTTTAGTCTGTGTTCTTAGCTGGCTCATTACATCTCAGGTTTGCTGGTCTAGGGTAAGTGAAACCAAAGCAGGACCTCTGAGCTGGTTAGTCACACCATATGTCCTTTCCTGGGAAGAAGAACGTTTTCTAACTGGGAACATCCTTCCTGAACAGTGCCATTTTGGGGTGTAGGATGATGGAGGCAAAATGAGGTTACCTTCATTTTCTTCTTGTGTGATAATTCTGTTTTGTTGTTCTTAAATCTTTCTAAGTGGACACTAGGAGTCTCTTGGAGATGGTTTTATTCTTGGACAGCTGTCCAGTCATTGATTTTTGTCAGATGATGGGGAAGCTGGGTTTTATCCTCAACCAATGGGCAGTTTTTTCTTTATTTAAATACATTATTCCATTATCCACTGGCTTTCATTATTTTTGATGACAAATGTGCTGTTTCTTATCCTTTTGTCTCTTGAATGTACTCTGTGGTTGCTTTAAAATATTTTTCTTTTTATTGAAGATTCCCAGAGATTTAGGGGTTTTTTATTTTTTTATTTTTTTGTCTTTTTGCCTTTTCTAGGGCCGCTTCCTGCTGCATATGGAGGTTCCCAGGCTAGGGGTTGAATCGGAACTGTAGCCACCAGTCTACGCCAGAGCCACAGCAACGCGGGATCCAAGCCGCGTCTGCGACCTACACCACAGCTCACAGCAATACCAGATCCTTAATCCACTGAGCAAGGCCAGGGATCGAACCACAGCCTCATGGTTCCTAGTCGGATTCGTTAATCACTGCGCCACGTTGGGAACTACTAGGGGTTTTTAAAATTAAAGTATAGTTGATTTAAAATGAACCAATTTGTGCTGCACAGCAAAGTGCCCCAGTTGTATGTGTGTATGTGTGTGTATATGCATATATATGTGTATATATATGTATGCATATATATGTGTATGTACACACACACACACACATTCTTATATCATTCCTCCATCATGTTCAGTTGCAGGAGAATGGACACATTTCCCTGTGATACAACAGCAGGACTCCATTGCCCATCCATTTTGAATATAATAGTTTGAATCTACTAATCCCACTCCCTCCCCACTCTCCCTTGGCAACCGCAGTTCTGTTTTCCATGTCTGTAAGTCTGTTTCTTTTCTGTAGATAGGTTCATCTGTGCCATATTTTAACTTCCACATACAAGTGGTATCATAGGGTATTTTTCTTTCTCTTTTTGACTTTTTTCACATAGTTTGAGAATCTCTAGTTGAGTCCATGTTGCTGCAAATGGCATTATTTCATTCTTTCTTAGGCTGAGTAGTATTCCATTGTGTATATATACCACATCTTAATCCATTCATCTGTTGATGGACATTTAGGTTGTTTCCACATCTTGGTTATTGTGAATGGTGCTGTAATGAAAACAGGGTGCATGTATCTGTTTGAATGAAAGTTTTGTCTCTGTATATACCCAAGAATGGGACTGCTGAATCATATGGGAGTTCTATATTTAGTTTTCTGAGGAACCCTCATACTGTTTTCCATAGTGGTTATACAAATTTACAACACCAACAGTGTAGGAAGGTTTGTTTTTCTCCACACTTGTTATTTGTAGACTTATTAAGGGTGGCCATTCTGACTAGTGTGAAGTGGTCCCTCATTATAGGTTTGACTTGTATGTCTCTAATAGCTAGTGATGTTGAGCATCACGTACCTACTGGCACATACGACATTTTTTGAGAAATGTCTATTTAGGTCATTTGCCCGTTTTTCTTTTTTTTTCCTTCCTTCCTTCCTTCTTTCTTTTTTTTGATGCTGAGTTGTATGAATTGTTTGTATATTTTGGAGCTTAAGCCCTTGTCACTTGCATGGTTTGCAACAAGTTTCTCCCATTCCTTAGGTTGTCTTTTTTTTATGATTTCCTTTGCTGTGCAAAAGCTTGTAAGTTTGAGTAGGTCCCATTTGTTTATTTTTGTTTTTATTTCTATTGCCTTGGGAGAGTGAACTAAGAAAATATTTGTATGGTTTATGTCAGAATGTTTTGCCTATATTCTCTTCTAGGAATTTTTTTTTTGTCTTTTTTTTTTTTGCCTTTTCTTGGGCCACTCCCACGGCATATGGAGGTTCCTAGGCCAGGGGTCTAATCGGAGCTGTAGCTGCCAGCCTATGCCAGAGCCATAGCAACTCGGGATCCGAGCTGCGTCTGCAACCTGCACCACAGCTCACGGCAACGCCGGATCGTTAACCCACTGAGCAAGGGTAGGGATTGAACCCGCAACCTCATGGTTCCTAGTCGGATTCGTTAACCACTGCGCCACGACGGGAACTCCTCTGCTAGGAATTTTATGATGTCTTATGTTTGAGTCTTTTAAGCCTTTTTTTTTTTTTTGTCTTTTTTAGGGCCGCACCCACGGCACATGGAGATTCCCAGGCTAGGGTTCTAATTGGAGCTATAGCTGCTGGCCTACACCACAGCCACAGCAACACCCGATCTAAGTCGCATCTATGATCTACACCACAGCTCATGGCAACGCCAAATCCTTAACCCACTGAACAAGGCCAGGGATCAAACCTGCAACCTCATGGTTCCTAGTCAGATTCGTTTCCACTGCGCCACGACAGGAACTCCCTGTTAAGCCATTTTGAGTTTATTTTTGTGTATGATGTGAGGGTGTGTTCTAGTTTCATTGTTTGACATGGCAGCTGTCCATTTTCCTAGCACCCCTTGTTGAAGAGTCTTTCCCATTTTTATATTCTTGCTTCCTTTGTCAAAGATTAATTTGACTGTAGGAGTCTGGGTTTATTTCTGGGCTCTCTGTCCTGTTTCATTGGTCTTTATGTTTGTTTTTATACCAGTACCATACTGTCTTGATTACTGACTGTAGCTTTGTAATGTTATCTGAAATCTAGGAGAATTTAAGCCTCCTGCTTGTTTTTGTTTTTGTTTTTGTTTTACACTTCAGGATTGATTTGGCAATTCTGGGTCTTTTATATTTCCATATAAATTTTGGGGTTGTTCTAGTTCTGTGGAAAATGCTAAGGGTAATTTGCTAGGGATCATGTTAAATCTGATGGCTTTGGGTAGTATAGCCATTTTAACGATATTAATTCTTCCAATCCAGGAGCATGGGGTATCTTTCCATTTCTTTGAATCCTCTTTAATTTCCTTGATTAGTGTTTTATATTTCTCAGCATGTGTCCTACTTTGCTGAATTTGTTGATCAGTTTGAATAGTTTCTGCGTGGAGTTCTTAGGATTTTCTCTATATAGTATCATTTCATCTGCATAAAGTGATAATTTTATGTCTTCTCTTTCAATTTGGATACCTCTGATTTATTTTGTTTGTCTGACTGCTCTGGCTAGGACTTCCAATACTATGTTGAATAAAAGTGGTGAGAGTGGGTATCCGTGTCATATTCTAGATTTAGTGGGAAAGATTTTAGCTATTCTCTCTTATATTAGAGTATTATATTGGATGTGGGTTTGTCATAAATGGACTTTTATGTTGTAGTATGTTCCCTCTATACCCACTTCTGGTAAGAGTTTTTATTATGAATGCATGTTGAATTTTGTCACATGCTTTTTCGCATCTGTTGAGATCATCATGTGTTTTATGTTAATGTGTGTATTAACATTTATTGATTTGAAATATCCTTGGTTGTTGTATATGATTTTTTTGTGTGCTCTTGGATTTGGTTGGCTAAAATTTTGGTGAGAATTTTTGTGTCAATATTCATCAAAGATATTGTTGGCCTATAATTTTCTTTTTTGGTAGTATCTTTAGTTTTGGTATTAGGGTGATGATGGTTTCATAGAATGACTTTGGGAGTGTTCCATCTTCAATCTTTTGGAAAAGTTTAAGCAGAATCATTAAAACTTCTCTGTATGTTTGGTAGAATTCAGCTGTGAAGCCATCTGGTCTTGGACTTTTATTTGTATGGAGTGTTTTTATTACATATTCAATTTAATTTCCTGTGATCAATCTGTTCAAAATATCTATTTCTTCTTGATTCAGTTTTAGTGGGCTGTATTATTCTAGAAAGTGGTCCATTTACAGCAGTTTATTTTTGATGTGCCTTATGTAGTTTTCTGTTTTATACTCTTCCTCTCACCACTGGCTCAGACCATCTATATTAAGATAGTTTGTATCATACACCCACTTATGCCCTTATTTGGCAATGCCTCAAAAAAATCATCAGTCTTTGATGGCCTAGGAAGGTTGTATCCCTCTGGAGTTACTTGGTTAGATTCCTTTGCCCTTCCACCTCTTTTTTTTTTTTTTTTTGCCTGCATTTAACTCAGTGAATTTTATTATATTTATAGTTTTACAATGATCATCACAACCCAGTTTTACAGAATTTCCATCCTAAACCCCCAGCTTGTCCCCCCGAAACTGTCTCCTTTGATAACCATGTTTTTCAAAGTCTGTTAGTCAGTATCTCTGCTGCAAAGAAGATCATTGTGTCCTTTTATTAGTTTCCACATATAGGTGATAGCATATGATGTTTGTGTCTCACTGTCTGACTAACTTCACTTAGCATGATAATTTTTAAATCCATCCATGTTGCCGAAAATGCCATTATTTCATTCCTTTTTAATAGCTGAGTAATATTCCATTGTGTAATGGGCCACATCTTTATCCACTCCTCTGTTGATGGACATAGAGTTTGCTTCCATGTCTTAGCTATTGTATATAATGCTGTAAAGAACATTGGAGTACATGCATCTTTTTGAGTCATGGTTTTCTCTGGATAGATGCGCCAGAGTGGGATTGCTGGATCAAATGGTAATTCTATGTTTAGTTTTCTGAGGAATCTCCATACTGTTTTCCAGAGTGGTTGCACCAATTTACAATCCCACCAACAGTGTAGCAGGGTTTCCTTTTCTCGACACCCTCTCCAGAACTTATTGTTTGTAGACTTTCTGATGATGGCCATTCTGGCCAGTGTAAGGTGGTAGCTCATAGTGGTTTTGATTTGCATTTCTCTAATAATGAGTGATGCTGAATATCTTTTCATATGTTTTTGGGGCATCTGTATGTCTTCTTTGGAGAACGGTCTGTTTAGATCTTCTGCCCATTTTTTGATAGGGTTGTTTGTTTTTTTGGTACTGAGTTTTAGGAGGTGTTTATATATTTGGGGGATTAATCCCTTGTCATTTGCTTTACTTGCAAATATTTTCTCCCATTCTGTGGTTTGTTTTTGTTTTGTTTAGGGTTTCCTTTGCTATGCAAAACTTTTAAGTTTAATTAGTTCTCATTTGTTTATTTTTGTTTTTATTGTCATTACACTAGGAGGTGGGTCTGAGAAGCTGTTACTGTCATTTATGTCAGAGAGTGTTTGGCCTATGTTTTCCTCTAAGAGTTTTATAGTGTCTGGTCTTATATTTAGGTCTTTAATCCATTTTGAGTTTATTTTTGGGTATTTTGTTAGTTAGGGTTCTAATTTCATTCTTTTACATGTAGCTGACCAGTTTTCCCAGCACCACTTATTGAAGGGACTGTCTTTTCTGCATTGTATATTCATGCCTCCTTTGTCATAGATTAGTTGACTGTAGGTGCATGGGTTGAATTGTGGACATTCTATCCTGATCTATATTTCTGTCTTTGTGCCAGTACCATACAGTTTTGATGACTGTAGCTTTGTAATATAGTCTGAAATCAGGGATCCTGATTCCTCCAGCTCCATTTTTCTTTTCTCAGAATGGCTTTGGCTATTCTGGGTCTTTTGTGCTTCCAAACAAACTTTAAAATATTTTGTCCAAGTTCTGTGAAAAATATCCTTGGTAATTTGATGGGGATTTCATTGGATCTGTATATTGCCTTAGGAAGTATAGTCATTTTGACAATATTGATTTTTCCAATCCAAGAGCATGTTAATGTCTTTCCATCTGTTTGTGCCATCTTTGATTTCTTTTATCAGTGTCATGTAGTTTTCAGAAGACACATCTTTTGTCTCTTTAGGTAGGTTTATTTCTACGTATTTTATTCTTTTTGATGCAAGGGTAATGGGGTTATTTCTCTGATTTCTCTTTCTGATCTTTTGTTTTTAACATATAGAAATGCAGTCAATTTCTGCCTAATAATTTTGTATCCTGCACCTTTACCATATTCGTTGATGAGCCATAACAGTTTTCTGGTAGTGTCTTTAGGATTTTCTAGTCATCTGCCAATAGCTATAGTTTTACTTTTTCCTTTCCAATTTGGATTCCTTTTATTTCCTTTTCTTCTCTAATTGCCTTGGCTAGGACTTGCAAAACTGTAGAGGCAATCTCAGACAACTGATATGAACCTTGAAGAGGTTCTTTCTTTTTACCCTCTCATACCACCTTTATATTTTCTTTGTACTTTGACAATAAACCCTCCCAGATAACTAATGTGATGAGACAGAGGGACAATGTTACATACATCAGCAGTTAATAAAAAAAGTTCTCCCTTTCACATAGAAGAAGGAAATATGATTATCTCTAAGTAAGAGATCATTAAAGAAGGAAAAGGGGTATGCTCTGTCAAAATGGGTTAAAATAAAAGGAATGAGAATGTGGAACATCCAATGTGATACATTGCTGGAGGAGGTATAACATAATACACTTGATCTGGAAAATTGTTTTGACATTGTATAAGTAACCCTCAACATAGATGTATTTTGTCTGTTGATTAGTCTGTTAGTGGGCAAATATAAAACAGAAAAAAAATCTTCATGTCAAACAATGTGTACCGTTATGTACATTATAATTTTATTTGTGATAGCCCCCAAATGGCAATAACACTGATGTTTATCCGTAGTAAAATTGGTTATAAATTGTGGTGTATTAATAAAATTAAATACTGTCCAGTAATACAAACAAGAAACTACTGATGACACATAACAGCATGGATGAAATGACACGCAAAACACAATACTATTGGTATGAATTTCATAAACTTATCTAATATAAGGAACATTAAGCAATAATAGTTAAATTCTTTGGGTTGGTTATGGTTACTGCCTGGAAGGGAACATCAGGCAGCCTGTTTTTCATTTTTTGAAATATTTTTATATTGTCATTTTGATTATGGTTAAATTGATGTATGAATATGTGAACTTTCATCAAGAAGTAACTTAAGATTTATGCATTTACTATGTATAATTATACCTAAGTACAAAAATTAAAAATTCACGTAGGAGTTCCCATGCGGCTTAAGGATCCAGTATTGTCACTGCTTTCGCTTGGGTTGCTGTGGTGCCCCAGATTCAGTATCTAGCCTGGGAACTTCCCTATGCTGTAGGCACAGCCAAAAAAAGAAAACCAAAAACAATTCACTTAAAAGAAAACTATCACTGAGTAAATTTTTACTCAGTTACGACTGAGTTCCCATCGTGACTCAGTGGTAAAAAACTCAAATAGTATGCATGAGGATGTGGGTTTGATCCCTGGCCTCACTCAGTGGGTTAAGGATCTGGCATCACTGTGAGGTGTGGTGTAGGTTCCAGAAGTGGCACAGATCCTGCAGTTGCTGTGGCTTAGTATAGGCCAGTAGCTATAGCTTTGATTTGACGCTAGCCTGGGAACTTCATGTGCTGCAGGTGCAGCCCTAAAAAGACAAAAAAAAAAAAAAAAACCACAAGAAAATTAATGTATTTCCCATGCTTTCCTACCTATCCCCCCCCAGGAAAACTCCAAACAGTTCAACCACCTAGTATGCTAAGTGGAAATACATTTTGAAAGACTATTGATATAGCATTAAACCTTTTTATTTTGCTTTATTTTTTTAAGGTTTTTCTTTATTTTGTTTTGTTTCGTCTTTCTGGGTTTTTTTTTTTGGCTGTACCCTTGGCATTTGGAAGATCCCAGGCCAGGAACAGAATCCACGCCATAGCTGTGGCAATGCTGGATCCTTAATCTGCTGCACCACAGCAGGAACTCCACACTAATCCTTTTTTAAAAAAAATATAATATATATATATGAAACTTATTTAATATTAAATTGTATATTCTATTAATTTCATAAAAATTTATACATTTCTTGAATTTATTCTTAGATAATTTTAGTTGTGAATAGACTTCTCAATCAATGTATATTTACTTTTTTTTCTCCCAGACTACCCCCGCAGCATTGGGAAGTCCCCCAGGCTAGTGGTTCAATCCAAGCTGCAGCTGCAGCCCTACACTGCAGCCACGTTAATGCCGGATCCAAGTCACATATGTGACCTGTGCTGCAACTTGTGGCAAAGCCAGATCCTTAACCCAGTGAGCAAGGCCAGGGATCGAACCTAGTTCTTCATGGAGACTACGTTGGGTTCTTAACCCGCTGAGCCACAATGGGAACTTCATTTTTATATTTTTTATATAATGCCAATATGAAAATTTTATTTTGGGAGTTCTTGTTGTGGCACAACAGAAACAAACCCAACTTGTATCCATGAAGATGCAGGTTATTGAAGTAGGTCACAGATGTAGCTCAGATCCTGAGTTGCTGTGGCTATTTCATAGGCTGGCAGCTGTAGCTCCAATTCGACCCCTAGCATTGGAACTTCCATATGCCATGGGTAGAGCCCGAAAAAGCCAAAAAAAGGAAAAAAAGATTTTGTATATTTATCTTTTGTCAGCTGTCTTGGCAAATTTTTTATTAATCTTTTGAATCACTTTAGTAGAGATGGTTAGGTTTTCTTATCAATTATAGGCAAGGAGGAGTTCCCGTCGTGGCACAGTGGTTAACGAATCCATCTAGGAACCATGAGGTTGCGGGTTCGGTCCCTGCCCTTGCTCAGTGGGTTAACGATCCAGTGTTGCCGTGAGCTGTGGTGTAGGTTGCAGACGCGGCTCGGATCCCGTGTTGCTGTGGCTCTGGCGTAGGCCGGTGGCTACAGCTCTGATTCAACCCCTAGCCTGGGAATCTCCATATGCCGCGGGAGCGGCCCAAGAAATAGCAACAACAACAACAGACAAAAGACAAAAAGACAAAAAAAAAATTATAGGAAAGGAAAATTGTCTATACTGATGTTTTACTAATTTTACATAAACTAAAAACTTAAAGTCTATGTTGAACTGTTAGGGATGCATCCTTATTTCGTTCCTTTTAGAGCTGAAATATGTTAAGGGTTTCAACAACAAATATATTTTCATCTTTGTCTTTAAGTTGTTTACCAGCATATCATAACGCTAATTTTTCTAAAAATGTTGTATTAAGCTTGGCTGCATGGTTTTATCAAATAATTCTTTTAAATCCAGTAATACAATCATTTAATTTATTTTTATTCTTTATTTTGTTGGTAAATTTTATTGTTTTATTTCCTAATATTGAGCCTTCCTTATATTCTTGAAAAAATGTGTTTCGTTATATATGTTGTGTACTTTGTTATGCACTACTAAGTTTTCTAATATTCAGGCTTATGTTTATTTATGAGTGAGATTTATTTTTGCGTTATTTTCACAATATGGTTTGAATATTAGTATCTATAGATGCTTAATAATTTTTCGACTTCGTGGTATTGGTAAAGTCAGCTTATATTGTGCTCTATTTTGAACAAGTTTTTGATAACCTAGTAATTCGCTTTTGAATTGTCTTTCAAAATAAGGGAATCTTTGCTTTTATTTGGCAACAGAGAATTTTAGGTGAGTAGTTTTCTTGTTTAAATAGACACATGGAAAACCAGTAACTTTTTTGAAAATTTATTTGCTGTGATATCAGTTTTTTAAGCTTCTATTTTTATATATTTTTTCCCCACAGTCCGTGGTCGATGACTGGATTGAATCATATAAACAAGACAGGGACATCGCACTTCTGGATTTAATCAACTTTTTTATCCAGTGTTCAGGATGTCGAGGTACAGAATGTTAGAATAAATGATGTATATTGAGATTCTTTTTCTAGCAGTGTTGAATTTACTTCACCATCTCTTAGCTATTTTATAATTCATCCTGGAATTATGTGCTAATCTTTTTCTGATAAAATTATTTTTAGGATTTTTTTTTTCTGCTTCAATTTTACTAGTAACAGGTTTCTAAATTTGTTGATATTTTGAAGGAAGGTCAAATTAACCACTTTATAAATTCACTTTTTAGATCTTTAGATTTTATGATTAATATTTACTAATTTTATTTGTACCTATCCACCATATTATGGACTGTGCTTCTTGCTAACTTTATTTCGAATTCTCATCTTATAGATGAAGTGTTTAAAATGTAAATAATTTAAGCTAACTTAAGTATGAAAATTAGGTTTCTTAAGTTTACAGTCATTTGGAATCCTTGGACAATCTGTGAAAAGTGAGATTTTATTTTTATCATATTAATAGTTAACTGATAAATACTTTTTCTTCTCTAAAGTAAATAAATCTTAACAAATTAAATTTACTTTAAGGGAGTAAGTCAGTAAAATGATCTTTTGTTAAAATCCTTTCTTTATCAATATAGAAAGCACATTGATGTTTTTATTGAGATCACTGATTAAATTGATTTCTTGAAGACTTTCTTATTTCTGAACAAGTTATCTTTCAACATATTAAAATTAGAAGTTTATCAAATATTTACAGTTCTGAGTTATACTCTGTATTGTTCCGGAGTATACACGTATTATCAACACAGTCTCTTTCCTAGTAAATATTATTATATGTTTAATTTTTAAAAGAAGTTAATTTTTTAAAGAAGTCAGTATACCAACAGTTCAGTAAAGTGCTGAGTACTATGAGACTAATAAAACTGGTTAGTTTTTAGTGATTTTTTTTTTCGGGGGGGTCTTTTTAGGGATTCATCTGCAGCATATGGAAGTTCCCAGGCTAGGGGTTGAATTGGTGCTGTACCTGCTGACCTTTCCCACAGCCACAGCAATGCCACACCCAAACTGCATCTGTGATGTACACTGTAGCTCACCATAATGCCAGATCCTTAACCCACTGAGGAAGGCCAGAGATTGAACCCACATCCACGTGGATACCAGTCGGGTTCTTAACCCACTGAGCTACATCAGGAATTCCTAATGACTATTTAATATGTGCTAAGCTACAGAGCTTTAGCTGTAGCTAACAGTGATACATGCTTTACATATATTAACCCATTTAATAGTGGTTTGACACTTCTATCAAGTAGATGTGATTTTTATTCTGTAGTTCAGGAAACTGCGAATGTAGGGTTTAGGTTAGTTTTTGGATATCATACACTTTGTAAGTGTCAAATTCACGATTTAAATTCAGGCTTGTCTTAATCGAATCTATATTTCTAACCATAGATACTGTGGGAATAACAAGGAGGTGCTTCTGATCCAACCCAGACTGTGTGTTTCTGTGTATGCTTGGATGTGGGGATATTTGTAAGAAAATGCATCCAGAGGAAGTAACTCTGCAGTGGGACTGAGATAGAGTAAGAGACAGTTAAGGAGGAGAAGAAAGGCCAAAATTAACAGACTGTGTAAAAATTCCAGAAGACAAGAAAGTACAGGACATTCAAGGACATAATTTAAGAGATAGAAAGCAAAAAGCCTTATCCACTTCTTGCCCTCCCATCTATCTCCACAGAGTTTACTTCTCAACTATTTTGTTGTATATCCATCCTTCCCAATCCTTCTCAGACAAAAAATACTGGTATATAGAGAGCTCTGGTGTCCTTCCTTCCTCCCTCCCTCCTACAAGCAGTATTGTAATGGGTAATTTTTTGTAGGATGTAGGTTACTGTATTTGTTATTATACTAAATATTGCCAAATTTCCTGTTTTAGGAATTGTACCCATTTTTACTCACATCTGTAATATATAAGAATGTTTGTTTCTTCTTTGTCTTTTTAATACAATGTTTTTATTAAATTTTTGTATTCTTATGAATGATTTTAAAATGATATATCAGTATGATTTTTTTTTAATTTGTTTTTTGTCCTTTTAGGGACGCACCTGTGGCATATGGAGGTTCTTAGGCTAAGAGTCTGATCGGAGCTGTTGCTGCCGGCCTACACCAGAGCCACAGCAATGCCAGATCCTTAACCCACTGAGCCAGGCCAAGGATCGAACCCGCAACCTCATGGTTCCCAGTCAGATTTGTTTCCACTATGCCACGACAGGAACTCCCCAGTATGATATTTTTAATTGAGGTGAAGTTAATTTAAACAGTTAACCATTTTAAAGCGGTAGTTCAGTAGTTTTTTACCTTTTCTTTTCTCACCCCAGAAGAATACCTCATATTGGTTAAGTAGTCTTTCTTCATTCCCCTTTTCCCTGCAACCCTTGGTGACCACTAATCTGCTTTTGCTATTGTGGATTTGCCTGTTCTATTCATTTCATATAAAAGGAATTATATAATATGTGATCTTTGTTTATGATTTCTTTGATTTAGCATAATGTCTTCGAGGTTTATCCAAGTAGTAGCAAGTATTGGTAATTTATTTCATTTAATGTATATAACAGTTTGTTTATCCATTCATCTGTTGATATACATTTGGGTTGTTTTCACCTTTTGTGTGAATATTGCTTCAGTGTACCTTCATGATCAAATACCTGTTTTGTACTAATTTTTTCACTATTTGTGTAAATACCTAGGAGTGAAACTGCTGGGTCATAGTATAATTCTATTTTTATTTTTTGAGGAACTGTTCACACAGCCGCTGCACTATCTTAAATTCCTAAAACGTATGAAGATTCTTATTTATCCACATCTTCTAAAACAGTTTTATTTTGCAAATTTTTAATTTTAAATGTCCTTGAGGGTATGAGGTGATACCATACTCTGGTTTTGATATTTTCTTAATCACCAGTGATCTTGAGCATCTTTTCATAAGCATTTTGGCATTTTTTGTGTCTTTTCTTTAAGAAATATGTATTCAAGTCCTGTGCTTATTTTAAAATTAGATGGTTTTTATTTTTGTTGTAAATCATTAGAGTTCTTTATGTATTCTGGATGCTAAAACCATGTCTAAAACGTCTAAGTGTTAATAACTTGCAACTGTTGGCTTTGCAGTCTGTAGGTTCTCTTTTCATTTTCTTCAAGATGTCCTCTGATAAACTTTTAAAATTTCTTTGAAGTCCAATTTACCTATTTTCTCCTTTTTTGACTTCGCTTGTGGTATCAAATCTAAGAACCCACTGCCAGTTCTAAGAGCATGAAGATTTATCTCTGTATTTTCTTCTAACAGTTTTATAGTTTGGGTTCTTACATGTAGCTCATACTTGAAAGATTTCAATTTGTATTTCTCTTACATGTGTGTCTTGAGAGCAATCTCTTCTTCTTTTTCTTTTTTTCCCCCCAGTAGATTCTCTGTTCTTACCTCTTGCCGCATTTTCTTTTCAACAGTCTTCATAGTTCCTGAAAAGGTATTTGACAAAATGTGTTTTAAAACATGGTGATAAGATAGAAATAGAAGCGTATTTTTAATATGATTAAGAGAGAAAGCTCTTAATCAGTGTAGTATAATAAAAATATAAAAATAGACACAAGTGCCTATGAAACTGTAGCAAGCAGATATTAAAACATGAAAGAAGTCAATTACAAAATACTAATATTGCAAGATAGCATTTTTCACCTGTCAGATTGATAAAAATTAAAAGTTATAACAGTACCCTGTTCTTTAGGCTGTGAGGAAACAGGCACTAATACATTGTTTGTTGGAATACAAATTGATACATTTCTCATGGAAGGAGATTTGATAGTATCAGCCAAAACTACATACATTTTTATCTTTTAACCCAACTTACCTACTTCTTGAATTTTGCCATGAAGATGTGCCTCCAGTATTATAAAAATAAATGTACAGAGTTCCTCAATACAGTGTTATTTGTAGGAGTAAAGTATTGGAAATAACTTCAATGCTCAGGTAAAGGACAGTGGTTGAATAAACTGTGGTATAGCTTATATCATGGAGTTTTTTGGCACTGCAAAAAAAGTATGAGGAAGATCTCTAAGAATTTGTGGAGGCAAATTTTCAGGATACATTTTTAAGTGCAAAGTATAGGAGAATATCTAAAAGTATTCAACATTTTTTTAGGAGAAAGAAGGGAAAACAATAGATTATACACATGTATCTGTCATTTGATCAGAAAGAAATGAAGGCAAGATAGATAATGATTGATTCTATAGGGTGTATGTGTGTAAATGATGTGGAAAGCTTAGAGGGAAATGGGGGTGAAAGGATGATTATTATTACAATATAGTTTTTGAATGGTTTTGCCTTTTGGGGTTATCTTCCGTGTTTCATATACTCCAAAAAAAAAAAAGAAAAAAATCAATAAAGATGGAGGGAAAATCCTGACGTTGGATGTCATTAGAATAGATGAACCATGCTCTGCCATACTAGAAATAACATAGCCACACTGAGAAGTGTAAAATGTCCAAACAAAAGTAAATTTTAAATTCACTGCCTGGAAAATAAAACTGGTGCAGTAATGTGAAAAACACAGTATTTACCTAGTCAGATTGTCTCCCTATAAGATATTTATTATGGGTAAGATGATACTTTATTGGTACAAACTTGGTAGACACCACCATAAACAAATGATGAAAGCAAACATTGCCAGTTTAGAACGAGATGATAGCATGTGCTTCATGGTATGCACTTAGAAGAACACGGCCTCATTTTTGTAGTATTCTTGCCAAAAGTAGAGTCTGAATCTACTCATGAGAAAGCATCAAAGAAGCTCAAATTGAGATTTACTTTTCAAGATAACTATCCTGTACTCTTTAAAAATGTGCATGAAATACAAAGAAATGGTTCAGGAACTGTTCCAGATTAGAGACTAAAGGAACTGTATACAGTGCACAATCTTAGATTTTTCTTTTGATATAAAGAACATTATTGAGACAAATACTGAAATCTGAAATCAGTTCCGGATTAGAACATATATATTGTATCATTGTTAATTTCATCATTCTGATCATTGTACTGTTAGTTATGTAAGAGATTTTTGTTCGTTTGGGGAAATATACATAGGAGTATTGATGAACAAAGGGATACATGAAGATGGAAAAGGATAAATGTAAAATGTTTACATCTGAGAATTTGGTGATGAGTATTCAGAAATTCCTTGTACTTTTCTTATAATCTTTCTAAAGTTTGGAAAATAAAAAATGAAAGGAAAAACTCTTTTAAACCTAAACTCAACACCATGCTCAAGGGAAACTAGTAGAGTCATTTTCACTGAAGTCAAACAAGGCAAGGATGCCCACTCTCTCAACTCCTATTTAGCATTATATTGTCAATATAAGCCAACACATTTAGCTAATAAAATGAAGTAAGCATGATCACTCTTTGGAAGTAATATTGAAAGCATTGAAAGTTTAAGAGAAACAGTTTATGAAACTATAAGAGCAATGTAATAGCTCTGAGGGAAGGAGATCAAGATGACAGAGTGGGAGGACACTATTCTCCCTTCCCCCTATAACCACCTCAAAAATATAGTACAGTGTAGCTACTCTCACTGTAAACAAACTGGGGGTTGATAGAAAGGCTTTTCTATAGCCAAGCCTGTAAAGAAAGATCCATATGGAGTTGGTAGGAAGAGAGAAGAAACCGTGAGGGTCACGAGACTTATACCCCTACCTTGGAACACAGAAGAAGAGAGGATATCACAGGCTTGGAGATTCTCCCGGGGAAGTGAGAGTTTTGAGACACAAACTGGGCAGCCCAACTTTGGGGTCCAGCATGCAGGAAGATGAGTCCCTTTAGCTGGTTAGAAATCTAGTAAGACTTCCCATTGGGCTATAAGAAACTGAGACTCTGCTTGTGATGATTTGTGCATACATGATTGCTTCCTCCCAGGAACAAGGTAGAAGAAGCAGATTGAAAATGAACTGGGAATCTGACTCATTTCCCACAACTACTTTATTGCACACCCAAATAGCACAGGGTGCCTGCTCCAGCCCCTCTTGTTCTGGCAGAGAAATAAACTAGGGTGAAGATTGACGTGGCCAAGAGAGTAAGCATCTGGGAGTCTGAAACTCAGACTTGGCCTTACCTCTGAACAGGTTGAAGGCAGCCATTACTGGTACTTACATGGAGGCAATGGACAGACAGCTACCCGAGGCTTTGAATGAGTTGCTTGGTCTTTCTCAGTCTGTAACCCAACTTCTAACGTTAGTCTTCCCACTACATTAGAAGTGCCGTCACTCAGGGTAGAACATGTAGTTAGAGGGAATGGAACCTGCTTAGACCTGACCCTAAGGGCTTCTGCTCCAGCACCTTAGGTCCTGATCATGCCCTTAATAGGGTAGTGATAGCTTTTGAGCCTAGGAAAAGTCTCATTTTACATCTAGTGCTGGGTTTAGCTTCTCTATCTTCTACCCTACTTCCCAGCAAGGTGGTAACTACCAGCACATCCCATGGGACATTATCCATGCTCACTTCAAATGCTGGTCTCCCACTAGGGCTACTGGGTGCACATAGACTGTGTACCCTTTAACACTCACACAAGGAATAATCCCAATGAAGAACATCCCTTCACAACTGGGATAGGCGGAGTTCCTGGTGTGGCACAGAAGTAACAAATCTGACTACTATCCCTTAGGATGTGGATTCGATCCCTGGCCTTGCTCAGTGGGTCAGGGATCCAGTGTTGCTGTGAGCTATAGTGTAGGTCACAGAGGCTGCTTGGATCTGGTGTGGCTGTGGCCGGCAGCTGTAGCTCCAATTCAACCCCTCCAGCCTGGGAACCTCCATATGCTGTGTGTGCGACCCTTAAAAAAAAAAAAAAAGATCTTATTTTATAGAGGCAGAGTAAGTTATACATAATGAGAACACTGAGGAATTTGTTTCAAATGAAAGGACGGGGGGGGGAACCTAAAGAAACAGATAATTTGCCAATTAAAAGTTCAAAGCATTAGTAATAAACATGCTGGCTGACTGTGGGAAAAGACTAGATGAACTCTGTGAAAATTTTAAAAAGGATCTATGAAACATAAAAACCAGTCAGATCTGAAGAATACAGTAATTGAAATGAAAAATACACTAGAAGGGATTAACAGCAGTTTAGGTGATACAGAACTGGTAGATAGAACAAAGGAAATCACTTAATTAGAATGGCTGTGGAAAGAAAAGCAATTTTTAAAAAAATTAGAGTAGTTTTAAGGGACCTCTGCAACAATATCAAGTGTACCAACATTCACATTATATGGATCTCAGAAGGAGGAGAGAGAGAGAAAGGAGTATAAAATGTATTTGATGAAATTATGGCTGAAAACATCCCAAAGCTGAAGAAGGGAATACATTTTCAGGTACAGGAAGCCCAGGGAATTCCAAAAAGGTGAACTGAAAAAGACCCATACCAATGCATAATATAATTAAAATGAAAAAAGTTAAAAGATAATAGAACATTAAAGATAGCAAGAGAAAAACAAAGAGTCGCATAAAAGAGAACCCCCATAAGGCTATCAGCAGTTTTTCTGCAGAAACTTTGACAGCCAGGAGGGAGTGATGTGATACATTTAAAGCAGCATCTGAAGCAGAATAACCTTCATCCTAGAATACCCTACCCAGGAACATAGGGTAACTCAGAACTAAAGGAGAGATAAAGAACTTCTCACACAGGCAAAAAGAAAGTATTAATCAGTATTAAACCAACCTTAGAAAAGTGTTAATGATCTCCCCTAAGTGGAAAAGAAAAGGCTACGGCAATAAGTAAAGAATTTATAGGAAAGTAGAAGTCCCACTAATAAAGGCAAATACATAGAAAAGACTGTGGATCAGCCACTTATATCAGCTAGTACAAGTGTATAAGATAAAAATTGTAAAATCAATTACAGTAAACAGTGAAAGGATAGACATGAAGATGTCTAAGAAATTGGAAAAATGAAATTTGTGGGGGGGTGTGGAAAATTGTAGATCTTTCTGAAAGTGTTTGAAATTAAATGATTATCAGTTTTAAAACAAGTAGATATAGTTATAGGACAATAAATATAAACCCCATGGTAACCACAAATCAAAAACCTAAAATAGGTACACAAAAAAGAAACACAAGCATGCTATTAAAGAAAATCATCAAACCTCAGGGGAAGAGACTAAGTGGAAAATAACAGAGAAGTAATCCAAAAACAACCAGAATTCAAGTAACAGTATTACAGTAGGTTACATACCTAATAACTTTAAATGTCAGTGGAATAAATGCTCCCATCAAAAGATACAGAGAGGCTGATGGGCTAAAAAAACAAGACGCATCTGTATACAGTTTATAAGAGACTCAATTTAGAGCTAAAGCCACACAGGGACTGAAAATGAGGGAAGAGAAAAAGATTTTATGTAAGTAGAAATGACAAAAAACATGGGCTGACCTACAGTATGTATAGCACATGGAAATCTTTTTACTACTGTGTAATAACCTATACAAGAAAAATAGCTGAAAAGGAATAGATAGGTATATGTGTAACTCATTTACATTACTTTAAACCTAAAACTAATACAACTTTATAAGTCAACTCTATTCCCCCCCCCCCAAAAAAAAGGGACACCATCCTCAAATCACTGAGTCCCTGCTTAGAAACCAAGCACAATGTTGGCTCTTTTTTTAATAATATATGTTTATTAATAACATAATGAAACCATAAAAAGATGGGCTAGCAATATTCATGTCAGGCAAAATAGACTTTAAAACAATGTCTACGACAACAAAAGACAAAGAAGGCCATTATATAATAATTAAGGGAACAGTATAAGAAGAGGCTATAGCATTAATATATATGCAGCTGATGTAGGTACACCTAATTATGTAAAGGAAAAATTAATGGACACAAAGGGAAAAATTAACAGTAGTGTAACAGCAGTTGGGAACTTTAACACCTCATTTACCTCAATTGACAGATCATCCAGAAAGAAAAACGGTAAGGAGACAGTGGTCTGAAATGACACATTAGACCATTCGGAATTAATATATATTTGCAGGACATCTCAAAATAGAATACACATTCTTTTCAAGTACACATGGAATAGCCTCTGGAGTAGATCACATTTTAGGCCCTAAAATATGTCTTAGCAAATGTAAAAGTTTGTAAATTGATTCAAGCATTTTTTTTTTCACCCTACCTCACTTGGTATGAAAATGTAATTCAGTTACAGGAAAAGCACAAACGTGGATAAGCAACATGCTACCCACCATACTAAAAAACCTAATGGGTCAAAGAAGAAATCAAAAAGAAAAATCAGAAAGCACTTTGTGACAAATGAAAATAGAAATACAACTTTCCAAAACTTATGGTATGGGACGCACCAGAAGTAGTTTGAAGCAGGAATTTTATTGTTATACAGACCTACCTCAAGAAACAAGAAAAATCTCAAACAAACTAACCTACCATCTAAAAACATTAGAAAAAGAAGAAACAATGTCATGTCAGCAGAGGGAAGGAAATAATAAAAATCAGAGAGGAAATAAAAAGCAAAAAAACAATGGAAGAAATAATGAAAATGAGCTAATTTTTTTTTAAAGGATAAAACAAATTGGTAGGTTTTTCTTTAGGCAGGTTCACTAAGAAAAAAGAAAAAGAGGACCCCCGTAAAATAATATATTAATGAAGAGACACTACAAATGATACTACAGAGATATGAGAAATCATATGAGAATGTTACAGACAGTTATATAGGTCAAGAAATTGGATAATATAGGAGAAAACAGATATATTACTTGACACTTAGAATTTTCTAAGACTGAATCAGGAAGAAATAGACAATCTGAAGGACTTCTCACTAGTTGAGTCATTAAGTTAGTAATCAATAAACTTAAGCAAAAATCTAGGACTTGATGGCTTCACAGTGGAATTCTGCCAACATATGAAGAATGCATACTACCTGTTGTCAAAACTATTTCATTAAAGAGAGAATATTCCCATATTCATTCTGAGGCCACCATTACCCAGATACCCAAAATCAGATAATGACTACAAAAAAAAAAAAAAGAGCCGTTCCCGTCGTGGCGCAGTGGTTAACGAATCCGACTAGGAACCATGAGGTTGCGGGTTTGGTCCCTGCCCTTGCTCAGTGGGTTAACGATCCAGCATTGCCGTGAGCTGTGGTGTAGGTTGCAGACGCGGCTCAGATCCCACGTTGCTGTGGCTCTGGTGTAGGCCGGTGGCTACAGCTCCTATTCAACCCCTAGCCTGGGAACCTCCATATGCCGTGGCAGCGGCCCAAGAAATAGCAACAACAACAACAAAAAAGACAAAAGACAAAAAAAAAAAAAAACCCTCACAGATCTCTGATGAATATAGCTGGAGAAAAAAATCCTCAAGAAAAGATTAGCAAGCTGAATTCAACAATATATAAAAAGGGTCATGCACCATCAACAAGTTGGATTACGGTGATGCAGTGATAGTTCAGCATTCACAAATCAATTATTGCAGTGTGCCACATTCATATAAAGAAGAATAAAAGTCATGTAATTATATTAATAGACAGAAAAAGCATGTGACAAAATTCAACATCTATTCCTGATAAAAATTCTCATCAAAGTCGCCATAGAGGAAATAGGTCAACATAGTAAAGATAAATCCACAGGTAACATCATACTCAGTAATGAAAGCTTTAAAGCTTTTCTTCTAAAGTCAGTAATATGCCAAGTGTGCCCACCCTTACCACTTCTATTTAACATAGTATTTGAGTTTCAGCCATGGCAGTTGGACAAGAAAAAGAAATAAAAACATCCAGAGTTGAAGTAAAGAAGTAAAACTCATTATTAGCAGATAATATGATACTATATATAGAAGACCCTAAAGTCTCCACAAAATACTATTGAAACTAATAAATGAACTTAGTAACATTTCAGGATACAAGATTAATACACAGAAATTTGTTGCTTTTTTGTACTCTAGTAATGAACTACCAGAGAAAGCAAGAAAACAATTCCATTTAAAATCTCATTGAGGAGTTCCTATTGTGGTACAGTGGAAATGAATCCAACTAGTATCTATGAGGATGCGGGTTTGATCCCTGGCCTCCCTCAGTGGGTTAAGGATTTAGCATTGCTGTGAGCTGTGGTGTAGGTTGCGGACAGAGATTGGATCCCACACTGCTGTGCTGTGGCCAGCAGCTGCAGCTCCAATTCAGCCCCTAGCCTGGGAACTTCCATATGTCATAGGTGCAGCCCTAAAAATCAAAAAAAAAAAAAAAAAAAAAGATTAAAGCTAGAGGAATCTTGCTCCCTGGCTTCAAACTATATTACAGAGCAATGGTAATCAAGACAGTATGGTGCTGGCACAAAAAGAGACACATGGATAGATCGTTGGAAGTGAATAGAGAGCCCAGAAATAAAACCACACACTTGATTAATCTACCCCAAGGCAGCAAGAATATGTAATAATAAAAGCGAGTCTCTTCAAAAAGTACTGCTGGTAGGGGTTCCCATTGTGGTGCAGTGGCTAATGGATCCAACTAGGAACCATGAGGTTGTGGGTTCGATCCCTAGCCTTGCTCAGTGGGTTGAGGATCCAATGTTGCCGTGGACTGTGGCGTAGGTCACAGACTCAGCTCGGATCCTGCTTTGCTGTGGCTCCAGCTCTGACGTAGGTTGGCGGCAACAGCTCCTATTAGACCCCTAGCCTGAGAACCTCTATGTGCCACACCTGCGGCCCTAGAAAGACAAAAAAAGAGAGAGAGAAAAAAGTACTGCTGGTAAAACTGGGCTACTTTTTCACATCATATACAAAAACAAACTCAGAATAAAAACCTAAATATTAAGACCTGAAGCCATAAATCTTCTAGGAAAAAATCATAGGAACTACTTACTCTTTGACACCAATCTTAGCAATATTTTTTTTGGATGTGTCTCCTCAGGCAAGGGATCCAAAAGCAAAAATAAACAAATGGTACTACATCAGACTTAAAAGCTTTTGCACAGCTAAGAAACTGGCAACAAAATGAAAAGGGATGCTTACTAAAAGGGAGAAAATATTTGCAAACAATATATTCAACAAGTGGCTAATAAGAACTCATAAAAACAATAAATCAAGAAAACAAAGAACCCAGTTAAAATGGGCAGTGCACCTGAGAAGACATTTTTCCCAAGAAGACTTTCAGGTGGCCAACAGCCATATTGAAAGATACTCAACATCACTGTAATCATCATAGAAATGAAAATCAAAACCAAAGTGAGATACCCAAGTGTTCATATCAGTATCATTTACAGTAACAAGATATTTAAGCAATCTGAGTGTCCAATAACAGATGAATCAGTGAAGAAGATATGGTGTATATGTATGCAGTGATATAGTAGTCATAATAAAGATAGAATGTACCATTTGCAACAACATGTTTGGGAACATGGTTTATTTTGTTTAGTTAAATCAGATGGAAACAGAAAAATACTCTTTGTTTTTTAACTTATATTTGGACTCTAACAAGTTAAAAGAAATGAATAAATGTGACAAAACAAACAGACCAAACTAGTGGTTACTAGTTGGACAAGGATAGGAAAAGGGCAAAATAGGATTAGGGGATTAGAGATACAAATACTGTGTCTGAAATAAATTAGATATAACAATATATTATACAGCACAGGTAATATATATTACTATTTTACCACTTTTAATGAGGTATAATCCTTATAAATATTGAATCACTATGTTGTACACTTGAAAGTAATATAATACTGTGTATGTAACTGCTATATTTTAATAAAAATGTCATGGAACAATAAAGTGATTTGATAATATATGTAAGTCGGTATGTTTGTTCTACATTAGAATAGGCAGTTAAAAGAGTTAGTTAGGAGTTCTTATTGTGGCTCATCTGGTTAGGAACCTGACAAACTGTCCATGAGGTTGCAGGTTTGATCCTTGCCTTGCTCAGTGGGTTAAGGATCCCATGTTAAGCTATGGCATAGGTTGCAAATGCAGCTTGGATCTGGCATGGCTGTGGCTGTGGTGTAGGGTGGCAGCAGCTCTGATTCAACCCCTTGCCCTGGAACTTTCATATGCTGCAGGTTCTGCTGGAGAAAGGAAAAAACAAGAATAAAGGAACTCCTTTTTAAGATAAAAATAAAAAAAGTGTAGAAAATTACTTGATAACGTACACCAAGCTAAATTCCCAGTGCAACAGGTGTTTAAAAACAAAAACAGCAACAAATAGCAGAAACAAAGCAGTTAAAAATAAATAGATAGATAGATAGATAGTAGAAAGAAAGAATAAGTGCACTAGAAGAAGACATGGAAGAAATTTATCACCTTGCAGTTGGAAAGACCTTTTTTGAATGTAAGTCAAAATGTAAGTGAAACTCAAAAATTATCAGTTGTAAAAGAAATAATTGATGAATTAAACTACAGTTCCAACAGTATTGGAAACATTTGCATTGTAGGCACATTGTAAGGATAGTTCAGAAGAAGGACAAATGGGGAAATTTTTTTGTATTACAAAGATAATTCTTCTACTTATTGCGATAAGATTTGCATTTTATTGGGACTCATTGTATTGCAAAGTAACTTCCAATATCTAGATTGATATTCTGTTGTATCAGCTCATTTTCCCCTAATATTGTATAAGAACGAAGAACAAAAAATGTTAAAAAAAAAAAAATTTGCCCGAAGCAGGATGAGAACACCGTAGGTGAGAGGAAAGTTACAAAACTTATTTTCTGACTTGGGTGGAAAACACATCCTCACCAAGACATGACAAGTTGAAACACTATGTCACGAATAGAGTTTGGGCATCCCCTCTTCCATTTTGCTCTGGTATTACTATTTTCTCATCCTGATCCTTGAGAATAGGGAGTATTACTGGTTTCCTATATTAGCTATTTAAGTTGCACCATCTCTGTTAGCTGTTTTCTTAACCTTGCCCACACAAATGTATTCTACTCATTAAACCATCTTTATTTACACCACCTGGAATGAATTATTTTTACTTCTGGAACCAATTGTTAAAATATACTAATTGAATGTGTGATAATAGGGTATGTATTATTATATTCATTATCAATGAAGTAGGAAGCAATTCTAAGGAAAAGTTCATTCAAGCAAATTCAGAAGTTTGCATTTTAAAGGCTATGTAACTTCATAAATTTTCATAGAAATAGGGAGTTCCTGTTGGCTCAGCCCATCCCTGGCCTTGCTCAATAGGTTAAGGATCTGGCACTGCCATGGGCTGATGTGTAAGTCTCAGATGAGGCTCGGATCTGGCATTGCTGTGGCCGTTGTGTAGGCTGGTGGTGATTTAACCCCTAGCTTGAGAACCTCCATATGCCATGGATACAGCCCTAAAAGACAAAAAAATAAAAAATTAAATTAAAAAAAAGTAAATTTTCATAGAAGTAAATTCTGGGGAAACTAAGAGGAGAACACAGTGGTAGGATATATTTATAGTATTATGCATAACAAAATAAAAATACATTTATCCCTGTTTTCAAAGTATCATCATTGTTTAAAACACCTTTCTTGAAGACATAATATATTTGGGTTTATACTAACACCAGTATATAATAGATTTGAGAAATAAGTTATCAGGGTTATTGATAATTTCTAGTGACAGTGTTATTATTTTTTTTAATAGAGGATGTGTTTCTTAAACTAGTTTATTGTGGGTCGTGTAATGAATTGTGTAGAATATCTTTTTTGTTGTGTTTCGTTTTCTGGAAGGATATATGAAATTGGAATTAGTTGTTTACAAAATGTTTGGTAGAATTACTATTAAAACTGTATGGGCATGGAATTTTTTTATTGGAAGATTTTAATACTGATTCAATTTCTTTAACTGATTTAGCACTATTCAGGTATTTTATTACTTTGACAAGCTATATTTTTCTAAGAAATTGTCCATTTCATCTAAATTTTCAAATTTAAGAAAGTTGTTTGCAATATCTGCCTATGCTTTTAATGTATTCAGTTTTTCGTGATGTTTCCTTCATTAGTTTAATTCAAAATGTGTTTTAATTGTCTTTAAGTCATGGATTACTTAGAAGCATGTTTCTTAATTTGCAACTGAGATCTTCTGCTTAAATTTTGTTTTGAGGCCAGAGAAAATGTGCTGTATGATTTCAGTCCTTTCTAATTTGTGTAGACTTATTTTAAAGTTTTATGGGAAGTTTTTGCAACTATTTCATGAGTGCTTGAAATCCATGTGTATTATGTATTTCCTAGGTACAGTTGTATACATCAGGTTGAGATTGTTCAGTAGTTGTGTTAAAAACATATTTATTGTTTGCTTTTCTAGAAATTTCTGAAAGTGGTATATTAAAATCCCACGTCATGATTGTAGATTTTTATATTTCTCCTTGAAGGCCTTCCCATTGCTTCAACCTCCCTTCCCTGATCCTCTCCCTCCCACACCCTCATTGTGTAATTAGGCTCATACAAATATTCAAATAATTCTTAAAACTCAAATATTTTATATTTACTTAATGCTCCTCTTGCTCTCTGGCAGTGCTTTTTCTAAAAGTCTATTTATTTAAATATTAATGAAGCACACCATCTTTTATGATTCTTTTGGTCCATCTTTTTCTTTCTGCTTTCATTGTTTTTGTATCTTTACCGCTTAGGTACCTTTTGTAAACAACATAGAGCTGGATCATAAATGGATATAGTTTTTTTTCTTTTTTTTTTTAGGGCCGCACCTGCAGCATATGGAGGTTCTCAGGCTAGGGGTCCAATCTGAACTGTAGCCGCTGGCCTTCACCACAGCCACAGCAATGTGGGGTCTGAGCTGTGTCTGCCACCTATGCCACAGCTCACTGCAATGCTGGAACCTTCACCCACTGAGCAATGCCAGGGATCGAATCTGCAACTTCATGTTTACCAGTCAGATTCGTTTCCACTGTACCACAATGGGAACTCCATGGATCATATATTTTTTATTCAATCTAAAAGTTGTTTTTCTTTTAACTGTATCACTTAATCCTTTTTTCCACTTAATTTAGCCACTGGGTATTTGGCTTTATATTGAACTGGTGCTTGTTCTTTGTCCTGTCTGCTTTATGCTTTCTTTATTTTTCTCTTTGTTGCCTTTATATTCTTTGAATCTATAAGAGTTCCTTTTTTACCCTCTCCTATATTGAATGTTTTTATACTCTTTAAATTCATTTAATAGTTTCCCTGGAAATTGCTGGAAGTAATGCTTACCATATTAAAATCTAAAGGTACTTACCACCCTTACCTTTTCTAGTCTGTACAATGACCTAGAATATCATAATTTGCTTTCTTTCTCATGTTATAATTTAAATGTTTACTTTTCCCATTGTCATTAGTATTATCGTCATTGTTATTTTTCTTCTTATTATTATTATTCGTCTTTTTAGGGCTGCACTTGCGACTTATGGAAGTTTCCAGGCTAAGGGTTGAATCAGTTGTAGCCACTGGCCCACACCACAGCCACAACAATGACAGATCCAAGCCGCGTCTACAGCCTACACTACAGCCCATGGCAAAGCCAGATCCTTAATCCACTGAGCAAGGCCAGGGGTAGAACCTGCATCCTCATGGATGCTAGTCAAATTCGTTTCCACTGCACCACAATTGGATCTCCCAAATTGTCATTATTTTTTAATAAGTTTATTATTTATTTAGTTTATCCCATATATATGCTGCTTTAAATATTTTTAGTTTTTCTTCTTTTCATATGTATATGAGATCACTTCTTCCTGATGTACAGCTTCTAGAAATTCCTTTTTATTTTGTTGGAAATTCCGTAGACTCTTTTGGACTTCCTCTGAAATATATTTAACTTGCCTTTATTTCTTAAAATATGACTCGATGGGTATATAATTAAACATTGACAGTTATTTTTCTGTCCCCACATTGAAGACATTTCAAAGTCTTCTGGCATGTGTTGTTGAGAATTTGGAATCATTTCTGTCTTTTCAATATTTGTTTTTTCCGAAGTTTAAGATTTCCTTTTGTTTCTGGTATTCCGTGGTTTGACTGTATTATGTTCTATGTATATAATGTATTTCCTTGATTTGGTGACTTTCATCAGTTATCTCTTTAAATGTTGCTTCTTATTTTATTTCATGTCTCCCTTAGTAACTTTGTTTGAACTTTGCATAGTCTTCTATTTACCTTTCCATACTTGAAAATTTCTGTGTAATTTTTCCCCAACCTTCCACTTTAAGTTACTTTTTCATCTGCGCCAGTCTGTTTCAGTTACCATATTGTCCAGTTTTAGGAATTACAGCTACTGAGTTCTTTTTAAAGAAGTTGTTCATGGAATTGTTCTCTGTGTATATTCAGTCTTATGTTTCCTTTTTTAACATGTAAATTTATTTCTTTTATAATCTGTATCGAATTAATATTTAAACATGTAATTCTAGTATATAATCTGTATCTGAGTCTAATTCTAATATTTCATTCTGTGTCTGTGACCTTTCTTTGCTTGTTCTTTTGTATATTGCCCTTCTTCTTGGTATATTTAGTTTTTATTTCAAGCTCCAAATTTTCACTCAAATTTATTTAAGGCCTAGGATAAAAGTATAATCCTTTAGAGAGGATTTATCATTTGCTTGACTGGTGCCCAACCTAGGACCAACCATTTGCAACTGGTTTGAAGTAGTTGTAAAGTTTGAAGTTTTCTGTTTCAGATTATGTGAATTCGGGATGCTTGTGAGAGCACCAGTTTTGGACCACTACCTCCTTCCAGATATATTTACCTCCTTCTGCTAAGTACCCCAAAAAACAATCACACAAAAAATCCTTCTTTATAGTCCCCAGAGTGTTATATTTACTGCTAGTTTAACCTTAATCTAGAGAAGGAAATCCTTTGAGCTGCTGCTTAATGAAAGAGTTGTTTCTCCTATACCCTTCATCTCAGAATTCCTAACTTATGCAATGTAGGCTCAGCAAGTGTTATCAGAGAAAGGTGATCTATTTCAGTGCTCCTATATTTTGGGTTTCTACTTTTAGTTATTTATCCTAGTAATGTCTTACTCCATGAGGTTTTAGATGCTTTTCAGATTTTTTTAATATTTTAGTGAGTATTTTAGAAAGATAATTTATATTTTTTGTTATTTACAATGTTACATAGTCAGAACTTGTAGAAATCAATTTAAAGTGACTTGTTCCCTTGGCTAATAAGTAAGTGTGAGTATAAATGTAACTTGTAAATTTGAACTTTTAACACTTTGGATGTGTTTTGCATATTTATATTTTATATTGTTTTAAAGCAGTTTCTACTTTTATGGACTTTGAATCTCTTGGGAATATTTAAAAGTCTTAATTTCTTATTCTCGTGTTTTTGGAAGAGCTTTTGAATATAGACACATACAGGTACTATTTTAGGTACAGTAAAAACCGCAGGTGATTCTGATGGGTTTATCATTTACAAAAAAAATTGTTAGATGTGCAAAGAACAGGATAAAAATTGTTAAAATAAGGAGAGGATGGAATATGAAATGTTTTGGTATGTTTGTCTTTCTTTTTCCAGTGGGTTCCTGGAAATAGGTCTGAAATTTTTATACTCTAAATTAATGTTACAGAAATCACACAAAAATAGTCAGCTGATTTATTTAAGATGTATATAAAGAGGCAAAGACATGTAAGTGTACATAAGTTATTTCAACAAATGGTGTTGGAACAATTGGATGTTTATATTGAAAAAATGAAGTTAAGCGCATCTTTTTTTGTCTGTTTCATTTGATGGCTACACTTGTGGAAGGCAGAAATTCCTGGGCCAAGGATTGAATCTGAGCCATAGCTGTGACCTACATGGCAGCTGTGGCAACACCAGATCCTTTAACCCGCTGCACTTGGCTAGGTTTGAACCTGCACCTCCACAGCGATCCAAACCACTGCAGTTGCATTCTTAACCCACTGCACCATGGCAGGGATTCCTAGTGTGGTATATCCATATAACCACCAAGAACATGATCCTTAAAAAAAAATTGGCAGGCTGGACTTCATTATAGGTAAAATTTTTCTGTTCTATGAAAGATACTGATAAGAAAATGAAAAGACAAGTCACAAAATTGGAGGAAATATTTGCAAAATACATATGGTAATGGATTTGTATCTGAAATATACAAAACCTTCTAAAAGCTCAATGGTAAGAAAATAAACAGTTCTGTAAAAAGTGGGTAAAAAATCTGAACAGACATCTCACTGAAGAAAATATACAGATGGCAAATGAGCATAATAAAAAATACCATCATTTGTCATTAGGGTGATGCAAGTTAAAAAAAGGATATTAGAAAGGATAAATTCAAGGAAAACTGACAAAACCAATACCTTCCAAGGACGTGAAGCAATAGAAATTCATTATTGGTGCAAATACAAAATGGTATAGCCACTTTGGAAGATAGCCTAAGAGTTTCTTTATAAAACTAAACATAGCTTTACTGTAAATCCAGCAGTCATGCTCTTAGATAGTTACCCATCTGATTTGAAACTGTATGAATACGTTTAGAGTAATTATATTTATGATTTCTGAAAGGTTGGAAGCAACCATGATGTCCTTCAGTAAATGAAATGGATAAAATGTGGTATATCCATATAATGAATACTATTTGGTGATAAGAAGGAAATGAGTTATCAAGCCATGTAAAATCATAGATGAAGCTTTAATGGGCATTGCAATCTGAATAAGGTCTGACTTTCAGTTAATAATTTAGACCAGATGGAGGAGGAATTTGAGGAAGGTGATCAAAACGAACAAACTGAGTTGTAAGTACTAGGGATATAATGTACAACATGATAACTATAGTTAATGCTGCTTTATAATACACAGGAAAGCTAAAAAAGTAGATCCTATGAGTTCCTATCTTAAGAATTTTTTTTCTTTTTATTGTATCTGTATGAAATGATGGATGTTAACTAAACCTGTTTTGGTAATCATTTCATACTGTATGTAAGTCAAACCATCATGCTGTACACCTAAAACTTATCTACAGTGATGTATGTCAATTATTTCTCAATAAAACTGGGGCAAAATAATGTTATCAATATTGGTTTATTAGTTGTAACAAATATATACTAATGTCAGGTATTAACAATAGCAGAAACTAACTGAAGTGTATACAAGAGTCTCTGTACTATATGTGTAACTTCCTGTTAGACTTAAACTACTCTGAAATTAAAAGTTTAAAAAAAATACGGGGGAGGAGTTCCTGTTGTAGTTCAATGGGTAAAGAACCCAGTGTTGTCTCTGTGAGAATCCAGGTTCAGTCCCTTAAGGATCCAGCATTGGCACAAGCTGCAGTGTTGGTCGCAGGTGTGGCTTGCATCTGGTGTTGCCTTGGCTATGACAGAGGCCTGCAGCTCCAATTCAGTGCCTAGCTTGAGAACTTCACTATCCCACAGGAACAGCCAAGGCATTAAAAAAAAAACTCATTGCAGATGATATGATACTAAGAATACCCTCAAGATAGCACCAGAAAACTGTTAGAACTCATCAATGAATTTGGCAAAGTTGCAGGCAACAAAATTAATACACAGCAATCAATTGCATTTCTATATACTAATAATGAAAGATCAGAAAGAGAAGTCAGAGAAACCATCCTATTTACAATTGCATCAAAATGAGTAAAATACCTAGGAATAAACCTACCTAAAGAGACAAAAGACCTATAAAAAAAAACTAAAACAAAGAAAAATCAAAGACGACATAAACGGATGGAAAGATAAACCATGCTCTTGGATTGAATCAGTATTGTCAAAAAGACTATACTACCTAAGGCAATCCACAGATTCAATGCGGTCCCTATCAAAAAGAAAAGTGAAAATGGAGGAATCACGCTTCCTGACTTTAGACAATACTACAAAGCTACATTCATCAAAACAATATGATATTGGCACAAAAACGGCATATGAAAAAATGCTTAATGTTACTTATTATTAGAGAAATGCAAGTCAAAACTACAGTGAGGTACTACTTCACAACAGGCGGAATGGCCATCATTAACAAGACAAATAATAAAAGCTGCTTAGGAGTTCCCATTGTGGTTCCGTGGTTAACAAACCCAACTGGCAACCATGAGGATGTGGGTTCGATCCCTGGTGTTGCTCAGTGGGTTAAGGATCCGGTGTTGCTCTGAGTTGTGGTGTAGGTCACAGACATGGCTTGGATCCTATGTTGTTGTGGCTGTGGCATAGGCTAGTGGCTACAGCTTTGATTGGACTCCTAGCCTGGGAACCTGTGTATACTGTGGGTGCGGCCCTGAAAAGACAAAAATAAAATAAAATAAAATAAATGCTGGATAGGATGTGGAGAAAAAGGTACCCTCTTCCACTGTTGGTGGGAATGTAAATTGGTACAACCACTATGGAAAACAGCATGGAGGTACCTCAGGAAACTAAATATAGAGCTACTCTATGATCCAGCAATTCCACTGCTGGGCATATATTGAGACAAAACTTTGATTGAAAAAATACATGCACTTCTATGTTCATAGCAGCACTGTTCACAGTACCTAAGAGATGAAAACAGCCTGAATGTCCATCAAGAGATGAATGGATTAAGAAGATGTGGTACATATATACAGTGGAATATTACTCAGTGATAAAAAACTAATGCCATTTGCAGCACATGGATGGAAGTAGAGACTCTCATACTAAGTGAGATAAACCAGAAAGAAAAAGACAGATTCCATATGATAACACTTATTTGTGTAATATAAAATGTGGAACAGATGATCCTCTCTAAAAATAACAAACAAAAAACTGAAATAGATCATGGCCACAAAGAGCAGACTTGGGATTCCCATTGGTAGGGGAAGGAGAGGAGTGGGAGGAATGGGCATTTGGACCATTTTGGGGAATCTGTTATATCTGGAATGGGATCCTACTGTACAGCACAGGGAAATGTGTGTGATTGGGTCACTTTGTTATACAACAGAACTTGATGAAACATTGTAAATCAACTATACTTGGCAATAGTAATAATTTTAAAATGACCTGAGGAGCGGGGCAACTAGGTAATTCAGTTTAAGGAAAATTCTTTGAGACTCTTATTAAGCACAGTTAGGTGTTTTATTTTGGGTTTTTTGGTTTGTTTGAGTACATACTTGAAAGTTTGATAAAATGAAATGTATTTTAGAGAAAGATGGTTTGAGAAAGATGGTTTGAGAAAGTCTTAGTGGAATATAAAATAATGTAAGAGGGATTTCACAAAACTATGAGATTATATAGGACTTTACTGACATAGCTTTGACACACAGGTGAAAAAAATAGTACATGGTCATTTACTTACAGTTCTATAAGAAGCTGCCAAATAATCCTAAATAACCTCAAATACTTAAATACTAATTTATCTTACATATATTATGCAATTGGAGTGAAATATATAGCATTGGCTATAAATCAGATACTTGATAAATAAAATTTTTCACTAATTTATGGATCCCTATAACTTTATGGGCAAGTTCCCTTGTGCTTTTTCTTTGCCATTAAGAGATGAAACATGGTTCTCCTTAAACAATAACATTTCACTCGTAGCCTGACTTATTAGGAAGGAAGAGTTCAGCCTTTTCTTTTCCCCATCGCCAAGTCCAGTCTTTGCTTTTCCATACCATGCTCCGAGTGTAAATCTTCTCTAGCGGTATTCATTACATCACAGTTTTATTTCTCCCTTTATTTCCCTAACATAAAAAAATCTTTGGTTGATATTTTTCAGTTCTCAGATTCCTTTTATAATATCCTAAACATTTGGGGCCTTTCTCCACAGAAGTACATGGATTCAAATCTTCAGTTTCAAAGGTTCATAGATACTTGTGAATCCATGTGCCGCAGATTGAGAAACACTGCCATCTTGAATTATATTAACAAATAGTAATAGATCCTGAGGTAGCAGACAGACATTTTATGTTTATTTTCCTCACTCTCCTTTCCTCTAATTATTGTCTGTGTGAATTGAAGATGAGGTTGTTATAATGTTGTTGAAGATTTGGTGAAAATGGTTTGATAAATTACAGCTCTAGACATTGCTTGCTTTTTGCCCTGGGCGGTGCTAGTATGGCTTAAGCAAGCTCCGAAATTTGAAATTTAATATTTCATAAATTTCTGTGGTTTGATATTGATATCAATATGTATTTCTGAAAAGCTTGGTAAAGTCATGTACTAATATGTGATTTTTCTTTCTGAGCATTTAGTTTGATGTTTCACTTACCTTTTGTATTTACAGAGGAAGAATTAGCTTTTTTTTTTTTTTAGCAATGAATGTTACAAAGTACAGGCTGCCATCTAGAGACAGACTTGTCACTGGAGAAGTAGTTACAACAACTTCTATTTTTAAGGCATTTTAAAAGATTTACAAGTTTTTTAAAGTGTATATTTATTTATAATAACCTGTGAGGTAATTTTTTTCCCATTTTTGTGTGTTACCTAGACATACCAAATACATCACAAGATATTTATAATTAAGCTTGAAATACACATTAAAAGGCAAGCAAAGTGTCTGTCTCTCCTTAAATCTTGAGAAAGACTCTTAAATATGATCACTGCAATGCTAGATAACTAAGTCCTACATGTCTGGTATACAGATGTCTCTTGAGTGAATCCTCAGTATTAGTAGCCTTAGCATTTGTTCTCCTTTTTTGACTCTGATTTTCTGTACTAATTTATCCATATTTATTTTTGGTCTTTCTCCATTTTCTATTGATTTACAATCTGCTATTACATAAAGTAAAAATAAAACAAAAAATATGACAACCAAAGCATCCTGTTATGTGCTTGGATTATCTCTGATGCTGCCAGATTAGGTTTTATTTATTTAGACTCTAGTCCACTCTTTAAAAGAAAAGCCTTAAGATAAAAAGCTTTTAAATACATGGAATGTTTACTTAGAAAGCATCTACTATTTGGAAGGCTCTCTGTGTTCTCAGGCAATGTTAGTGAATTTCACCCATACCTAGGTTTAATTTTGAGTGAGGCAGAATGTTGCTATATCATAAGAGCAATATACCTAAAAGAGACTTTGGTTATATTTGGATGAATTGTTTTTCTGCTAAGTAAAGTTCTGTTTACCTTTAGTCTTCTCTTTACCTGCTTCTCTACCTAGTTGGAAGGATACAAAGAAGGCTAGGGTTTCTGCTCTGGCTAGCATCATAGAATAGCAGATGTGTAGAATTGAAAAGGACTGAATAAAATAAAGAGATACAGTTCTCTAAGTTGTGGGTCCGTATGTGTGAGAATAAGACAGTTTGTTGATTCCTGCTTGACTTTTCTAAGAATGTCTTTATTGCCTTATCTAATCCTTATGACAGGTTCTAGGCATTTTGGGCATGGATGTTTAGTGCTACCAGCTCCACTCTGGAGGTTGTAGGCCTGAGTGATAGAAAAATTGCTGTAATGAGTTTCCTTGGTTCTGGAATAAAGGAGGTGACTGATCTCATCTCCAAACAGCATAAACCGGGCAACATGCATAAATAGGAATCTCTTGTCCAGTAGAGCTCAAATAAGGAACTGGAGCTTTTAGGTTGCCTCCAAAATGGGCAAAATAATCTATTAAAAAATGAATGCTCAAAGTAGAGGAGTTTAATACTGAGCATCTTGTACACTGTAGGTACAGTGCTAAATACTTGATGTTTGTTATCTCATGTAGTTCTCTTATCATCCTTATTTGTTCAGTGTCATTTTTTGAATTCATTTAGTTGTATATTTTTATATTTATATACACACACATATATATGACCATATCATCTACAAACAGTGACAGTTTTACCTCTCCCTTTTGATTTCATTCCCCTTTTATTTGTTTATTTATTCTTGACTAACTGCTCTGGCTTGGACTTTCAGTACCATGTTAAATAAATGTGATAGCGGGCCTCATTGTCACGTTTTTGATCTTAGAGAAAAGCTTTCAGCTTTGTACTATTGAGTTAGCTGCTAACTCTAGGCTTGTCTTACATGGCCTGTATTATGTTGAAGCATGTTCTCTCTATACCCACTATATTGAAAGTTTTTTTATCATGAATGGATATTGAATTTTGTCAAATGTTTTTCTGCCTTTATTGAGATGATCATATGACTTTTATCCTTCATTTTGTTAATGTGATGTATTACATTGACTGTTGAACCATTCCTGCATCACTGGAAGAATTCTCACTTTTTCTTTTTTTTATGGCCACACATGCAGCATATGGAAATTCCCAGGCTAGGTGTAGAATCTGAGCTGCACCTGCCAGCCTCTGCCACAGCCACAGCAACACAGGATCCAAGCCGCATCTGTGACCTACACCTCAGCTTACAGCAATGCTGGATCCTTAATCCACTGAGCGAGGCCAGGGATTGAACCCATATCCACATGGAAACTATGTGTGGTTCTTAACCCACTGAGCCACAATGAGAACTCCATAGTTCTACTTGATTATGCTCTAAGACCTCTAATGTATTATTGAACTTGATGTGCTGTTATTTGAGATTTTTGTATCTGTATTCATCAGGGATATTGGCCTTTAATTTTCTTTGCTTTTTTATTGTGACATCCTTGTCTGCTGTTGGTATGAAGGTAATGCTGGTCTTATAAAATGTGTTTGGAAGAGTTCTACACACCTCTCCCCCCATGATATTTTTTGGAAGAATTTGAAAATATTGGCATTAATTTTTCTTTGAAAGGTTGGTAGAATTCACCAACCTTTGGTAAAGTATTTGGTGTTGGACTTTTGTTTGTTGGTTGGTCTTTGAGTACTCATTTTTCTTTACTCTAGTATTCTGTTTGTTCAAATTTTTTGTTTTGATATGATTGACTCTCATTAGACAGTGTGTTTCTAGGAATTTATCCATTTCTTCTAGATTGTCCAAATTTTTGGGATTTCTTTGTACATAATAGTTTCTTTTATCCTTTGTATTTCTGTAGAAACAGATTTAACATCTCTTTCATTTCTTTTTCTTTATTTGAGTTCGGTCTTTTTCAGGTAAGACTAGCTGAAGATTTGTCCATTTTTTAAATTTTTTCAAAGAACAAGTTCTTAGTTTCATTGATCTTTCCTATTGTCTTTTTAGTCTCTATTTCATTTATTTCTGCTCCAATCTTTATTATTTCCCTTCTTCTACTAACTTTTGGCTTAATTTGGTTCTACTGTTTCTAGTTTGTTGGGATGTTAAGTTAGATTGTTGAGATACTTCTTGTTTCTCGAGGTAGACATTTATCTCAATAAATTTCTCTCCTAGAACTACTTTTATTGCATCCCATAAATTTTGATATGTTCCATTTCCATTTTCATTTGTTTCAAGGTATTTTTTAATTTATCTTTTGATTTCTTTGACCTTTATTGTTCAGTAGCATGTTATTTAATCTCCAAATATATGTGAATTTTCCAGTTTTCTTCATGTAACTAATTTCTATTTTTTTACCATTGTGGCCATAAAATATGCTTAATATGATTTCAGTCCTCTTAAATTTATTAAGACTTATTTTGTGGCCTAACATATATCTATTTCAGAAAATGTTCCTGTGCTCTTGGAAAGAATGTATTTTCTGTTGATTTTAGATGAAATGTTCTATAATATCTGTTAAGTCCATCTGGTCTAACATGCCATTGAAAGCAGATATTCTTATTGATATTCTGTCTGGATGTTCTATTTATTGATTTAAGTGAGATATGAAAGTCTTCTAATATTGCATTTTCAGTGTTATATCCTTTTGTTGTATTGACCCCTTTACCACTGTTTTACATATTTTAATTTTTTAATTATACCTATACCATTATTTTTATTTTTTTAAGTCTGTTTTGTCTTGTCTGATATACATATAGATACTCCAGTTTTCTTTTGGTTGCTGTTTGCATGGAATTTCTTTTCTCTATCCCTCCACATTACTGTGTGTGTGTCCTTACATCTAAAGTGTGTCTTGGAGTTCCCTGTTGGCTTAGCAGATTAAGGATCCAGCTTTGTCACTGCTGGGGCTTGAGTTGCTGCCATGGCAAGGGTTTGAATCTTGGCCTTATAAATTGCTCATGCCACAGATGTGACCAAAATAACAATAATAATAAAGTATGTCTCATGTTGGTGGCATATAGATGAGTCCTTTATTTTTATTCACTCAGCCAATCCATGTCTTTTGGTTGAAGAATTTAGTCTATTTACATTTAAAGTAATTGCTGATACTAGCATCCATGAGGACGCAGGTTCAATCCCTGGCCTTGCTCAGCGGATCAAGGATCTGTCGTGGCTGTGGCGTAGGCTGGCAACTGTAGCTCTGATTCGACACCAAGCCTGAGAACCCCCGTATTTTAGGGTGTGGCCCTAAAATAAATAAAGTAATTGCTGATAGGTATGTGCTTGTTGCCATTTTATTAATTTTTTTCTGGCTGTTTTTGTATTTTCTCTCTGTTTCTTCTTATCCTGCCTTCTTCATTTGTGGTTTGATGACTTTGTTTAGCAATATATGTATATTTGTATCTCTTTATCTTCTGTGTATTTATACTGTAGGTTTTTGCTTTGTGATTATCGTGAGACATATTACAGATTTTACTTTTATAACAACTTAAGTCTCATCCCATTTTGAAACTCAGCATTTTTCCTCTCTCCCCGGCTCTCCACATTTTATATTTTTCATGTTACTTTTCACATTTTTTATCTTACGTCTCCCTTACCTAATTAGACTTGTTTTTACTACTTTTGCCTTTTAATCTTTGTATTAGCTTTATAAGTCATTAATCCACAAATTTACTGTATATTTGCTTTTCTAGTAGGATTTGTTCTTTTATATGTGTTGTGATAACTAGTGTCCTTTCCTTTCAGCTTGCAGAAGTCTATCTAACATTTCTTATAGGCTGGTTTAGTGATGATGAACTCCTTTAGCTTTTGCTTGTCTGGAACACTCTCTTTCAGTTCTGAATAATAACTCTGCCAGGTAGAGTATTCTTATTAGGAAGTTTTCTTCTTTCAGCACTTTGAATCTATCCTGCCACTCCCTTCTGGCCTACAAAGTTTGTGCTGAAAATTCTGCTCAGAGTCTCTTGGCGTTTCCTTGTATGTTTCCTTTTATGTTTTTCTGTTGTTGCTTTTAATATCCTCTCCTTGTCTTTAACTTTTAAAAGATTATTTGTATATGTCTTGCTGTGGGCCATTTTTAGTTTATCTAATTTGGAACTCTCTGGGCTTCCTGGATTTGGATATCTGTTTTCTGCCCCTTTCTCCCTCTTTTCTCCTTCTAGGAGACCTATAATGTGAATGTTAGCATTTTCATTAGTTAGGTATTATCCTGTAAATTCCTTAAACTATCTTCATTCTTTTTTCTTTTTGCTGCTGTGATTGGGGTAAGTTCCAGTAATTGTTCTTCAAGTTGATTGATCCTTTCTTCTGCTTCATTTTTAGTCTTCTCTTGAACTCCTCTAGTGTGCTTTTCAGTTCAGTTATTGTATTTTTCATCTCTGTGAATTGTATTTGGTGCTTTTTTTTTGCTTTTTTGTGTGTGTGTGTGTCTTTTTAGGGCCACATCCACGGCTTATGGAGGTTCCCAGGCTAGGGGTCAAATCAGAGCTAGAGCTGCCGGCCTATGCCACAGCAACGCAGGATCTGAGCTGCTTCTGCGACCTAACACCATAGCTCATGGCAACACCAGATCCTTAACCCACTGAGCAAGACCAGGGGTCAAACCTGCAACCTCATGGTTCCTAGTCAGATTCGTTTCCACTGTGCCACAATGGGAACTCCGTATTTGGTGCTTTTTTAATGTTTTCCATCTCTGTTGAACTTTCACTGTATTTATCCATTAATCTTCCCAGTTCCATGAATATCTTTATGATCATTACTTTATAAGATAAAATACTTACCTCTATTTCATTAATTTTTTCCCCTGAAGTTTTTACCTTATTCTTTCATTTGGGACATGTTCCTATTTCTTGATTTTCCTTGACTCTCTGTGTTGTTTTCTATACAGTAGATGAAATAACCACTTCTCTCAGTCTTGAAGGAGTGGACTTGTGCAGGAGATGAAACTTTTTCTTCTGCTTTGCCCCAACTATTGGTCATCTTTCAAACCTCTATGCTTGTCTAAGCAGCCTAATATATTTTTAATAGCTCCTGATAGTTGAAAATGTGCCAAGACCTCTCACTGTCCCAAAGTAGATTTCATCACCTAGATTCAAGCTGAGTAGAAGCCAGGACATGAGGCAGCAGGTTTTAAAAGTATGTAGATATAACATATATAGTGTGAAGCGCTGCAAGCATAAGCCCCACTGGTTACCAGAGCAAGGAGATACAGAGGTATCCCTTCAGCAGCAGCCGCAAGTATCAGGACTCCAGATGAGTGTATATATAATATAAGCTGCTTTCTAGGAAATAATGGTGAGCTGGAGCAAGGCAAAAGGAGAGTACCAAAATGACATCCAGTCTGTGTTCCTTGAGAGCAGCTCCACATGCCATTACATGTGTGTCAAACTTGAAGCCTGGCCCTCAACCTGAAGCTGCAGGACAAGTAAAGTGTCTTCTTTCATGGACTGGGGAATGTGCTTCCTTCAGCTGCCTGTGTGCCATGACCTCTGTGTGACACAGTTCAGTTGCTGCAGTCCCATGTGACCTAAGTACTCAAGCCCTCTGGCCACCAGAGCCAAATGATCAAGGGATCCTGGGCTCCAGTTGCAAAACCCAGGGTATTAGACACAAAAAAACAGGGCACCAGATACATGTAAAGCTTCCCATCAGGAGACACTAGTGCTCTGGAACGCTGCAGAAGGTGAGTGTGAAGATAGTGCCCACCCTCTGAATCTTTGACAAGGATTACGTCAGCCCCTAGATGTGTTTAAATAAAACACTGCCGCTCGTGCCACTGTCATAATGGTTAGCTAATAGGCCTCCTTCACAGAAAGACTGAATTCTTAGATCTGTTGCCTCTTGCTGTGCTCTGGAGGTGGTAACTGGTTTAGAACTCTTTCTACATGGGTTATAGTCGTGTGAGAGCTGCAAAATAAGTAAGTACTACTGGTCACAAAGCCAGGTGAAGTAAAAGTGTACCCTGGCAGCAGTCACAAAAATGAGGGCAACAGATTGATATGAGTTCCATTCTGGGTTTCACTGATTATTAGAGTTCTGAATGATCAGGAATGCAAGCTCCCCTGGCCTGTCTAGAGCCAGGTGATCAACAATCATATCCTGAGCAGCAGCCACAAAAATTAGGGTGCCAGGCACATGTACAGGCTCCATTCTGGGAGATATTGGTGCTGTGGAGCATAGCACAGAGAAAGTGTGAAGATGGTTCCCTCCACTTTTCATCCCTAGAGAGAGTTCCCCTAGTGTGTTAAATTAGGTGCTTGCCCTTAGGCCATGTTTTAACATAATAAGCAAGTAATTTTTATTCACTTTAAATTTGTTTGTGTCAGGCTGCCTCTGATCTGGGCCCTAGATGAGTCCAAGTTGTGCAGGCCCTTTCAGAGCTTTGTAACAGATTAATACCACTTTGTGGGTCTCGGGATGACAGCTCTGTTGGTTTTCACAGTTAGTTGTTTGAGGGGGCTTATCTCTCAAGTGCATGTCTTCGAGGTGCCTGATGTGGGGTTTCAGGCTTTCACTCCTCAGGGAGAAGCTCTGGATTTGAGTTCCCTCTCAGTTATATTTTGCTCTGCTCTAAATGGGATTTGTTTTTACACCATATTTAGTGATATTTTATGCCAGCCTCTGCTACCTGTTTTGATGTGGTTTTCTTCTCATTTGCCTAATGTGTAGTCATCATTCAGCTAGCCTTTAAATTTTTGTAAGAGGAAAATCTTTCATATGTAACTGTAGATTCATTGTATCCATGAGAAAAGGTGAGTTCAGGATCTTCCTACATTGCCATCTTGAACTGGAACCTGTCCCTTCGTTTATCATGTATGAGGATATTCTACAGATATTTTCATATCAATCATAGATAACTTTATTTTTTATTTTTTAAAATGATTTTTTTCCATTATAATTGCTTTACAGTGTTCTGTCAATTTTATACTGTACAGGAAAGTGACCACTCACACACACATGTATATATACATTCTTTTTCTCACATTATCTTCCATTGTGCTCCATCACAAATGACTAGATATAGTTCCCAGTGCTCTACAACAGGATCTCATTGCTTATCCATTCCAAAGGCAATAGTTTACATTTATTAACTCCAGATTCCCAGTCCATTCCACTCCTACCCCCTCCCCCTTGGCAACCACAAGTCTGTTCTCCATGTCCATGATTCTCTTTTCTGTGGAAAGGTTCATTTATGCTGTATATTAGATACCAGATTTGTCTTTCTGACCTGTTTCACTCAGTATGAGAGTCTCTAATTCCATCCATGTTGTTGCAAATGGCATTATTCTTTTTATGGCTGAGTAGTATTCCTTTGTGTATATATACCACATCTTCTTAATCCATTTATCTGTCATTGGACATTTAGGTTGTGTCCATGTCTTGGCTGTTGTGAATGGTGGTGCAGTGAACGTGTGGGTGCATGTATCTTTTTTCGAGGAAAGTTTGGTCTGAATATATCCCCAAGAGTGGGATTGCTCAGTCATATGGTAGTTCTATATTTAGTTTTCTAAGGTACCTCCATACTGTTTTCCATAGTAGTTGTACCAATTTACATTCCCACCAACAGTATAAGAGGGTTCCCTTTTCTCCACACCCTCTCTAGCATTTGTAATTTGTGGACTTATTAATGAAGGCCATTCTGACAGGTGTGAGGTGGTACCTCATAGTAGTTTTGATTTGTATTTCTCTAATAATCAGTGATGTTGAGCATTTTTTCATGTGCTTGTTGGGCCATCTGTATATCTTCTTTGGAGAAATGTCTATTCAGGTCTTCTGCACATTTTTCAGTTGGGTTGTTGGGTTTTTTTGTTGTTGAGTTGTGTGAGTTGTTTGTATATTTTAGAGATAAAGCCCTTGTCAGTTGCATCATTTGAAACTATTTTCTCCTTTTCCCTAGGTTGTCTTTTTTTTTTTTTTTATGATTTCCTCTATTATGCAAAAGCTTGTCAGTTTGATTACACCCCATTGGTTTATTTTGCTTTTATTTCTGTTGCCTTGGGAGACTGACCTAAGAAAACATTTGTAAAGTTGATGTCAGAGAATGTTTTGCCTATGTTCTCTTCTAGGAGTTTGATGGTGTCTTATGTTTTAAGTTTTTAAACCATTTTTAGTTTATTTTTGTGCATTGTGTGAGGGTGTGTTCCAGATAGCTTTTTAAAAAATACCTCCATGGAAACCATTGACTTTGAGTCAGTTAAGAGAGTAGTGATTTGTCATAGCAAGACTTCCTGCATATAGACCATGGTTCTGCTATTGGGAAACCCTTTTTTACAAATTGCTAAATCTCTAGGTACCTCAATTTTATCATCAGTAAAATGGGAGAAAAATTGTATTCTGAATAAAGTTGTTGTGAAATTTAAGTGCTTACTTACCACGATGCCTGGCAGATGGTGTGCACCAAAATGTTGGCTGCCAACCACCATTGTCATTATCATCACCATTTTTACTTATTTAATCTGATTCTAATTTTGGAGTATATGTTTTTTTTCCCTTTTTCTACCATTACAAACAGTGTTTCAGGGAATAATCTTGTGCGTTCATTATTTTGCACATGTGTCATTTTATGGATGCTTTGCAGCAAGTACAATGTCAAAGCAAACGAGTATGTAAATTTATCTTTTACTCATCTTTTAAAATTTTTTGATTAGGAACTTATGGTAGCTTTCTGATGTTACTTCTGTTTCTGGAACTATTCATAGATTAAGATGACAATTTTGAAAGTCCTTCCTTTAACTTTATTAGAAGTATAATCCTGTCAGGAGGGCCTGTTAAAGCAACCTTTTATTTTTTGATATAGAATACATATATATTGGTTGGTTATTCTTTTAGGATTCTTATAGATAAACTTGTTAGTATTTAAGAGAGTAGAAGATAATCTTTATTCTTTTTTTCTATTTATTTTTGGGTATTTATATTCCCATGAATCTGAATTATTTAAAATACTCAATTTACCTTTTTTATTCATAATTTAGGGTAATCTTCTATTAGAAATATTCATTTTTAAGAACCAAGAATTGAAAGTTGAACTGAGGTTAGCTTTTTAATTTATTTTGAGTATTAGTCTTGAGTTACAAAAAGATTTTTTTCTTTGAAAGTTGAACTGAGGTTAGCTTTTTAATTTATTTTGAGTATTAGTCTTGAGTTACAAAAAGATTTTTTTCTTTATTAGTGAAAGCTTAGTAGGACAGAGGAGCTTTAAGATGTCATGCCTTTTTCAAGGCTCATGGAAGAATACAAAGATCAATAAGCAGTGGTCTCTGCCATACCATTTTCTAGGGGATAAGCTAGATGGGGGCCATTTCCAGGTTAGAAATGTAAAAAGGGATGAAGAAGAATGCTTGTATGGAGCTTTAGTCAGGTAAATGACTAAAAGTAACCAAAAGAAATCAAAATAAGTAATCAGAGACAGTGCAAACATAGGCTGCTATAAAAACCAATAAAATAAACATGCTTTAAATAGAATAGATAGGATGTTTCTAAGGAAAGACTGATCTAGCAGCTAGGAGATCACTAATGGGAGGAAGCAGTTTCAGTACAGTTGTTGGTTCCATTTGAAGAATGAATAGTTGGAAAACAAGTAAATAGACTACTGTCTGCAATAGTCAGTGTGTCAGTAGAAGAAATTCCTTCCTTAAAAATCTCAATAACAATCTTCTGTTCATTTTCAAAATTATTGTTTTTAAACATGTGGTTTTATTTTATTAGTAATTTTTATTTTTATATCGTAGTCAACTTTATTTTTATTTTATTTCTTTTTTGTCTTTTTTTTTTTTGCCTTTTTCTGGGACCACTCCCACGGCATATGGAGGTTCCCAGGCTAGGGGTCTAAATCAGAGCTGTAGCCTTCAGCCTACGCCAGAGCCACAGCAGCGCGGGATCCGAGCCATTTCTGTGACCCATACTGCAGCTCATGGCAATGCTGGATCCTCAACCCACTGAGCAAGGCCAGGGATCAAACCCAAAACCTCATGATTCCTAGTCGGATCTGTTAACCACTGAGCCACAACGGGAACTCTTGTAGTCAACATTAAAGATGCTAAGCATGGGGTGGTTTTTTTCATATTACTTTTAATGCTAGTTACTGTTCTGTTGCCTTTTACTTTACCATATTAAATTGATGCAGTGAAATGATCCTCCCTTTATGAACTAACATAGCTAGTTTATTGAAATTATAGTTGATTTCACCATATGTGAAAATTGTTGTGTCACTTGTGGAAATGAAGTGGCTGAGCATTATTTATACTGGAAATATTTTAACAGTGATATGTGTAACTTATTGCTGAAGTAGTAGGATTAGTGTTGTCCTTTTTCTTGAATTTTTTAAAAATCAGTTTTTCCAAGCTCTAATTTCGATGCGTTGAAATTCACACAGTTGGAATATACAGATTGATGCCTTTTGACAAATTTGACAGATTTAACCATGTAATGACACTTGATTTAAAATATAAGATCTTTCCATCTCAGTAAGAAGAACAATTAATCTTTCCATGTTTAATTATTTTAACATCTGATTTTACCTCTTTTGCTTATTTCTTAGTCCTTAGGAATGTGATAGTGCTTATTAAGAGTATTGTGAATTAACCCCTGAAATTAACATGCTTTTTATCTATGGGAATCTATTTCAGATTGATAGAATATTTCATGACTCATAACAAGGTTAAATATAAACAGTATTGTTTAATGTGAGTAATTTTAAGAATATCTAACAGGGAATTCCCACTGTGGCACAGTGGGTTAAGAATCTGGCATTGTTTCTGTGGCAGCCTATGTTTGATCCCTGGCTTGGTGTGGTGGGGTAAAGGTAAGGATCTAGCATTGCCACAGGTGTAGTTTAGGTCATACCTGTGGCCAGAAACTTCCATATTGCCGTGAGTGTGGCCAAAAAGAGAAAAAAATAATAATATCTAACAGAAAGTTACTTTTATTTGAGATCATTTATAATTATCAATTTAGCATATTTCTTATTTAATTTTTAAAAATCCTCTGAAAATGAGGCTTATTGTAGTGCATAAACAACCTGTCTTCAACACTTAAATACTCTCTACATTACTGTTTTTGGCATTAAAAAAAATAAAATCACAATAAAAAGTTTCTCATTTTGTTTAGGAAACTGCATATTGGGGAAGTACTCTCTAAAATATTTTTCCTTGCTACAAAATTTGGTTGTGATGATTTTTGTACAAGTATAAATGTAATAAAATTCATTGAGTAATTTAAAAATAAAATATTTTTCCTTTTTGCTCACCTTCCAACCTAGACTGTCTCATTTCTTCACATGAGTTTAGGGACTACCTGTTGGTGGTACCTAATTAATGAATTCAGCATCCTGAAAATGAATGAGAGCTATGTATCAATAAATAAAATGTGGGAGTTCCCATGGTGGCTCAGCAGAAAGGAATCTAACTAGTATCCATGAGGACGCAGGTTTGATCCCTGACCTCACTCAGTGGGTTAAGTTCCGGCGTTGCTGTGAGCTGTGATGTAGGTCACAGATGTGGCTCGGATCTGGCTGTGGTATAGGCCAGAGGCTGCAGCTCCGATTGGACCCCTAGCCTGGTAGCTTCCATATGCCATGGATTCAGCCCTAAAAGGCAAAGTAAATAAATAAATATATGATTTAAACTGATTCTGATTAAAACATAGGGCAGATACTATTTTTCTCATTTTATAGTTTAATAAAAATTAGGTCAAACTAAGTTTAATGTGTCAGATGTGCTATTTTACTTTTTGTTGGGACTCTGAATTAAGATCACACTTTGACTTGTAGTGGCTATTCTACTGCTCCATGATCTTTCCTGTAAGAGTACAATACATTTCAGAGACTCTGCCCCCTTATATTCCTTATTGTGACATGAATTGGAGCTGGGAATCACTGGCCAGGAACCTTGCAGAGGGCATAAAGTGATTATTTTCTTCCTGATTTATTGTGTGTTATTCTTGTGACTTGTAACCTGAATATTTTACATTTATACAGGTGAAATTGAACTTCATTTAAGTACTAGGCCGAAATTCTCTGTACCTAAGTTCATTTTGAACCTCATTTCAGTTTCATTAAAGTGTTATTTTTTGACATGGATTTTCTATATAAACTGCTCTTACATTATAAGAGTGATAATATTTACATAACCATATTTGAGATAAAAATAAAGGTAAAAGTAGGATGAAAGAATGAGATGAGAACTTTTTCTTTGATCCTTATAGAAGTTACTGAGCAACTTGTCATGTTCGGAGGAAGGAGATTTAACTAAACTGTGTTGTTAGATTAACGGACATTTGGTTTTAATTTATAGAAGAATATTCTGATGATAAAAAAAATAGATAAGAGGGAGCCTTGAAGGGAGATAACACTCTCTGTACTTGGATGTTTTTAAAACTAAGGCAGCCAGCTATGTGTCTGGATAGCACCAGTATATATTTAAGTCAATCCTCAGGGCCCTCCCTACAGTTTAAATTCATTGTTTTATTATGTCTTTGTCTTTTCCTTCTCCAGTTACACTCCTCTCATTATTTTTTCTTATACTTACCTAATTCTTAGTATATTTAGGTTTTTTTAAATGTCTAAGGAACTTTGAAATTCTTAAACAAGGTATTCCCTTAGAATAGATTGAAGTTTGAAAGAAGGGAGAAAAACCCAAAAACTTTCATACAAAACTTTGCAAACAGTGATCAGTTTAAATTCAGTTTTTAGCATGTGATAGAAAAAGATTAACCATAAAATCTGTTGTTCCACAGGTACTGTGAGAATAGAGATGTTTCGAAATATGCAGAATGCAGAAATCATCAGAAAAATGACTGAAGAATTTGATGAGGTATAGCATTTCAATATTTATACAAATTGCCTGCTTATACTTGTAAATGGCGAATTTGATTATTTTAAGTTTTGTTTTGATTTGGTGTTTAGCATAAGAGAAGATATACTATTTTCTCATTTATATAATCCATGCTACTAACTCCAAAATTAATCATCTTTAGAAATTTTATTTCATTGCATGGAGGTAGTAGCACTGAATATTGACTGATGGCTGACAAGGATAAGAAAATTAATGGTATGAGGTAGAAGTCGATTCTTGATATTCATTCTTGAAGACCATCTAAAATTGCTGAATTTATAAATGTATCTCCAGCAGTTTTGTGTTCTGTGGAATGCTAGTCCTATTAAATGCTTTAAAGAAAAAAAAGTTTAGAAGTCAACAAAGTGTGAGCAGGCTGCCTGTTAATACCTATCTTAGAGATTGTCAAAGCACATTATCTTATTTAATTAAGGTTCTTAGAAATTCTAATGGAGAAAAACCTCCTTACCTTTATTTAATACAGAATTCTCCAAATTATTTTACATGGAATCCCACCATTGTCACCCCATCCCCTTTTCTCATTTTCTGTGTGAGAGAGTGTGTGTGTGTGTGTGTGTGTGTGTGTGTGTGTGTGTGTGTGTGTAAAACTTGACCTTCTATTCAGGACACTCTGCTTCAGATACTCTGATTTCCGTTTAGAATGCAAGTTTTCTTTGCTAGTCTTCACAAATTAATCATGAAGAAATAATTTTTCTGCATAATTTTCCATTTTCATTAACATAGACTGTCAGTTTCACACTGATTGTAAATGTTGGATATACTTTTACAGTTTTATTTCTGTATTGTATTATGATGAACTCAATTTGTGTCATGCTTTAGGCCACCGTTAATTCCAGTTTTAAAATTCTGCCTTTGATTTAATTAAGATTTCTATTTTCTGATAGGTGTTCCTGTTTCTTGAATTTCAATACTAACAACAAAGATTGGTTTTCTTCTAGGTCCGCTCCCTCCAGTAGGATAGGCACAGGCTTTTTATTATTAATAGCAGTAGTATTTATTTTTAATTGAAAAGTACTATAAACACATGGTAAAGTAAATACTCAAACACAGGTTGCTCGATATATGTCTTTCTCTTCAGCTGTTCACCTTAACTCTAGCAGCAATGCCAAAACATTTTCATGTACATATTTGTAGAAATATTCTACTAGTGACTTTCAGACTGTGTATATAGTCACATTTTATGGGAGAAAGGGGTGACTTTAAATTGTCTTCTAAGCAAATATTCCACAATCGTTTTTCTTAATTTCTTGTAAAACCCTGAAACTCCAAAACCTGGACTCAAATGACATGAGGCTATTTACAGTTTTTATTTATCCCAATCATTGTGAATATCTACATGTCTGGCTCTTAAATATTAATGTTCCTTATTACAGGGAGCTGCCCCCGATTCTGTTGGGGTATGATGGAATATAAGGTATTAACTTCTAAAATTCAAAAACTCTTGGATTCTGAAACATTTCTTTGGGACTATTTTTCACTGAAAAATACATATTTTGTTACTATTTGAGTTTTTACATGGCAAATAGAAAGTAGCAAAACCAGATTAAGGTGCAAGTAGTAGGTTTACTCACCAACTACTATACTACCACGCTAGGCTTGCAATACAGCTGATTCAGATCATAGATTAAAAAGTAGTATACATCTTAGACCTTCAAGGCACTATCATATGATAAAATGATTATTAAGAGTTTAAGACAGTAGTTCCTAAATATTGTTTTACGTTGATATCACATGGTTATACTGATACCTGGCTCCCTTCCATATCCCCCAGACACCTTGATTTAATTTGTAAGGCATGTGACCTGAGCATAGGATGTTGCAAAAGCTCACCAGGTGATTCTAATGTATAACAACTATTGAGAACGTTACTCTAAAGGAAATAAGAGAAAGCAAGATTTAGTTATAAAAATACTCATATATGAGAATAGAATGAAGGGAAAACAAGTATGAATTCACTGTGAAAATGCATAATGAATAGGAAATCATTGCTTCATAGTAAGATTTTTAGAAAACTAGAGGAAAATGAGGAATTTAGCAAAACGAAGCTCATTGTATACCTAAGAAACGATTCCTGTGAATATTATCAAAATAATAAAGTGTTACCAAAAGTGATAACTGTAGCAAGTGAAATTATTCAAAAGGCATTTATTTTGTATTCCTAAATATTTTATCCCAATATTTGAGGTTGTTGACCTAATCAAAGAAGACTTTTAAAAACCATTATTCTTTTTTTTTTTTAACAGTATATCTAACACAGTTTTGATTATTACTAGAATGTATTCATTTTAAAGAATTAGGTATCTTCTGGAGTTCCTGTTGTGGCTCAGCAGGTTAAGAACCTGACTAGTATCCATGAGGATGCTGGTTCAATCCCTGGCCTCGCTCAGTGGGTTAAGGATCCAGTGTTGCTGCAAGCTGTGGTGTAGGTTGCAGACATAGCTCGGGTCCCATGTTGCTGTGACTATGGCATAGGCCAGCAGCTAAAACTCTGATTCGACCTCTAGCCTGGGAACTTCTAAATGCCATGGCTATGGCCCTTAAATAAAAGAAAGTTAGATATCTTCTAAGACTATCTATTTTGTCTTCAATCACTTTAGTAAGATACTGATCTTTTGCTACTCTGTATACTCAAGAAACTGCATTTAAATGCTTGCTTATTGTTAAATGTACATTATTTTATTAGGTTGTTTTTTTTTCTTCAAAAGACCATGTAGGTCATTTAGTCTCCTGGGAGTAGAAGGAGGTTAGTTTTGATAAATCATATTTTGTGATAAAATTCTGAAATATCTGATAATAAGAAACATTAGATCCCAAGATCCTAGAAAAATGCGTAGTTCACATGGAGTAGCCATTAAAATTCTGTTAAATGGGAGTTCCTGTCATGGCTCAGTGGTTAACGAATCCGACTAGGAACCATGAGGTTTTGGGTTTGATCCCTGGCCTTGCTCAGTGGGTTAAGGATCTGGCATTGCCATGAGCTGTGGTGTAGGTCGAAGATGTGGCTCATATCTGGCATTGCTGTGGCTCTGGCGTAGACCAACGGCTACAGCTCCCATTAGACTCCTAACCTGGGAACCTCCATATGCCACAGGTGAGGCCCTAGAAAAGACCAATAATAATAATAATAATAATAATAATTCTGTTAAGTGAATGAACATATTGTATTATAAAGAAAAGTAAAGGTGAGATGACTTAGAAGTCATTTTGATTGAAAGTGTTTTAAGTTTAGATAAAATGATCCAAGAGTATCTTAACTTCTGAAAAAGTAATGTACCATAGCTACTATTCCTTACTACTACAAACTACTTATAACCCCGTTATTATGTAACATTTTCTCTTGGCTGTTCCCGCAGTATGCTGAAGTTCCCAGACCAGGGATCAAACCTGTGCCACAGCAGTGACACCACCACATCCTTAACTTGATAGGCCAGCAGGAAACTCTCAGATAACCTTTTTTTTTTTTTTTTTTTTAAGGCCCTACAAATCTGCACCCAGACAGAAGTGCTTTGTAATTGTAGTTTCAACCCAATTTAGAAATACATTAATTCCCAGAGCAGCCTGTAGTTGTTCAGAGTCATAGATATACTTGGTTTCTGTTGGGAGTCAGTTGCTGGGAAGTAATGTAGAATGTAGTAGTATTTCTTCCTCAAATTATTAGAATCAGATCTCCATATATAAATTCTTAGATGTATTTTCCAAAGGTCAGCTTGTATAGTTTTCAGATATTTAAGTGTGACACCTGTGTAGGGAAATCTTTGCAACACATTTAATATTCAGCTGACCTTTGAGCAACATGAGTGTTAGGGACTCTGATCTTCCCTCCCTGCATCCTCCCCATAATCGAAAATCCTCGTATAACTTTTGAGTCCCCCAAAACTTAACTACTGATAACCTACTGTTGACTAGAAACCTTACCAATAGCATTGACAGTCAGTTAACACATATTTTGTATTTGATGTGTATTATATGCTGTGTTCTTATCTTGAACAAGGGAAAGAAAAATTTTATTAAGAAAATCGTAAAAAAGGGAGAGTACACCTACAGTACTATATTTATCTTTACACTAAGTTTATATCATCTGTTTATAAGATGAATTGTTAGTGCCTCTATCATCATTGTCTTATATAATGCAAAATATGATAGATGTTTTTTGTATTACTAATACTAGATATCACAAATGAAAAGGTAATGTGAATAATTCATATTTATTTACAGATATACTTTATTCATTGATAACGAAGAAGCCAGCAATATGATTGCTTTATGGTAGCCTAGTGTAACTGATGTAATTGTTTCACAGTAATCTAGCCTTTACACTAATGAATGAATTGCTATAAAATTTTTATGGCATACAGTATTACAGTCATATTCATAGTACAGTATTGGAAACATAAAGTATTAAATATAGTATTAAATATAAAATATAGTGTTGAAAACATCATAAAGGTCTTCATCATCATTTTTACATCGAATAGACAGAGGAAGAGAAGGAATTGGTCTTATTGTCTCAGAGGACAGAGGTTGGAGGAGATGGAAGTGTAGGCAGGTATATTCAGTGTAATTCTATGGAAATACATCAGTATTTCTGTCTGACTTGATTTTTCATTTCTCTGAAAATGCTTCTACACAGTACTAATCTTTCTTCCACTGTTTGCCTTAGTTTCAGTGCCCATGTCAAAGAAGCATTCATGTCATAAAAGAAGCAGTCTTGAATTAGCAGAATCCTTCTACCAGCTTGTTTAATGTCAGTTTGTTTTCTACCACTGCTTCTTCTCTGTCTTCTTCTACAGTGTCTGACACTGGTTCAGAAGCACTCATCTCCATCAAGTCACCTTCTGTTAATTCTTTGGTATAGGGTCTGTTAGTTAGCTCTTGAATTTCTCCAAGATTCACATCTAAAAATTCTGTACCCTCCACTTTTTTTTTTTTTTTTTTGCCATGTCTGCAATCCCTTTCATGATTTCCTTTACTGGCTCTGTTTTAAGTTCTGTGAACTCATGCACAACATCTGGACAAATTTTTCTCCAATAGAACTTTATTACTAAGAGTCTGGTAGCTTTCTCATTTTTCCTATAACGCTAATGGCATCGTCAATAGTATGATCCTTACAGACTTTCATTGTGTTCTCTCTATTAGCATTGATAATCCTTTCTGTACAGTATCGTGTGTAATGAGCCTTAAGGGTCCTTGATTCCCTGATCTAGAGATTAAATTAGAAACATCATGTTTGGGGATAAGTAGACCACCTTGACACCTTTGATGTTGAACTCATAGGGTTCTGGGCAGACAGGGGCATTGACCTTTAAACGTCAGTCACTGGCAAGGTACTTCCTTACTTCAGGGACAAAGCAACAATGGATCCAATCAAGAAAAAGAGTTTTCATTATCCAGGCTTTCTTGTTGTATAGGCTTTCTTGTTGTACAACTAAAAGATCGATAACTGATGTTTATCTTTTCCCTTCAAGGGTTGAGTTAGTAGCTTTATACACAGGGGCAGTCTGATCATAAACCTGACTGCATTTGCTCAAAAAGTAGGGTCAGCCAGATCCTTCCTGCCTTTAGTCCTGGTGCTTCTCTTCCTTGCTAGTAATATTCTTTGTGGTAGTTTTTTTCTTGAATAGGATACTTTGATCTACATTAAAAATCTGTTCAAGCAGCTATCATTCTCCTCAGTTATTTTCTTAATGGCATCTGGAAACTCATCTGCTGCCTCTTGGTGGTCAGAAGCTGCCTCTCCTGTTACCTTAATATTTCTAAAACCAAACCTTGTTTATAAAATTACCAGACCATCCATTGCTGGCAATAAATTTTCCAGTTTTTAATGTAATGACTTTGCCTTTTTCTTGGCACATATTAGAGTCTGTAGGTATGCCTTTGTTAAAGCAGTCCTGTACCCACATAAAAGCTGCATTTTCAATATGAAATAAAAAGATCTTTCACAAAAAATACAGAGTTCCTGCCAGCTACAATAATGACTTCACAAATTTCCTTTTCTTTTTAAAATGGTCTTTATGCTAGGTTCATTTATTTTGAAATGGTGGGCAACCACAGCTGAGATTTCAATCAATGGTACATATCAAGCAACTCAGATTTTCCTTGTAATGTCTTGACTTTTTTCTGCTTCCAGCATTACTAGTGGCACTTCACATGGTTTCCATGTTGTTACTTAGTTTACAGCATTGCATTAAACATGAAAAATAACAAAGACCTGCAAAAGATCACTTTGTACTGCACTTATACAATTTACTGAAGAATCGAACTGGTCACATGGAGATGATTAGTGTCACACAGCATTTTAAGCAGATACTAAATAGCAACAGGAAGTTGTTATAAAATTATGACAGTAATATAGTATGTACTATAGTTAATTTTATGCAGTTATGATTTACTATTGCATCTTTACATTTGTTTCTCCCAACTGCAAATGGCGCCAATGTGACAGTCTGTAAGTGTTTGTATGGGTAAGTTTTGATATGTTTTAACTTTTTATAATTTATGTATATTTAATGGTAGTGATAAAATTAATAGTATCTACATTATTTTATGCAATTCATGACATACCTAATTTTTATAATTTTTTTGATATATAGGTTATGTGGTTTGAATGCAAGTCTTTTCAAATTTTTGCAACTCTCCAAAAATTTTCCCAGTATATTTATTGAAAAAAACGTGGAGTTCCCATTGTGGCTTGGTGGGTTAAGAAACCGGCCTGGTGTCTGTGAGGGTACGGGTTCAATCCCTGGCCTCACTTAGTGGAGTAAGGATCCCACCTTGCCGCAAGCTGAGGCATAGGTCGCAGATGCAGCTCAGATCCGGTGTTGCTGTAGCTGTGGTGTAGGCTTGAACCTGCAGCTCCATTTTGACCCCTGGCCTAGAAACTTCCATATGCCACAGGTGCAGCTCTGAAAAAAAAAATGTGTATGTAAGCAGACTCATGCAGTTCAGACCTGTGTTGTTCATGGGGCAACTGCATTCACTTGGCTTTTAGTTCTTATATGTGTTATTTTGTATTGCTTTGCTCACAATTATAAATAGGGATTGTGTATACTGTGCTCCTCTATAATGATAACAACTTATCCTGGAGCTTTTTTCTCTTCTCATTTCTAATTATACCAATAATGTGAATTTGTATAAACTTCAGTACAGAACTTTCCATGTGCTTATTCATTTGAGCATTTATTAATCAAAGGATTAATATTAAGAAATATAAAAATGGGAGTTCCTGTCGTGGCGCAGTGGTTAACGAATCCGACTAGGAACCATGAGGTTGCGGGTTCGGTCCCCGCCCTTGCTCAGTGGGTTAACGATCCAGCGTTGCCGTGAGCTGTGGTGAAGGTTGCAGACGCAGCTCGGATCCTGCGTTGCTGTGGCTCTGGCGTAGGCCGGTGGCTACAGCTCTGATTCGACCCCTAGCCTGGGAACCTCCATATGCCGCGGGAGCGGCCCAAGAAATGGCGACAACAACAGCAACAACAATAACAACAACAACAAAAGACAAAAAAAAAAAGAAATATAAAAATGGTTAAATAGTGTACAAACTGAGAAAATGTAAAATGATGACAAAATATAGTAGAGGAAAGCTCTGGTCTCAAATTAAAGTCTGTAAATTTTTTGATTATACATCTCATCAATAAAACATTTTTTCAGCCTATACTCGTATTAGTAAAAACCTATGATAAGGCTAATTATATATATAAAGTTACTCTCTCCTTGTCTTCCTCTTTCCCACACTTTTTCTCACAATGCTAATTACAGAGTTCTTACCTTGTAGGGAAAGTGCTTAAGAAGTAGTTGCCTGGTAATTGTTGCAGACTTTATTAGTTCTGAACTAAGTCTGTTTCCTAGACATCTTATGAATGAAAATAAAGGTTTTTCTTTTTCCCTTTCATCCTTGGTAGCCAGTAGGCTGAGTGTGTAGTCCTCGTTTATTCAGTATTGTTTAGCATATGCATATTTATAGAATGAAATGCACATCCTACTAGGTCATTTTCTTATCAGATAGTATTTGTCATCTTGGTTTTAACTTTCACAGTAGTCTGAGTGGAACTTGTGCAAGAAATGTCAGTGCTTAGTCATTACATATTCAAATTTTTGTGTACGTGTCTGTTTTCTTGAGAAATCTGTGCATTTGCATTTTATGAAGAGTTTAAAATAAGCAGTATAAATCATAAATCCATTACAGTCATCATAAATAATGTACAAAATGAACAAACCAGAGAAGAGTTCCATTTCTAATCCCTTAGAATATTGAACTCTTCTTACTCTCCTGGGATATCTCAGATACCATCTGCGACACAAATCAGTTTTAAATATGGACGTAGTTAGGTCATACCATGCTTATTCTGTGTATTAAATATTTCTACTAATTTAATTCTTAGATAAAAATAGAGAAATACTAATATTTTCTTGCAATACACCAGTTTTTGTCATCTGTAACACTTTGGAGACTGCTCCAAGTTGAGGAAGTTAAACAGAATATTAAAGAAAGGAAGCAGGAAGCTCCTTTGTGGCACATTGGATTAAGGATCTGGCATTCCTGCAACTGTGGTACCTGATCCCTGGCCCATATCACCGAAACTACTAAAATACCAGTGTGCTTGTCTACTCTCCCATCCCAGTGCTTCTTCTCCGACATAATCAATATTTTGAATTTTATAAGCATTTTTTCTTATAAACCCATTAATAGATCATTTTCCACTCCTCATGAAATGTTTGTGTAGATACACAGATGAGAGTAGAGGCCAGACATTTGGTAGCATTTTATTTAACTAATTGATGTCAATTTGGAGAGCAGGACATATTTAAAAGGAATGATATTAGCAATCCCATTTCTTCTCTGACTTCACATATTTTCCTTTTTTCTCTTTGTGGCTAAGGAAACACAAGTGGTCAAAACTTATGATTAAGGAAAAAATATAGGGATCATTTGGATATGTTTACTGTTATTTTAGGCCCATTTTGACAGTATCACTTTTGTGGTGGTTCGTTTATTTGACCAAGAAGTATTTGAGTGCCTGTTAACTATTCCCAGCTTGGAGGAAATAGCATTGAATAAACCAAGCAAAAATCCCAGCCCTCATGGAATTTACATTCTTGTTGGGGAGAAAAGCTAACAAATAACATATATAGGCAGACTATTGTAGTATGACAAATGATAGTAAATGCTAAACAGAAAAATAAAGCAGAGAAGAGCACAGAAATTGGGAGGGGAAGGATTATTTTAATTAAGATGATCAGATAAACCCTCTAAGAATGTGATCTTATGTAAAGACTTGAAGGGGAGGGGATAGAGCAACCATCCATATATCTGGGGGAAGCGAAAACAGCAAGGGAAAATGACGCCTAGGTAAAACATTCTTAAGTTATTAGACAACAAAGAAACCAGTGCAACTAAAGCACACTGATTTGTATACTGAATTTAATTATTGTGTTCTCAGGACTTTTTTAAAATATAAAATAATTCCCCACTTTTTTTTGTCGTTGTTGTTCACATGACATTTTAGATGACAACCTAGTTGTCTTTAAAAAAAATAGCTCACATTTTTATTTATCTGATACACCCACCATGGTATTATTTAACTTATTCCTTTATCTTCGGATTTTTGTAACTGAAAGTTAGGTCTAATGATGTCATTAGATTACATTTACATTTTTTTGCCAAGATAATTTAATAGGTGATGCTGTGTACTTCATATTGTGTCTTAGTAGATAGCTCATAATGTCAGGTTTGTGATTGATCACTTGTTTAAGGTGATGACCAATGAATCTTTTTGTAAAACTACTTTTCCCTTTGCAAGTCTTAAATAATTTGACATTTTGCTAACATTTTGCTTATCCCAGCTTTCCACTTAATGGTTTTGGTATCCATTAATGATCTGTTGCTGGAATTTTGATTTATTTTGAATGTGGACACCAGTGTGTTCTGATGTCTGGAAGTAGGATATTCTATATCAGTCTTTTATGTCAGTCTCTTCTTACAGTTAGGCATTACTAAACAAAAGAGTTATGCTTCCTTCAGGTTTCCGAGACAAAGAATTCTTTGTTTCCTGTTGTGAGTAAACCCACCTAGAAGACCACACCAGAAACAGAGGTTGTTTTTGTCTATCAGTCACTTACTTCAGTAGATTTTATTCCTTTAATATTTGAATATTTATCATGTCCCTCACATTTTTTCTCTCATTATTATTACTCTCTTAGTTTAAATTCTCTGCCCTCACTCTTTTGTTTTTAGATCCATTGCAATGGTAAATCACCTTTGCTCCACCTGTTTCCTTCCCCTTTTCCTCTATTTTCCACAATGGAGCTAGAAATTTTTTTTTTTTGTCTTTTTGCTATTTCTTGGGCTGTTCCCACGGCATATGGAGGTTCTCAGGCTAGGGGTCGAATCGGAGCTGTAGCCACCGGCCTACGCCAAGCCACAGCAACGTGGGATCCGAGCCGCGTCTGCAACCTACACCACAGCTCAGCTCACGGCAACGCCGGATCGTTAACCCACTGAGCAAGGGCAGGGACCGAACCCGCAACCTCATGGTTCCTAGTCGGATTCGTTAACCACTGCGCCATGACAGGAACTCCCTAGAAATATTTTTTAAAGCCCATAGCTGTTGATGAAAATCCTTCAGTAGCCACCTGTTGTGTCCAGAACAAAGTCTGGCTTCCTTTGCCATCTTTGGTTCAGCACCATCTTTCTTCTTGTTCACCACCTGTTTTAGATTGCCAAACTTAAAGCAGCTCTCTGGTCCCTTTGTTGTGCCTTTGTTTATATGACTTTGCTTAGAATGCTTTTGACCCTGTTTCCCTTGCTCAATTGCTTTTGCAGAGAATTGGCATTCCTTTCTAAGTACTACATAGCCTTATAGAAGTTCCTATCATTGTATTTAATTCACTTGCTACTTTTTATGTGTTCATCTTCTTGATTAAAATAGAAGTTCCTAGAGGAATGGGGGAAATGAGGAGAAATTGGTCAAAGAGTATAAATTTCCACTTACAAGATGAATAAGTTCTGGTGAGCTAATGTACAACATGGTGATTATAGTTAATAATATGTATTACATACTTGAAACTTGCTAAGAGAATATATCTTAAATGTTTTCACACCAAAAAAGAAAAAAAGGAGTAATGTGATGGGATAGAGGTGTTAGCTAATTCTATGGTGGTAATTACTTTGCAGTATATAAGTATGTCAAATCAACATGTCGTATACCTTAAACTTACACAATGATATATATTAGTTATATTTGTGTAATGTTATATATCAATTATATCTTAATAAAGGTTGAAAAAATGTAGAGATTCTTAGAATATCTTTGTTCTGTTCATCTTTGTATGCCCAAAGATCTGGTATAGTGCCATAGTATATTTGTTGCTTATTAAGTGTGTGGATAGATGAATGGGGGGGTAGATTGTTGAGTTGATGGATAGTTTTGCCAAACAAGTGTTTGCAAATCCCTCTTTTAAGCAATAGTGGTATATATCTTTGGAAAAGTCTGTTGAAATTAGGTAACCAAAAGCCATGTTTCACCAAAAATAAGTAAATTTTTTGGTGACATTGTCCATCACCTAGGTTAAAAATCAATTCTTTAGGATTTACTCTTAGAGAGTGTTTTATATCTTTAGATATCTATAATTGTGACCACATTGGGCTCCCATATATCCAACACTTAGGGATTAGGCAGTTAGCCTTCTAATTTTGCTAGCTACATGAGCTCTGCCTTGAAGTAGACCTCTATAAGATTGTTCTAATCACAATCAGAGACTCTTAATCTTCTAGTTTTTGCTGTTGGCTATTGTCTCTGAAGCTTGACACCCTTGCCTTCTTCCCTACCCCCAGTGTCCCCACAACTTCTAAAATAGACTTTTTCAATAGTTTCTTGTCTCTGTTTGGGAGAAGAACCCCAGTGTTCCTCCCTTGTAAGGATATTTACTAGACAGCCTCTGTCCTCCAGGGTTATTGGAGTAAACCAGGTGAAGCTGTGTTGTAGAGAGAGAATACATGGATTTTTACATTCCCATAACCAGAACCCTGTAGCTCAGTGATCTAGAACAAGTTCAAAAGTACTTTATTTTTCTCTATACATATCAAGAGTCACTACAGTGTATGCGTAACACAAGATGAATGCTAACTATGTTATTGGTAGAGTTTTTTGTTTGTTTTGGTTTTGGGTTTTTTGTGCTGTGTGGGGATTTTTCCTTTTCCAATCAAGTGAGGATCATTCCTGAACGTAATTAGAGGGGTTATTTTCTTACTAGACCTTTTTGGTTTGCTTTGTTATCCTTCTTGCATATTTCTGCCTGATACTCTTCCTACCCTAGGCTTCTTTGCTTTTTTATACCTGTTTCTTGTTTGATATGGTTTACCTTTTGATTACTTCATCAATAAATTCCTTATGCAAAGCATTATGACACATCCTTCAAAGAACCTAAACATTAGTTGTGGATAAGACATTTAAGCTATTTGATTATTGTCTTCATTTTATTGTTATTTCATTTCCTTAACTATCTTGAAAAAAGAAATTATTGCTTTGTGAGGAAGCTAGTTTTCCGTACTCTACTGCCCATCATTAAACTAGACAATCCTTTTTACATGGCATGTATAAATGTGAATAATGCAGAGAAATTGTAACTAATATTGAAGCAAGAAACTGCCTTTTGAAGTAGAAATGGCAGATCTTCCTTTCCCAGAAATGTTTTTCCTTTTAATCACAATATTTACGCATTATACAAAAATTAAAAGGGATGATACAGTATACATTTTCAGCCTAGTCAGGAATTGAGTTAGGTTTGTGTTCCATTGTTGCTATCATTGTCTTTAGTGTACCACTTGCTTCAGATTTCTCTAGTGGTAGGCTGCTCTTGCCTTGTGCTTAGTATATCTGAGGTCTTTTTTCTCAGCATTTATGCTGCACCCTAAGCTTTCAGCTCTCTTTGCATTCCTATGTCACATTGAGTTGTGTGCCTTATTGCTTGGCACTGTGATGAAGGCAGGGGGATTCTCTATTGTCTTAGTCCCTGCCTAAATCTTAAAACAAGCCTTGTGAGCCTAGACCTACTTAGGGACCTTCTTAGCTTTCCTGGACCTCTTTACTATAGTAGCTGAACTTTGCCTCTCTCAGTGGTTGGTCTTGGGTAGGAATTTCCTCCTGTCCACTTCCCAGTGCCTCTGGTATTGGTAAAGAATTCAGGGTCCAGAGCAGTGTTTTGATTTCCTCTCTCTCATAGGGAGAGGATCTTTTCTTCTACTCTTCTCCTGACTGTGGTGGGTCTTTGCTGTGCCCTGGTGGTGACTTAGTTTGCTGACCCTCCCCCATATTAAGGCTTCTGGCTTGTAGGAGAGAAAGGTTTAGAGAAATGAGCTGGGCTTCTTCTTACCTTTCCCCCAACAAGTGAGGATCATTCCTTGTAGAGGTTCTCTCTTTTTCTGCTGTCTCAGACTTTAAGTTTCTAATTGAAAAAAGAGCTTTGGAGTGAGTGCAAATTCCTTGTTTTTCAACACTGACAAGTTAGCCCACACTTGGTCTTTTATAGTTTATTAACATTTTGCTTGATTTCTTATAACCCATTTTTATGGTGGCGAATTTTCTTTTTTGACTCTGCCACAGATGACAGAGTTTGTGTCTCTTTTCTTGGAAGGCTTATCAATCTTTGGAATTCAGGTTACTTCGACTGAAGATGGACTCAAAAAAGCTGTGATGTTTGATTCAGCTTATTCTCACTATTTGTAGCCTTTTATATTCTAAGTGGAAGCCAAGCCCTATTCTTCCTCTTTTAACTTTGCTTTTGCTGTTTTTTTTTTTAATTTATTTTATTGAAGTATAGTTTATTTACAATGTTGTGTTAATTTATGCTGTGTAATAGCAAAGTGATTCAATTATATAATAAATATAAATATTCTTTGTCATATTTTTTCCATTATTGTTTATTATAGGACATTGAATATAGTTCAGTATCCGTGTGCTGTACAGTAAGACCATGTTGTTTTTTCATTTGTATAAATAATCTGCAACTGCTAATCCCAAACTCTGAGTTCCAAGTCAGTGAAAGAGGAAGGGACAAAAGGTTGAAGAGCTTATACTAGCTTAGTGTGTACATTTTATTTTTTTAGGACTTTTATTTTTCCATTATAGTTGATTTTCAATGTTCTGTCAATTTCCGTTGTATAGCAAAGTGACCCAGTCATATGTATATATACATATACATATATATATACACATACATATATATATATTTATTCTTTTTCTCACTTTATCCTCCCATCATGTTCCATCACAAGTGACAAATGTAGTTCCCTGTGCTATTCAGCAGGATCCCATTGCTTATCCACTCCAAATGCAATACTTTGCATCTGTTAACCCTAGATTCCCAATCCATCTCACTCCCTTCCTGTCCCCCTTGGCAACCACAAGTCTGTTCTCCAAGTCAATGAGTTTCTTTGCTGTGGAAAGAGTCATTTGTGCTGTATGTTAGATTCCAGATATAAGTGATATATTGTATTTGTCTTTCTCTTTCTGACTTAACTTCACTTAGTATGAGAGTCTCTATTTCCATCCATGTTTTGCAAATGGCATTATTTTTTTCTTTTTTATGGCTAAGTAGTATTCCATTGTGTATATATACCACATCTTCTTAATCCATTCATCTGTCGATGGGCATTTAGGTTGTTTCTATGTCTTGGCTATTATAAATAGTACTGCAGTGAACAATACTCTTTTGAAATGTAGTACTGGATTGGATTTGTGGCTATCTTAGATTTAAGTTTTGCACAGCCCATTAACAAAGACTTAGGATGTTTGGGATGTGTACATTTTAAAAAGCTTTTTTCAGAAGCTCCATCTAGCAAGTTACATGTTTTTCCCTCAGATATGTCTTGCATATTGTTTTCTGGACTACTAATGTATCACCCATCAGTGACCATCCTTTTCTTCAGTTTATCAGTTAAGTTTTTAAAAAATAAAATATCTTAGGAGTTCCTGTCGTGACTCAGTGGTTAACGAATCTGACTAGGAACCATGAGGTTGCGGGTTTGATTCCTGGCCTTGCTCAGTGGGTTAAGGATCCGGCGTTGCCATGAGTTGTGGTGTAGGTCACAGATGTGGCTCAGATCCCATTGCTGTGGCTGTGGCGTAGGCGGGCAGCTACAGCTCCAATTCGACCCCTAGCCTGAGAACCTCTATATGCTGTGGGAGCAGCCCAAGAAATGGCAAAAAAAAGACAAACAAAAAATATATTTTAGATATATGCAACCCCATACTTATTGCAGCATTATTTACAATAGCTAGATATGGAAACAACCTAAGTGTCCATCCATCAGTGGATGAATGGGTAAAGAAAACATAATATGTGCATACACACAGGGATATTATTCAGTCATTATAAAAAGGAAATCTTGCCATTCATGACAACATAGATGGACCTCGAGGGCATTACACCAACATGAAATGAGTCAGACAGGGAACAGATACCGTAAGACCTCATTTACATGTAAAATCAAAAAACAAATGAGTTCCCATTGTGGCTCAGTGGTAATGAACCTGACTAGTATCCATGAGGACACGGATTTGATCCCTGGCCTCACTCAGTGGGCTAAGGATCTGGCACTGCCGTGAGCTGTGGTGTAGATCTCAGATGCAGCTCAGACCCTGCATTGCTGTGGCTATGGTATAGGCCAGCAGCTGTAGCTCCGATTCTACCCCTAGCCTGGGAACTTTGATGTGAGACAAACAAAACAAACAAACAAAAAATCAACAGCACACGAAAAACACTGAGTTCATAGATACAGAGAACAGATTAGTGGTTGCTGGCAGGTAGGGAGGAGTGGGCAAAAGGGATAAAAGGGGTCAAGGAGTATAAACTTCTACTTGCAAAATAAATAAGTCCTGGAGGTGTAAAGCGTGGTGACTATAGTTAATAATACTTTATTGCATATTGAAAAGTCACTAAGATCTTTAAAAATGAGATTATAAAAATTCTCATCACAAGAAAAACAAAAGTTTTGTAACTGTTTATGGTGACATATTAACTATACTTACTGTGATTATTTTGCAGTATGTACAAATATCGAATCATGTTGTAAACCTGAACTAATGTTATATGTGAATTATACCTCAAAAAAATCTTAAAAAATATTTCCCAAGAGTTTTGTTCTATGCTACATTTGCATCTTTGAAGTATATTTATTTTTCGTTTAGGTTTTTCTAAATGCTGGTTTTTATGGCTTCCTTTCCTCTTGCTTGCTGTTGGGCCTGTTAAGATAGATTATTTTCTTTGAGTTTCCTTGGGACCCAGATGTGGTTGTGAGTGCTAAATGGATGAATTTCTTAATTGGTACAGAGCAAAAGAAGCTCTACCCTGGTAGGCTTTTGTGACATAGAAGCAGCAGGCAGCCTTCAGAGATAATTTCAGAAACATCTCACCTCTGTATTCTGCTGGCCTCTCCAGTTTATACCCCCATATCCCCAGTCTAAAAAGCTGGGAGGATTCAGCCAGCCCCTTCAGTCCTTTTTGATCTCCTTAGGGCTTAGTAACTCACACAACACTGCTGTAGCACCAAAGTTAGCTTTCCTTGGAGGTATTTGACCTAGTGCCAAGCTCTTCCCATCTCTGCTTTCTGTTCCTTGCTCTTGAAATTTCTTGCTGTTCCAAGTAACATACTAGTTCTCATTCTTGGGACACCATCAGATCTTAAGACCTCATTTATAACCAGTTTTCTTAGCAGCAATTTGACCTAGAAAAGACATAGTCACAAACTGAGTATTCTGGTGACTGTTCATAGGATTTCTCACTTTCTGCTTTGTTGTGAATTTCCATTTCGCTACCAAAATGTTTTGGGCTAGAGTGGGAAAATATTAACTAGATGGGTTCGACTGTCAGTTTTGTGTTTTAAACAAGATGACAATATCTGGTGATACCAAGATAACCATGTTCTAATTTTTTCTTTGAAAAGTTAATAATCTGTTCTATAAAATAGAGACCATAGAAAGTTCTTAGTAAAATTGGAAAAAATAGGTTTACACTTTCAGATGTGAAAAGTTGGTTTTGGACTTAATAATGAAGTGCTTATACTCAATTGTCTATCCTTAAAAGTGTCTATTTAAAATAATTGAAAAATGCTAAGTATCACATGTATCATGATCAGTTTGATCTGAATTCAGTAGCAAATATCGTTTCTAGTCTAAACTTCTTACTTTGTTTTCTACTTTAAATTATCTCAGCTAGAACCCATGTACAACAAGACTGGAACTATTATTTTAAATGAATGGCTTAGAATAATGAATTAGATACTGGTTCTAAATAATAATTTTGAGTACTTTAACAGTTAGGTAGTTGTAGAAGATCAAAACAAAAACAAGGTAGCAGTCATGTACCTCTTGATTTCTGTCTACATCTGCTTTGAGAAAAAAGGTTCCTTTTCCAGTAGGAAGAAGAAAAACTGATCAAATTTGATGTCATATGTTGTATTTAATATGTTCTTTTTTATCTGTTTTAGGACAGTGGTGATTATCCCCTTACAATGCCTGGACCCCAATGGAAAAAATTTCGCTCAAACTTTTGTGAATTTATTGGAGTCCTGATTCGACAATGTCAGTATAGCATAATTTATGATGAGTACATGATGGACACAGTAATCTCCCTTTTGACTGGTTTGTCAGACTCCCAGGTCAGAGCTTTTAGGCATACAAGTACCCTTGCTGGTAAGTAACCAACATTTTTTTTCTCTTTTCATTTAGTTTTGTTAAATATGTTCCATTCTAGTTAAGCTTGGTTTAACTTGGTTTAACTAATTTTAACTTAAAATTAATTACTATGCTTGTGAAAGTTACCAACATGAATGGTTTGTATTCTCTGTTAAAGTAAAATATGTACCTATTTTGATAACTGACATTTGATAGTCTTGAGAATGAAAATTGAAAATTTCTGGTAGATGTTACCAAATCTCTTTCTGAATGTTAGCTGTTTCCCTACATTTTTATTTTATAACCAAATAAATTTTAGGAGTCCCTCAGGCCATATTCTTTGGTAACACCATATACTAGTTGAAGTTCCAAATTCATAGTGTTTTTTTCCCACTTAATTACGTTGCTTCATTGTTCATGTTGTTATATATAAATGTGTATTTGTTTATATATATTTGAAATAATTCCATCTAATTGTAATAGGTATTCATGACCTAGATGGCATTCTTTCTATTCCCAGTGCTATAATAACCTAAATGCAATGTCTCTAAAATCAGTTCATTTAGGTTCTAAATAATCTGAAGATTATAATTTTCACTTTAACTTTTATTTTAGAATTATCTAGGCAATTTCTCAACCAACTATATTCATTTTCCCCTTATTTTTTCATAACAAGGTAATTTTAATTTAGCCATTGTTCTAAATTCCTCAACAGTTTTAACTATGTTTACCTGAAATTACTTTTTTTTTCTCCTATGAGAGAGAGTGTGTTTGTGTGTGTGTGTGTGTGTGTGTGTGTATACATACAAATATATTTAAATACTCTCAGATTATACCCTTTGTAGTAGCAGAGTAACTGTCTATATTCATCTTACATGTTACTATGACAAAAAAATGATGTTTTGTTTCATTTTGCATTTAAATTTAAATTTCTCATTTATCTAATGTATTTCATGCATTCATTCTTAAACTTTTTAGCATGCATAAGAATTACCTTCAGGGCTTACTAAGACAGATTGTGTGGCCCTGCCTCCAGAGTTTAACATGTTTCTAGCTGATGTTGATGCTTATACTTTTAGGACAATGCATGGCAAACCCCTGATTTAAAATTTTATCCTTTTCTGGCTAACCTGTTGCCTAAAGCGAATTGATGATTTTATTAGTCATCTATATTTTTTTCCATTCCTCTTTTTTTTCAATTCTTTTTCCTTCCTTACTCAATCCATATTAGCGTCCATTATGCCCTTAGTTGCAGTTCTATATGGAACATACAAGACACACAAGTTTTTCTTTTGAGAGTGTCCCTTTCCTCATTATTAGAAACAGAGGAAGATATTTTACCTAATTTTATCTTTTTGATAAAGGCAAAGTCACACAATTTATTGCTGAAAAAAAATTGTATAGAACAAATATTGGATACATTTTATTTGTGTTTCGAGGGTATCCTCATCCTCAAAATTAGGAAGAAAAAAAGATCTTGTACATAGTTGTAACTTTTTGAAAAGGTACTATAAATATACTATTTATTAAAAAGTTATCTGATACTATACATTGTTCTTTCTAATTTCTTGACTTTTAGTACCTTCTACATTTTATATTTGCGTTTTTAAAATTTTCTTTATATTTTCTGTTTACTTTTTAATTTTACGTTATTCTACCTATGTACAGTAATGCCCGTTTAGCTGGTTTTCAGATGCATAGTAATTGCAGTCATTTGAAATAAAACTTAAACATAAGATAGAAATTGCTTCTGAATAGCCAAAATTACTGCCATAAACAGTTATTATCTAGTTTCACAATACCAAGAGAAACAACATATGAATGGGGGGGCACTATTAGATTCTGTCTTGCTGACAGAATTGTGAAATGACAATTTAATCAAAAAAGAAGGCAAAAAATTTGCATAGAGATAGCAAGATAGAGAAGTCTGAAGTTTCTCTGTAGGGGCAAGCTACTTCTCTTTAATCCAGAAATTTATGTGCATTCTTTATAAAAGATTCAAAAATTTATATGCCACATACTCTGTTTAAGAACACAAAAGGAGGAATAATATGTTATAGAAATATACAGAATATTTTGACTTTTAAAATGTTTTAATTTCCTGAAAAAATGCACTTTGGTTCATTTGCATTATTCCTTTACTGCCATGTAAATGAAGTATTACTGTATTTTACTGACTTTATGATGGTCCATTTCAGCTCTCCTTTCCATTGGCCCATTTTCAGTGAGTTCTATTGTTGTATTGTCTTCCCTGTATTTATCCTTTTGATAGTCTATACATGCTAATTTTATGTGTGCTTAAACATATTTTAATTGTGGCTTTCCTCTTACTCCTTTTGAGTTGAGTAGCTCCCTCTTCCTCCCAGTGCCTTTCTGACTTTGCTCACAATTTACCTGTGCTTGTGACAGCTTTTAAAATTGCTTGATAAATGCCATTTTGTTTTCACCTAAGCTCTAGCCTATTTGGGTTTGGGTTTTTTTTTTTTTGGTTTTTTGTTTCAGTTTTTTTGTTTTTTAGGGCTGTACCTGTGGCATATGACGTTTTCCGGCTAGGGGTAGAATCAGAACTGCAGCTGCCGACCTACACCACAGCCACAGCAACTGCAAATCCAAGCCCTGTCTGCAACCTACACCACACACAGCTCACAGCAACGCTGGATCCTTAACCCACTGAGCAAAGCCAGGGATTGAACCTGCATCCTCATGGATACTAGTCGGACTCATTACTGCTGAGCCACAACAGGAACCCTCTAGCCTATTTGTATTAATCATTTTTCACAATCAGAAATCAAGAAAAATCAAGGAGATCAATGTTATATTTATAAATAATTATACTTACTTTTCAAAAGCTAAAACCTATTTTTCAAGTTATTCTCAAATTTACTCCAAAATATTACTGTAATTTCTCTATGTCTACATTATTGATATCTTCCAGGGCTCAGTTTCATAAAATGTGAGACATATCAGTTACCTACCCTTCAATAAAGCACAGGGATCTTACTGAGAACTTAATTTCCGGATGGAGAATAATTATCCATCTTTTAAGGATTATTCTGTTTTCATTTTTGCCCCCTTCTGTGGTTCCATCCCCTTTTTCTTTTATGGTATATGTATGAGGGATAGATTAAAAGATAATCATTTTTATTCACTTTGCAGGACGAGTCTTGGGGACTAGATAAAATGGGCAGGAACATTTAATCCTCTGCTTCAAAGACTGTGTGCATGGACAGTTACAAGGCAGTTATGGCCAGATATGATTATCGGCTTTGGAATAAAATGCTCCTTGACATTGCTTATATCTTAGCTGAGAAGAGAGACAATCAGGTTAGTTGTTTTGTAGGGTACAGACATGATAAGTTGTAGAACTTCGTAAGTCATCAGAGTGGTCTTATCAGTCGTACTTTTAATCTGTTTTTCCAAATACCCATTTTCTTATTACTAATTAAATTATGTGTCCCAATTATCAGTGTTTATGCATTGCATTTAATTGTATGCTTTTGCCACCTTTTCATTAAAATTTTTCATCATTTTGTAGTTTTTCAGGTTTGTTTATTCTTCAGATAGAAGTAGTCTCATTTTTCTATTGGAGGAAAACTGTGCTTTCCTCCTGCTTTTTGGAATTCTTTTTACCACTAAATTGAAATAGATTGTTAACAATTACATTTTATATTTTATTACATTTTTCTTTTTTTTTTTCCCTGTTCTTTTCATTTGGAATTTTAAAGCGTACTCTATTTGTCTGACCCATCTTACTAAAGAAGCTTTACATTACAATAAAGATTTAATTAAACAGTTAATCTTCAGAATTAAGTTTTCTCATTTCTTTTCTAAATAGCTACTTCAGATATATTAGAACATAGTTTGTGGATTTCATTTATATAAGTAATATTATGTCATTAGTATTATTTTGGTGGATTTACAGCCTGTGACTGGGCACATTTTCTTTCCCTAATTTCACAAAATTTTTGTGAAAAACACTATTCTCCCCAAGATCAAAAATATATAGCATCCCCATTGTTTTACCACTCTGTTATTTGGTGTTATAAAGTCTACTCTCAAATGATCTGTTTTTCAGATTTATAGGCATTTGCTTTTTGTAAACTATGCGAATAGTCTAGAAGTTGTTGACTTCAAATTTTTGTTAGATGGTAGTTTACAAGATGAGTAATATTGGTTTACCTTAATTTTTTGCTATTTTCTCACCTGAGTAATTTTCTGTGTTACAAATAAATTAATATTGGGTACCACTCACTTTTAAGGTGAAAATGCTACTTTGAACAAAGGGGAATTAAGAATACAAAGTTTGTATTAATAATGGCGTGGTGATTGATCCTGTTCAATTTTTTTCTAAACCGAATTATGCAAAAATTAGAAGATGTGGTTAAAATCATCATATGACAATCGGATACCCTCATTAGGCTGGGAAGCCAGTTTTCACCACTAGTTAACAATAGATCACTCCCAGACTCTTGAGAAAGTAAAAATTTCTTTATGGTTTAACATTTTTATATTGGTATATAGTTGATTTTATATTGATAAATGATTTGATGTTAATTAACATTTTTTACCAAGTCAGATTCTCTGAACATTAACTCCTAGGATATATAAGCCTATATGAAATTGCTTTTGTTCTCCCATCATAAACTGAAAATCATTTTGCCTCAATAAATTGATTCCTTTTCTTTGGTTTTCAGTTGATGAAACCATATAATATAGGGTTCATAGAATGAGTTCTGGACCAGACTGTCTGAATATTTATTTCTTTCTGCCTTTTACTAGTTGGGTAATTTGCACAAGTCCTTAATGTTTTTGGCCGCATTTTCTTCTTATGCAAAATGGGAAAGATTAATGATAGCCACCTTATTAATAGAAATGAAGAGCGTAGACCCATACCTGATATTTAGTAAACTATTGCTATTATTCTGTAATGACAGGAAGAGCCAATAGTGTATGCAATGTTTCCTTTAATTTTTTTTTCTCAGTAATTATTGAACACCTACTCTGTTTTAGTAATAAAAGACATTGAAAATGGGGAAATCAGAAAAAAAAATAAGTACATAAACAGATCTTTCAAAAACTGCCATGAAGAAAACTAACAGCATTTATTTTCACTTTACTTATGTTTTGGCTCTCAGGTGCCATATTCTCTTGATTAAATTCAATAGGTATTTTATAACTCTCAACCAAACAGAATATTTCTGGTTTCTGTGGTTAGGTCCTCAAAATTTTAGAGCAATCAGGCACCATCAAAGAGCAGATTGTAGAGTATGAATACTCTCTCTCGTTCTTCTTTATATTTTATTTCTCTTTTATTCATTAATTTTTTTTTACTTCTCATTGCTTGGTATTTTCACCATTGCTTTTTTTTTTTTTTTTAAACTTTGGAGTGGAGATTTGGGGATTTAATTACTTACTATACAAACTTTGAAATAACACTGCTGTTTTCAGACTTTATTTCATTCCATCTTCTGTAGTTCTTCTCCAACTCCTGAATGCTTCTGGGTTCTGCAGAGCAAATTTGTTTTTGTAGCTTTAGAAATACTTATCATACTTTTTCAGCTGTTTGTTTTGATTTGATTTGCATGCTTTACCCATCTGCTTTCCATATGCTTATATTAATAGGCTGGAGTTACAGGTATCTTTCTGTATTTATTGAAGATGAGAATTATTTCCTCCTTGTTGTTTTGGTTGAGCTTTTAAGAGACAAAGGGAATGATTAAGTTTTTATTATTTGGAAAGTGAAAGTTTGTTGTAAGCTTTTTTGCTTTTTTTTTTAAAGTAAGTTTCTTAAATAAAGAAGGAATATAATTACAGTGAAATATTACTGAGCCATAAAAAAAGAATGAGATCTTGCCATTTGCAGCAACATGGATAGACCTAGACATTTTCATATTAAGTGAAGTCAGAAAGACAAATAGCATATGACATCACTTATATGTGGAATCTAAAATATGATACAAATGAACTTATTTATAAAACAGAAACAGACTCGTAGGCATAGAAGACAAATTTATGGTTACCAAAGGGGGAAGAGGTTGTGAGAGGGATAAATTAGGCATATGGGATTAGCAAATATAAACTACTGTATATGACATAGATAATTAATAAGCACTGGTAGCAGTATTCAATATCATGCAATAGCCATAATGGAAAAAATATGAAAAAGAACATATATATATATATATATATATATATATGCTATGAGCACACACACAGATATATATAAGACCCTGAATCATTTTGCTCTATACCAGAACCAACAAAACTTTGTAAACCAATTGTACTTCAATTTAAAAAAGGATTGTAGCCTTCCCTCTCTTTAAAATTTAAACTTTTGAGGAGTTCCCGTCATGGCTCAGTGAAAAAGAATCCGACTAGGAACAGTGAAGTTGTGGGTTTGATCCCTGGCCTCGCTCAGTGGGTTAAGGATCTGGAGTTGCTGTGAGCTGTGGTGTAGGTTGCAGACACGGCTTGAATCTGGTGTTGCTGTGGCTCTGGTGTGGGCTGGCAGCAATAGCTCTGGTTAGACCCCTAACCTGGGAACCTCCATATGCTGCAGGTGCAGCCCAAAAAAAACAAAAGACAAAAAATAATTTTTAAATAAGATAAAATTTAAATTTTTGAAACTCTCTTTATAACTTTATCCCATTATCAAACATTTCTAGGTTTTCAAAAGTAGGTGTCAGTAGGAGTTCCCACTACTCCCACTATTAGTGTCACAGTAGGTTAAGGATCCAGCATTGCCACAGCTGTGGTTATGAACACAGAAAAGTAAATTGTTAGACAGTGATTAAAAGGTTCAGTGTCTGCAATCTTAGCCATCCCATTTGCTGATACTCTCTTCTGTTCCAGTGTTTATTTTATATGCTCCCAGCTCCAGTACTTTTTTTTTTTTCTACTGGGATGTTAAATTCTTTAATACTATGTATTTAGTGTTCTTTGCACCCTTTATGTCCTCACTTCTTCCATTTTCCTTGCTTAAGTTCTATTAGCCATACTTGTTATGACCATGTCCTTCTCATGAATGACCCTCAACATCCTTGCCTCTTTCTCCCTCCATCATAACCCCTGGGGAAACCTCATATTAACACCTGCTACATACCTTCACCAGAGTAGCTGAAAGTAGCTATAGAAAAACGTAATTATAATGGCTAGGCTTTTTACATTTTTCTCTCAAGTGGATCTTTAATGCTAACTAGCCAGTCCTATTGTAGTATATGGGAAGAGGAAGATTTATTTCAGTGAATGGCTCACACAGAGGGCAGACCAGAAAGCTAGAAACTTAGGCAGGAGTTGTATAGTCTTTAGGGAGAAATTGCTTCTCTAGGAAACTTAAAATTTAGCTCTTAAAGCATTCAACTAATTGGATGAGGCTACTACATTATTCAGGGTGATCTCCTTTACTTTGAGACATTAACCTTATCTACAAAATACTTTCACAATAATACCTAGATTAGTGTTTGATTAAATAACTGCATGACAGAGCCCAGCCAAGTTGACACATAACACCAACCTTCATATCCTCCCTTGTTTCTGCATGCTCCTTTGCTGCAATCCTATTTTTATTCTTTTCTTTATAGCAGATCTCAAAGATTATTTCTACTTTTTCTCCCTAGAACTCTTACTCTCTCCAAACCCACTCCAGTCAGGTTTCCATCTCTACCTCCTCACTGCCTTTACTCTTGTTGAGGTCAGCAGTTATCTTCTTAGAGTCCAAATCACTGGGCAGCGCCATTGTCATCTTTTTCTCTCTAGAGAGATATAGCTGCTACTTCTTTCTTGAAGCACTGTCTTAGTAGACCTTAGAAAGTTAAACCATAAATATTCAAGTATTTCAGGACACAATCTAAAGACTTTTTTTATCTTTTCTATCTTCATTCACTCCTTAGTGAATAAAGTTAAAACCAATATCATATTTTATTATTTCTACTAAAAAATAATGATGATGGGAAAGACAATGCAGTCATGTGATTTTAAAAATACAGATTAAAGAAAATCTTATCTGGTAAAATATCACTCATTTACCCATGGCTCTCAGCCATCAAATTGTCTTCTCTGAAGACAACCAAACTTTCCTATTTCTTATATGTCTTTCCAAAGATATCTTATGAATATGGTATCACATTCATATCAGTGAGAGGCAATATGTTATACTGGTAAAAAAACTTATACTGTGGAGCACAATGGCTATAATCTAATTCTCTCTGCCAGTTACTGGTTGTGTAATTAATTGATAAGTTTCTTAGCCAGGCTGTGCCTCAGTTTTCTCTTAATGTAAAATAGAAATAGTCATAGTACTCAGAAGGATGGGAGCTCAACTTCTCTCCTAAAAACAGCAAAATTTACAATTAAATGTTGAGTAATTTTCAACCAAATGGGCCAGAAAGTTTCCAAAAGATATCCTACACCAGAAGACAAAGAGGAGGCCACATTAAGACATAGGAGGGGTGATTATGCAATATAAGCAACCCTATACCTCCCGGGTGGGAAGCTCCACAGACTGGAAACTAACTGGTTCACAGAGACTCATCTGCACGAGTGAGAGTTCTGAGCCCCACATCAAAATCCCACTTGTGGGGATCTGGCCCTGGGAGAAAGAGCCCCTGGAGCATCTGGCATTAAAGGCCAGTGGGGCTTGTGTGCAGGAGCTCCACAGGACTGGGGGAAAGTCGCACACAGACTTCCACGTGCACTGGGTCCCAGGGCAAAGCAAAGTCTCCATAGGAATCTGGCTCAAACCTGACTGCAGTTGTTGGAGGACATCCTGGGAAAACAGGGGTGAATATGGCTTGTATTGAGGGAAGGACATTGGAAGCAAAGCTCCCGAGAATATTCAGCAGTGTGCTTTTCTCTGGAGGTGGCCATTTTGGGAAAATCTAGCCCCACCCATCAGTCAACGCTGATAAGCCCCAGGGAAAACAACAATCCAGGTGGGATCACAGCCCTGCCCCTCAGTAAACAGGCTGCCTAAAGACCCCCCCAGGCACACAACTGCCTCTAATCCCATCCAAAGACAAAGCCCCAACCCACCAGAGGGATAGGAATCAGCACCACCTACCAGTGGGCAGGTATCAGTCCCTCCCATCAGGAAGCCTACAGGAAACCCCCATACCAACTTCAGCCACAGGGGGGCAGACACCAGAAGTAAGAGAGGCTACAACTATTATCTGTAAGAAGATCACCACACCAAAAACCTATCAAAATGAAAAGACAGAAAACTGTAACTCAGATGAGAGGAAAAAAAAAAAACACCCCAGAAAATCAGCTAAGTGATCGGGAGATTCTCAGCCTCCAGGAAAAAGACTAGATTGTTGATGCTGAAGATGATGCAAGACATTGGAAATAAACTGGAGGCAAAGATGGATAACTTACAGGAAACACTGTGAGCAAAGAGATACAAGATATAAAACTTAAACAAGAAGAGATGCAAAATACAATAACTGAAATTAAAAATTCACTAGAAGCAGCTAACAGCAGAATACAGGAGGCAGAAGAATGAATAAGCAAGGTGGAGAAGAGATTAGTGGAAATCATGGATGCAGACCAGAAAAGAGAAAATTAAGATTGAAAATAAATGAAGACAGTCTCAGAAAACTCTGGGACAACATTAAATGCACCAACACCCGTATTATAGGGGTGCCAGAAGGAGAAGAGAGAGAGAAGGAGACAGAAAAAATATTCCAAGAGATAATAGCCGAAAACTTCCCTAACATGGGAAAGGAACCACTCACTGAAATCCAGGAAGCGCAACGAGTACCATATAAAACAAACCCAAGGGAGGAATTCACCGAGATACATATTAATCAAACTGACCAAAATTAAAGACAAAGAGAAAATCTTGAAAGCAGCTAGGGAGAAGAAACAAATAACATACAAGGGAAACCCGATAAGGTTATTGGTAGATTTTTTTCAGCAGAAACTCTTCAGGCCAGAAGGTAATGGCATGATACACTTAATGTGATGAAAGGAAAAAACCTCCAACCAAGATTACTCTACCCAGCAAGGCTCTCATTCATATTTGAAGGAGAAATCAAAACCTTCACAGATAAACAAAAGCTAGGAGAATTATGCAATGCTAAACCAGCTTTACAACATATCCTAAAGGAACTTCTCTAAGCAGAAAAGAAAAGGCCAGAACAGGAAACAAAAATACCAAGAGTGACAAGGCTCACCAGTAAAGGTATACATACAGTAAAGTTATTAAATCATCCGTGCACATTATGCCACCAAAATCAGAAATCATGAGGAGGGTACAAATGCAGGACACTAGAGATGCACTTGCAATTAAGAGACCAACAATTTAAAACAATCCCATATACATATAGACTCATATCAAAACTTCAGAATAACTGCAAACCAAAAATCTACAATTGATACACAAACAAGTAAGACAAATCCACACAAATACAACACTAATGATAGTCATCAAACCAGAAGAGGAGAGAGCAAGAGTAGAAGGGAAGAAAAAAGCTACAAAAATCCAAAGCAATGAATAAAATGGCGATAAGAACATACATATCAATAATTACCTTAAATGTTAATGGAGTAAACGCCCCAACCAAAAGATGTAGATGGGCTGAATGGATACAGAAAAACAAAATCCATACATATGCTGCCTTCAAAAGACCCACTTCACTTCTAGGGACACATACAAATTGAAAGTGAGAAGATGGAAGAAAATATTCCATGCAAATGGGAATCAAAAGATAGCTGGAGTAGCAATACTCGTAAAAGACAAAATAGAATTTAAAATGAAGAATATTTTAAAGGAAAAGGAAGGTCACTACATAATGATCAAAGGATCAATGCAAGAAGAAGATACAGTAATTTTAAGCTTCACTAGCAAAGGTTCACCACAATATATAAAGCAACTTTAAAAGGAGAAATCAAAAATAACACAATAATAGTGGGGGACTTTTATACCCCACTTACATCAATGGACAGACAGCCAGAGAGAAAATCATTAAGGAGATTCAGCCACTGAATGAAGCATTAGACCAGATGGATAAAATAGATATAAATATTTACAAGACATTCCATCCAATAGCAACACAATACACATTCTTCTCAAGTGCACATGGAACATTCTCTAAGATTGATCACACCCTGGGCTAAAAATCAAACTGCAGCAACTTTAAGAACATTGAAATCATGGGCAGTGGGGTGGCTGGGCCGGCAGCGGCGGCAGTACGAGGCACGCGCTCGGGGTCCTGGTTGCGAGGAGGAGGAGGATGTGGCACGCGGAGGAGAAATGGCTGCCGAAAACAAGCCAGAAGGATGTAGTATTAGTGACCGTGGGAAAACAAGCGTTGACTACAGGCTGTACATGTTGGAGTGTCCCCAGGAGAGTCGTCTCCTTCCGGGCAGTGGGTCCTCTCCTGCCCCGGCCATGCCACCAGCCGCCTTTGGGAGTTCTCCCTGCCCACTGGGAGCTCCGTTCCGTGGGCAGTAGGAGAATGGGGAAGGTTAGAGGAACACGCCTGAGAGATCATGATGCGGCTGCCCTTTGGGATTTCTTTTTAATAATGTGTGACCCTTCACCTTTGATCCCCTGACCTGCATTACCTTGGTAACCATTTCATTTTTTAATTTAATTTCATTTTTTGATTTTTGTGTACAAGCTGTAATATTTCATCTCTCAAAGTGTAACACATGGATTTCCTCAAATAGAGATACCCTTTTGAGCAATAAATTTGCAAAATGCTGTCTTCATTTTCTGTATTAAAATTGATTTCAGTTTTAAAAATAAAAATTAAAAAAAAACATTGAAATCATATCAAGCATCTTTTCCAACCAAAATGCTGTACAACTGGGAATCAACAACAAGAAAAAAACATAAAACATAAACACATGGAGACTAAACAACATGCTACTAAACAACCAGTGGATCACTGAAGAAATCAAAGAGGAAATTAAAAAAATACCTAGAGCAAATGACAACAAAGATACGACACTCCAAAACCTAAGATGCAGCAAAAGCCGTTCTAAGAGGAAAGTTTATAGCAATACAAGTCCACCTCAGGACACAAGAAAAAGCTCAGATAAACAAGCTAACTTTACATGTAAAGCAGCTCAAGAGAGAAAAGACAAGACATTAAGTTAGTAGAAGGAAAGAAATCATAAAGATCAGAGAAGAAATCAGTGAAATAGAAACAAAGAAAACCATAGAAAATATCAATGAAACAAAAGCTGATTCTTTGAAAAGATCAACAAAATTGATAAACCCCTAGCCAGACTTACCAAGCAAAAAAGAGAGGACTCAAATCAATAAAATTAGAAATTAAGACGGAGAGGTAACAACAATCATCACAGAAATGCAAAATCATAAGAGACTACTATATGCAGCTATATGCCAATAACACCGAAATCCTAGAAGAAATGGGCAAATTCTTAGAAAAGCACAATCTTCCAAGACTAAACCAAGATGAAATAGAAAAGATGAACTGACCAATCACAAGAACTGAAATTGAAACTGTGATTTAAAAACTTCCAACAAACAAAAGTCCAGGACCAGAGGGCTTCACAGGCAAAATTCTATCGAACATTTAGGGAAGAGCTAACACCTCTCCTTCTGAAACTATTTCAGAAAATTGCAGAGAAAGGGATACTCCCAAACTCATTCTATGAGGCTACCATTACCCTGACACCAAAACCAGACAAAGATTCCACAAAGAAAACTAGAGGCCAATTTCACTGATGAATATTGATGCAAAAATCCTCAACAAAATACTGGCACACCGCATCCAACAAGGCATTAAAAGGATTGTACATCATGATCAAGTAGGATTCATCCCAGGGATGCAAGGGTTCTTCAATATCCGCAGATCCATCAGTGTGATAAACCACATTAACAAACTGAAGAATAAAAACCATATGATCCTCTCAATAGATGCAGAAAAGGCCTTTGACAAAATCCAACACCCATTTCTGATAAAAAAAAAACCCTTCAGAAAGTGGGCACAGAGGGAACCTACCTCAACGTGATAAAGGCTTTATATGACAAACCCACAGCTAACATCTTTCTCAATGGTGAAAAGCTGAAAGAATTCCCGCTGAGATCAGGAACAAGACAAGGATGTCCGCTCTCGCCACTACTCTTCAACATATTTTTGGAAGTCCTAGCCATAGAGATCAGAGAAGTAAAAGAGATAAAAGGAATCCAAATTGGAAAGGAAGAAAAGTAAAACTATATCTACTTGCAGATGACATGATACTATACCCCGAGAATCCTAAAGACTCTACCAGAAAACTGTTAGAGCTCATCCACAAATCTGGCAAAGTCGAAGGATATAAAATTAATACACAGAAATCAATGGCATTTCTATATACTAACAATGAAAGAGCAGAAAATGAAATTAGGGAAGCAATCCCGTTTACCATCGCATCCAAAAGAATAAAATACCTAGGAGTAAACCTACCTAAAGAGACAAAAGATCTGTACTCTGAAAACTACAAGCCACTGATGAATGAAATCGAAGATGACACAAATAGTTGGAAAGGCATACCATGCTCTTGGATTGGAAGGGTCAGTATTATCAAAATGTCTATACTACCCATGGCAATCTACAGATTCAGTGCAATCTCTATCAAATTACCAAGGACATTTTTGACAGAACTCAAACAAAATATTTTAAAGTTTGTTTGGAAACACAAAAGACCCAGAATAGCCAAAGGCATCCTGAAAAGGAAAAATGGAGCTGGAGGAATCAGGCTCCCGGACTTCAGACTATACTACAAAGCAACAGTCATCAAAAACCGCACGGTACTGGCACAAAGACAGAAATATAGCTCAGTGGAACAGGACAGAAAGCCCAGAATTCAACCCACACACCTACAGCCAACTCATCTATGACCAAGGAGGCATGAATATGCAATGCAGAAAAGACAAGCCCGTTCAATAAGTGGTGCTGGGAAAACCGGACAGCCACGTGGAAAAGAATGAAATTAGGACACTCCCTAACACCATACACAAAAATAAACTCAAAATGGATTAAAGACCTAAATACAAGGCCCAGACACTATCAAACTCTTAGAGGAAAACATAGGCCAAACACTCTCTGACATAACCGACAGCAACATCTTCTCAGATCCACCTCTTAGAGTAATATGTAAAAACAAAAATATGCAAATGGCACCTAATCAAACTGAAAAGTTTCTGCACAGCAAAGGAAACCCTAAACAAAACGAAAAGACAACCCACAGAATGGGAGAAAATCTTTGCAAATGGATCGACTGACAAGGGATTCAGCTCCAAAATTTAGAAACACCTTCTGCAGCTCAATACCAAAAAACAAACAACCCCATCCAAAAATGGGCAGAAGGTCTAAACAGGCAGTTCTCCAAAGAAGATATACGGATGGCCAAAAAAAACACATGAAAAGATATTCAGCATCACTCGTTATTAGAGAAATGCAAATCAAAACCACAATGAGGTACCACCTTACACCGGCCAGAATGGCCATCATCAGAAAGTCTACAAACAGTTAAGTTCTGGAGAGGGTGTCGAGAAAAGGAAACCCTGCTACGCTGTTGGTGGGATTGTAAATTGGTGCAACCACTCTGGAAAGCAGTATGGAGATTCCTCAGAAAACTAAAAATAGAATTACTATTTGATCCAGCAATCCCACTCTGGGGCATCTATGCAGAGAAAACCATGAGTTGAAAAGATACATGTACTCCAATGTTCATTGCAGCACTCTTTTCAATAGCCAAGACATGGAAACAACCTAAATGTCCATCACATGGAAACAACCTAAATGTCCACTGACAGAGGAGTGGATCAAGAAGATTTGGTACATACACACAATGGAACATTACTGAGCCCTGAAAGGAAAGAAATAATGGCCTTTGCAGGAACATTGATGGACCTAGAAATTATCATGCTAAGTGATGTCAGTCAGACAATGAGACACCAACATCAAATGCTTTCCCTGACATGTGGAATCTGAAAAAAGGACAGACTGAACTTCTTTGCAGAACAGATACTGACTCACCGACTTTGAAAAATTTGTGATTTCCAAAGGAGATGTTTTGGAGCGTGGGTTATGTGCTGGGATTGTGGGATGGAAATCCTATAAAATTGCATTGTAATGATCATTGTACTACTATAAATATAATAAATTCATTGAAAAAAGAATGAATGAAAAGGAAGGGGTGAAAAAGCATTAGATAATAAAGAAAAAATAGGAAATAATCATAGTACTTGACAGGGTTATGAAGTATAAATGAGTAAGTGTGTAAAGAGCTTAGATGAGTGACTGGCACATAATTAATGCATTCCTTCTTTTTGCATAAATGATAGCATAATATACACAGTGACAGGCATCTTCCTTTTTTTTTTTTTTCTTTTTACAGCTGCACCTGTGGCATATGGAATTTCCTGGGCTTGGCGTCAGATCAGAGCTGCAGCTGCCAGCCTACACCACAGCCACAACAACATGGGGTCTCAGCTGCAACTGTGACTTACATGGCAATGCTGGATCCTTAATCCATTGCGTAAGGCCAGGGCTCAAAACTGCATCCATACAGATACTGTGTCAGGTTCTTAAACTGCTGAGGCACAACAGGAGCTCCAACAGGCATCTTGCTTTTTTTTTCTTCCCCCCATCAAGTAAATTGACAGACTTTTGAGCACACAAATCATGCCTCATTTTTTTCTAGTGGATGAATAGTCCATTGGATTGATATGCCATCTAGTTTAATTGGGTCTAAAATCCACTATTTTTGTTGATGATCTGTATCTGTTAGCCATCTCCATTTGGATACCTAATAAGCACAAAACTTTCTAATTATCTTTGTATTTTCTATTTCTCGCATTTCCTATTTTATCTTATTCTTTCAGCTCTATCTTCAAAATATACTTCACATTTGATTTTCTCTTGTGCTTGTTGCTACCACTTTTAATCCAAGTTAGCATTGCTTTACTGAGTTGCTGAAGACCAAAATTTGAGAGTAATCATTGTAAGCTTTTGGCAAAATATGTTCAGCTCTCAGTGTTCTCCTATTTGATCTCCCTTCTACCCCTTTTCCTCTTTTACAGTCTGTTCACATTGCATTGTAAAATATAAATCAGACTGTTTCTTACCCATACCAAAATTTCCAGCGGGTCTTAACCTCATTTAGATTTAATTATCGAGCCGTAGAAGAACTCCCATAACCTAGCGTTTTGATTTTGTACTCAACCTTGTCTTCCTTCTGCTTATGCCTGTTTCTGTGCTTAAGCCACACTAAATACCTTGCTCTTCTATGAGTCCCCTCATAATAATTTACCTCATAACATTTGCACTTTTTAGTCCCTCTCCCTGGAATGCTGTTCTATCATATAATCATGCTCATTCCCTCAATTTATGTTTAAATATGAGCTCTTTAGAGAGGCCTAACTACCCAATTTGCTCTCTAACCTTTTTAATCATACTTTGTTTTTTAGCATCTGTTAACTTTTTTTTATAGGTTTTTCACTGATGTATTTTTCATTTGTGTATTATCTATCGAAATACTATCTTGTCACTAGAAGTTTAAAATCACGGAAGCAGATACTCTGTCTCACTCATTTTTGTACTTGCAGTGCATAGAACAGTGCTCAGTACTTGTGTATTGGTAGATGAATGAGAAAGCCCTAAATAAGTGTTTATTGGACTCTTCTGTGTTAAAAGACTAGTTTTTAAATTACAGTCTGTCACAACCTAGTACTTTTGTAAAATGCAGCACTTGAATCTAATTTTATTATTAGATTCAATAGACATAAGATTATTCTGTCAGATTTTTATAACTTTTTTTTTCTTTTTAGGACCTTACCCATGGCATATGGCAATTCCCAGGCTATGGGTCAACTCAGAGCTGTAGCCACTGGCCTACACCACAGCCATAACCACACCAGATCTGAGCCACGTCTGTGACCTACATGCAATGTCGGATCCTTAACCCACTGAGCAAAGCCAGGGATCAAACCCACATCCTCACGCATCCTAGTTGGGTTGGTTATGCTGAACCAGGATAGGAACTCCCTATTATAATATTTCTAAAAACTTACTTTCAAATGTATATTTTCAGCGAATTGGTAACAAGCATTTGTGGTCAGCACATAATTGCTGAACATATGCTTAGTAGCGCAATACTAGAAAAAGTTTGCCATTTTGTAGTGAGCAGCTAAAATGTGAAGGCTAAATGAAGTATTCTTCTCTTTGATAGACAAGAAGAAGCTACTTCAAAGCCCACATCACAGAATCCAGGCTGACTTCCTATAGTATTATTGATTTGTTAAAATCTGGGAGTTCCTGTCATGACTCAGTGGAAACAAATCTGACTAGCATCCATGAGGAGGCAGGTTCCATTAGTGGCCTTGCTCAGTGGGTTAAGGATCCGGCATTGCAGTGAGCTGTGGTGTAGGCCACAGACATGGCTCGGAATCTGCATTGCTGTAGCTGTGGTGTAGGCCAGCAGCTACAGCTCCTATTCAACTCCTAGCCTTGGAACCCCCATATGCCACATGTGTGGCCCTAAAAAGACAGTAAAAAATAAAAAAATAAAATTCTGTTAGTAATGCAAGTAAAATGTAGTTAGTGCTTACTGTGCACAGGAGTATTTTTTCCAGTGGACTCAGTAATTCCCATCACAATCCCCATGTTCTATGTCATTAAGTTATAAGTCTCTCTTCAGTAGCTGTTCACTTGCTTATGTGTTGGTATGTAAAGTGAAAATTTCAGTGAAGCTTAAATTTTAGGTTCATAAATATCTCAGTAAATATTGCTATATCATATTTAATGTTTTTATAAAAATATATTATTTTGCGTTTTTAAAAGCTTAGTATGTTGATCTCTTTTGTTATTTATGTATACTTAGGAAGGGAGGAGGGTCATTACACAATGAGAATTGGATTTGGGGATCTGGGTTCACAAGGAGATAATATAACTGAAAACAAAAAACATTACATTGAAGAAAATTTCTATCTCACCTTCCACTGGTGAATTCCAGCTACAGTTGATGTTAATTTTAATGCTTTCCAACTCCTTGATCTTCAAGTCATTTTGTTTTAGAGGTCTGGAAGTAATTAAACCCCATTTGGGTTTGACTTTGTATGTTTAATACAAGCTCTGTTAAACTGTTATCCCTGACTTGGGCAAATTGAATACCCCAGATATCTTCTGTCTTTGAGCTATTCTCCTTTTTATACAGATTAATTTTAAAAATACTTTTAACCATCTAGGTAATCTGTTGACAGTGTGTGAAATGATGTAAAATCTCTAGCCTGTATTTTGAAACACGAATTTATTTCTCAGTTTATTATCTTTAGACACTGTATCTCAGGAAAAGGGAAACATTTTCATTAAATTCATTTCTAACTGGTCACTAACTTTTTTTTATTTTTATTTTTTTTTCCATCTTTGCTAGGGCCAGTCCCTCGGCATATGGAGGTTCCCAGGCTAGGGGTCCAGTCGGAGCTGTAGCTGCTGGCCTGTGCCAGGGCCACAGCAACACGGGATCCAAACCGCATCTGCAACCTACACCACAGTTCATGGCAACGCCAGATCCTTAACCCACTGAGCAAGGCCAGGGGTCAAACCCACAACCTCATGGTTCCTAGTTGGATTCGTTAACCACTGCGCCACAACGGGAACTCCTGGTCACTAACTTTTAAATACATTTTGTTTTTAGGATTTTTGTTTTATATTTAAGTTTGAGGACTGTAGCAATCACTGTTAACATTTTATTTAACCAAAATGTAGAGTTTTAGAATAACACAATGCGTGTGTATGTAAATAGATAGATACATAGATATAGATACAGCATCGTGTGTGTATGTTTATGTACATAATACAGGGAAATGGAGAAGTTTTTAAAAGAAATGCATACTTACATTCAGTTATGTATGTTTTTGCAGATGCTTGAATCATTTCTTCCAGAACACTCATTATTTCATTTTTTATAACTGAACATTTGTATTTGGAGATGAATAACCTAAAGGGGAAAAAAGGGAGGTTGTTTTACCAGCACACAGTCACTTATTCCTTTACTGGAATTCCCTGCACTCTCACCATCTCAATGAAAATAAATATAAATAGACAAAAGTTTGTTCATGTCTCACCTCTTCCACAGAGGATTTGAAATAGAAGTGTGAAAATAATAAGATTTACAAATACAAGGAAACATTTAAAAATACATAATGCTAGGACTGGGAAAAAGAAGTCAATCAGAAGTTCACAACGCATTTTTAAAGAATTTAATGAGTTTGGTAGGTTCAGTCTGTTTTTCAGGGGTCAGAGGTTATACCATTCACTGAGGCAAGGAACACAGGGAAAGCACCATCATTGGAAATAATGGTCATGAATTGATTGTAAGCAGCTGAGACACCTTTGATACACCTAAGTAAAGATATTAAGGAATTGTATACACAGAACTAGTGGTCAAAAGAGAGGTCTGCAAAGGTTTGATTAGTATGCCCTCACTAAAGTGTGTGTGTTTGAGTGTGGGAGAAAGGGGTTGTTGAAAGTACTACTGAAATCCTTCCTGCTGATAATTAGAATGAGTCTGCTTTTAAGTGGAAGTATTAATGAGCCAGGCTTATCCAGACACAAGCAGAGAAAATCATGGCACAGACTAAAATGGTAACTTTTTTCTATAAAAAATTTTTTTCTTTTTACTTAAATTATGTGTAGATTGTAAAACATATAAATTGACTAGTTTCTTCATCCTGTTCTAAATTTGTAATCTTATGGGTGACGTTCTGATTCATAGGTAATTACTATAGTCTTCCTTTATTTCATAGCCATGAAGCTCATGACTGCTCTGGTGAATGTTGCCTTAAACCTCAGTATTCATCAGGATAATACACAGAGACAATATGAAGCTGAGAGAAATAAAATGATTGGGAAGAGAGCCAATGAAAGGTTGGAGTTACTACTTCAAAAACGCAAAGAGGTAGGTTTCAGAGTAACTAAGGTTCTTATGTTCTGTAAATGTGTAGTAAATGTATGTTTTTTAATTCTCTCTTAAAAGATTTGTGTCTTTTTTTAAAAGTTGATATTTAAAGTTAGATTACTTTAACTCAAAGGTTTTCAAATGATGCTGGAATTTGATTCCAGCCAGTGGTTATTTGAGTGCTGTCTAATTAGCAGAAGAGAATCACAGAAAAATCCTGCTTTAGAAAAAAGGTGATCTAGGAGCTAGATAACTTAGAAAGATTATTAAGCTGTAGGCTCAGAAAACACAATACATACTAACCTTAGAATTTAGGGGCCAGCAAAGCTGCATTTCCAAGAGAAATCCCAAGTCCACATATTAGTAGATATGAGACATTCCTATGAATAGTAAGATTGGTTCCAATTTTACAGTGAAGTCTTCGTGTATGTGTTGAAAGTGATTTTAAAATGGATTTTTAGTAACATTTTTATTTGTCCATTTGGAAAATAAATTTTAAATCTACAGTGTTAGTCTATATTTTAACCTGAAAAAAGTGTATCTCTGTGCTATAAATATATTGCTATCAACAAATAACAGGTCATAACAAACATATGATTAAATTATTGACTATACTGTATTGGAGTGCTAAGGCTGTTGTGGATAAAACAAATTGATTTTTCTTTAGAACAGAAATTTACTGTCTCACAATTTTGTAGGCTAGAAGTAGAAGATAGCTCCAATCTTTACATAGTCTTCTCACTGTGTGTTTCTGTCTCTAAACTTCTTCTTTTAAAGACATCAGTCGTATTGGTTTTGGGGTTCTGGGAGTTAAGACTTCAGCATTTGAATTTTTGAGGAACACACTTCAACTCATAGCACATTCTGTACTAGATAATAATTTTAAGTTTTGGAATGTGCTTCAATAAGTACTGTTAGCCAAGTTGTATACCTCTTAAAAATTACGTAATTTTTTATAATAAATACAGCCAAAGTAAAACTTATATTAAGTTGTAATAATCTGAGTGATTTAGTGTAAAAGTATTCCCAAAGTTATTTCAGTAAAACCTGAAATAAAGCATACAGCAAAAGCAAATGTGTATGGTGAAAAGAAATGTTTCACTGGGTTTTACTATGGAACAAATTAAAGTAAGAACTATCAACTTGAATGTGATTTGTATCAGTGCTTTTGTTCCTTTTGAATAGTAAATAAACTCAAACTTTAATTCCAATCAGTAATATTGCCTGAAATTTATATCTTTTCTATAGTATTTTATTTTGTTACTCTGTTGCCACTGATGGCTGGGATCCTTGTTGTCTTCTATTATGCCTCTTATTTTGGGAATTTGGCCTATACTCAGTTATGGGCCAGTCAAATGCAAAGTAATATTTGAATACTTTAGGTGAGATAGGAACTTTCTTGTACAACAGCTTTCTTGCAAATATGATAATCAAGGATTATCTGTTACCAAGAAAGGCAAAATAAAGCATGGTATATAGGAGAGTTATAGAAATTGAGGCCTGTTCCCAAAGCAGGCAGTAATTTGTGATGGGAATCTGGTCACATTTAGCCACAGTCTTTCTTTTTAGCCATTGTGTAATACCTGTGTAGAGAGAGAGATTCTAAGCCACTGTGGTAAATCTGTAGGAATAATGCAAAAATACTGGTAATTTCAGACATCTGTTGTATAATATGTGAGAAAAAAAAGATTGATAATTATCCAGAGTGATAATAATTAGGGGTTAAAAACAATTGGAACTGTTTATTCCAAATAAAATGATCCATATTTTTAATTTATACATTTTTTATTTATTTTTCATTTCAGCTACAAGAAAATCAGGATGAAATTGAAAATATGATGAACTCTATTTTTAAGGGTATATTTGTTCATAGATACCGGTAAGGGATTTTAAAAATCATTTAGAAGATTTTTAAATTAAATAATTTTTTGCTGCTTTATAATCCTAGGCAGTTATAAAACTATAAACTCTTTTTTGTTTTCTGGGAAACAGCTTTGAAAATAAAAGCTAAGTAAATGTCATACTATTACTGTGGTCAAAATTGTACCACCACCAGCATTGCCCCACTCTTCCAAATTCAGAATAAATACTGTTAGAGACATCCTATATAATTGAATTTGTACTGATTGAATAATATTAAGATATCATTAAGTTAATGTGGCCTTAATAAGATGTGATTGTCTTAAGATTTGAAAAAATTAAATGCCCTGCTCTTGCCCTTAGTATTCATCATGTAATCCAAATAATGAGCACAGTTTTAAAAATATGTCAGTGATGGCCTAGAGGTTCATGATCTTGCATTGTCACTGTTATGGCATGGGTTTGGTCCCTGGCCTGGGAACTTCTACATGCCTGTTTTTATATCCATTCAGCTAGACCATCTCCTTTAATTGGAGCATTTAATCAATTTACATTTTAAGTAATGATCAATATGGATGTTCCTGTTACCATTTTGTTACTTGTTTTGGATTTGTTTTTATAGGTCTTTTTTTCCCCTTCTTTTGTTCTGTTTTCTTATGATTTGATGACCATCTTTAGTGTTGTGTTTGGATGCCTTTTTCTTTTTTGTGTTTATTATAGATTTGGTTTTGCACTAACCATCAAGTTTTTGTATAGCCTATCGATATAGATGATTAAGTTGCTAATACTTTAATTTCAAATGCATTTTTGTTACTCTGCATTTATATTCTCCTCCTCTCATGATTACTGCTTTTGATCTTATTTTAAGTCTGATTGTTCTGTGTATCCCTTAACTGCTTATTGTGGGTACAGATGATTTTACTACTTTACTTTTGTCTTTTAACCTCCCCACTACCTTTTTTTGTAGTTCATTTCCTGCCTTCACTGTATGTTTGCCTTTATCAGTGAGCTTTTCCATGTCATAGTTTCCTTGTTTTTAGTTATCACTTTTTTTTGTCCACCTAGAGAAATTCCTTTAGCATTTGTTGTAAACCTGGTTTGGTGGTGCTGATTGTATTTATCTTTTCCTTGTCTGTTAATTTTTTGATTAATCCATCAAATCTGAATGAGAACATTGCTAGAATGAGTATTCTTGTAGATTTTTCTCTTTTTATCACTTGAAGTGTATTCTGCCACTTCCTTCTGGCCTCCAGAGTTTCTGCTGAAAAATTAGCTGATAACCTTATGAGGATTCCCTTGTATAGTATTTTTTACTTTTCCTGTGTTACTTTTAATATTCTCTCTTTATTTTTGTCTTTTTAATTACAATGTGTCTAAGTGTACACTGTGGGTTAGTCCTGTATGGGAACCTCTGCATTTACTGAACTTGGGTGGTTCTTTCCTTCATTCCTCTTTTATTTGTTTTTTACATTGTTGGATGTAATTTGCTGAAATTTACGTAAGAATTGTGTGTCTCTATTCAAGAGGGATTTATATATCTTAAGTTTTCATTTGACTTAGTGTCTCTCTGATGGCTTTTGGTGCTAGAGTGATGTCTTTGTAGAATGAGTTGCAAAATATTCACTCCTTTTTAGTGTTCTGTGATAGTTTAATAAAATTGGAATTATTTCTTCCTCAGATAGGAATTAAAACTTTGGGGCCTAGGGTTTTCTTTCTAGAGATGTTTTAAACTACAAATTAATTTTTTCTTAGTAGAAATAAGTTGTTTGCTTTGTCTTAGAAAAAAATCTCAGTTGAATTATGTTCGACAGATGTCAGCATAAAGATGTTCATAGTATTGGTAGTTTCATCTCTATCATGTCAGTTTGTTTAGAGCTAATCACTTGTATTTTTAAGAAAGTGAGATTTTGGTTCATTGAACTTCTGTTTTTCTGTTTTCTGTTTTAGTTGATTACTGCTCTTTTCCTTATTATTTTCTTTCTTCTGCTTACCTATGACCTTTAGTTTCTCCAAGTTGAAGCCAAGGTCATAGATATGAGGCCTTACTTTTTTTCTCCTACGAATTTTTAGTTCGTTAAATTTCTTTCTTAGCACTACTATAGCTATATCCCCTAAATTCAGATATGTTCTGTTTCTACTTTATTTCAAAATACTTCTAATTTCCCCTTTGACTTGTTTGGTTATTTATTTATTTATTTATTTATTTATTTATTGTCTTTTTGCTATTTCTTGGGCCGCTCCCTCGGCATATGGAAGTTCCCAGGCTAGGGGTCGAATCGGAGCTGTAGCCACCGGCCTATGCCAGAGCCACAGCAACGCGGGATCCGAGCTGCGTCTGCAACCTACACCACAGCTCACAGCAACGCTGGATCATTAACCCACTGAGCAAGGGCAGGGACTGAACCCGCAACCTCATGATTCCCAGTCGGATTCATTAACCACTGCGCCATGACGGGAACTCCTTGTTTGGTTATTTAAAAGTGTGGAGTTTATTTGCATATGTCTTAAAACCTTGTTATTGTTTTCTAATTTAGTTTCATTGTAGTCAGAGAACATACTTTGTATGATTTTTTTGTATAATATTTTTTAATTTATTGAGCTTTGTTTTATGGTTCACAGTATGTTCTATCTTGATAAATGTTCTATTTGTGTAGGAAAAATGTATGTATTATGCTTTTTTTAATGTCACTTAGGTTAGACTTTGTTGATGGTTGTTCAAGTCTTTTCCATCCTTACTGATTTTCTATCTCTTTATCCTAACAATCATTGAGGGATTTTATTTATAGGTATATTTTTTGTATCCATAATACAAGTGTATTATATAAATTATTTGCATATTTTCCCCCAAGCCTATGGCTTTCTTTTCATTTTCTTAATGATACCTTCTGAAGAGCAAAAATTTTCAATTTGAAGTAATTTATTAGTTTTTCTTCTGTGGCCATGATTTTAAAGTTATATCTATGAGCATTTTGCCTAACCCAGTGTTTTCTTCTGTTATATTGTACAAGTTTAATCATTTAATCTTTTACGTAAAAATATATGAAACATTTTAAGTTAACTTTTGTGTATATATGAGTATATATATTTTTATATATAAGGGTATAAATATATAAGGGTATGAATCTACTTTTTCATATAGATCTTCATTTATCCAAGCACCATTGGTGAAAGACTGTTCTTGTCCAGCTGAATTGTTTTGGTGCTTTTCTTGGAAATCAAATGACCATGAATGCAAAATTTTATTTCTAGATTATTTTTTTTCTTTTTTTTTGTTTTTTGTTTTTTTTGGTCCTTTTTTTTTTCCGAGGGGTGCTCCCAGGGCATGTGGAGGTTTCCAGGCTAGGGGTCGAATCAGAGCTGTAGCCACCGGCCTATACCAGGGCCACAGCAATGCCAGATCTGAGCTGTGTCTGCAACCTACACCATAGCTCACAGCAACGCTTGATCCTTAACTCACTGAGTGAGGCCAGGGATCAAACCCTCAACCTCATGGTTCCTAGTCAGATTCATTTCTGCTGCGCCATGATGGGAACTCCAGAATTGTTCTCTTAATTTTTGTTCTAGACGCTTTAATATATAAAAATATAATTTTTATTCCTGAAAAATTATAAAATATTTTAATTAGTTCTGTAGTTCAGGTTTTTTTTTAATAGATTCGTTATGATTTTCTACATACAGTATCATGTCATCTGTGAATATGGATAGTTTTAATTCTTACCCTTTTTTTTTAATTGGACTTATTGCACTGGATAGAATCTCCAGTCCAATATTGAATAAAAGCAGTGAGAGAGAACAGCTTTGCTTTTGTTTCTGGAATTAGCAGAAAAATAATCAGTCTTTAAAATTGATTATAATATCATTGGTTGTAAGTTTTACGTTGATACCCTTTAGTAGGATGAAGAAATTTCCTTCTAACCTATTTTTGTTAGGTGTTTGTTGTGCTTGATTGTTAGATTTCATTTTTTTTTGTTTCAATTGATACAAAAATAGATTCTTTATTAATATAGTGTATTATATTCATTGACTTTCAGATATTAGACAAATCTTGCATTCTGGGGGAATCCACATGGTCTTGGTATATAATGGGTTTTGTATACCAATTTAGGTTCAGTTTCCTATTTTGTTAAGGAATTTTATACCTACTTTCATAACAGGTATTAATCTGGTTACTAGCCTTGTAGTGCTGGGAAATGTTCCCTCCTGCTCTATGTTTCGAAAGAGTTCATGGAAAATTGGTATTATTTTTATTTATTAATTTGTTAGAATTCACCAGGGAAGCCCTTAAAGCCTAGACTTTTCTTTGTGTGAAGATTTTCAGTTACTAATTAAATTACTTGTTCAATCTCTGTTTTTTTTTATTCCCTCTTTCTTTTTTGGCTGCCCTGTGGCCTATGGAGTTCCCAGGATAGGGATCAGATCAGAGCCACAGTTGTAACTTACACTGCAGCAGCAGCAACACCAGAACTTAACCCACTGTGCTGGGCCTGGGATCAAACCTTCATCCCAGTGCTCCAGAGATACTGCTGATCTCATTGCACCACAGTGGGAATTCCTGTTATTTTCTTTATCATTGCCTCAGAAACTGCATCATATTAATGTGACTAATTTCACATAAATATGGCATATTTGCTCCTGTATAGCTCAGAATTTTCCTTTTCTTTGTATCTTTTATCTATATTTGTTAACTCAACAGTACCACATTAACTATTATCAGTATACACAGTCTTATGTTTTTCAGTAAAATTAAAGAAATATTCATGGTATCTTCTCTGTTTACCCTGTTGTTAACATTGCTAATATTCATCATTTTCTTCTGTGAATTCGAATTACTGCATAGTTTTATTTCCTTTCAGTTTGAAGTACTTTCTTTACTATTTCTTATAAGACACGTCAGCTAACAGTCTTTGTTTACATGGAAATGTCATTATTTCATCTTCATTTTTGAAAGCTAGTTTTGCTGGGTAGGGAATTCTTGATGGTCAGTTTTTTTTTTTCCTTGCAACACTTTCTATACCATTTTACCACCTACTGGATTACTGTTTCTTAATCTTGCTGTTCTCCTGCACATCATTATGGTTCACTTTTTTTTATATACCTTTCATTTTTCTTTTCTTCTTCTTCTCCTTTTTCCTCTTCCATTTTTGTTTGGCTGTCAACAGTTTGCTTATGTGTTTAGGTCTGGACATCCTTGTGTTTATTCTTCTAAGGTTTTGTTGACCTTCTTGATCTGTAGGTAAGTATTTTCCATCAGATTTCAGAAGCTTTTAGCCACTGATTCTTCAACTTTTTTTTTAACCCATTTCTCTCTTTGTTTGGACTCCTTGTACACATATGCTAGTATACATGATATTGTTCCATAGGCTTTTGAAACCTGCTCATGTGCTTGATCTCTTTTTTTTCCCTCCTGTAATTTTTTTCGTCTTTATTATTTGGATAACTTCTGTTTATCTTCAGGTTAATTTTGCTTTTCTGCCAACTCAGATATGTTGCCAAAACCATGTGATAAGTTTTTAATTTCAGTTATTTTGCTTTTCAGTTGGTCTTATTTTTAAAATTGCTGTTTCTCCATCACAATACACTATTGAGTCATTGTCCTATTCTCATGTAGTTTTTTTTTTTTTGCTATGATTTCTCTTAATCCATTGATTGTATTTATTAGATTTGCTGTAAAATCTTTGCTTAATTTAACCATTGGATCCACTCAGAAACAGATTCTTTATAAACAGTTTCAATTTGTATTATAAGTACTTTATATATCAAACAATCCTTTGTTTAAAACTGTTTTACAAAATACATTGTAACAAATTTGGATTCTAATTTTTCCTTAAATCTATTCTGTTGATGTAGATTGTTTTTTAATAGTTTACCTACATTAATCTAAGGAATTTTTCTCTTCTGCTCTGTATCGCCACTAATATTTCTCTTCAGTTGCTTTTTGGTCTTTATATAGATTTCAAAGGAATTGCCCCTTGTTGCTACAGAATTTTATGGTCAACCAATGACCAGTCAGAATTTTTACCCAGGTATCAATAAAGGTTCTATCCTCTATCAGTAGTTTTAGGGTGTTTGAAGATGTTCGTTTACTTGCCAAAATGCCATAGGTTTTTACTGTTTTAGCCCAGTGTCAACTTTTTTATCAGTAAACACTTGGCAGTTTTTTTAATGGATTTTCCAAAAACTGAAGTGATTCTTTTTGTCTTTTAAATTGTTTTGGAGAGGAGAAAGTTGTCTTCTCTCAGTGTCAAATTCTTGGTTGTCTTTTTTTTTTTTAGTACTTTAAAAGAGTTGATCCACTCTCTGGTTTGCTTTTATTTCCAGCTAGAACTGCTGTCATTCTTATCTTGTGTCCTTCATAGCTATCTTTTGCTCTGGTTGCATTTAAGATTTTTTTATTTATAACCAATTTTGTTATGATGTTCTTTAGTGTCGTTTTCTTCATATTTCTTTTATTTTCTCCAAGCTCTCCTCTAGACTCTTGAACATATTTATTTTGTTTTAATGTTCTCTTTTACTAGTTTTATCGTCTTTGTCATTTCTATTCTGTTTGTATTGATTTGTTTTTATTTTTATATGTGTCTTGCTTGTTTGAATGCCTGGAAATTTTTGTTAGATGCTAGACACTGTGGGTTTATTTTGTTGGGTGCTATATATTATATTTTTAAAGTATTCATCTACTTTTCTCTGGGATATAATTAATGTTTGATCTTCTGAAGGTTTTGTTTTTTTGTTTTTTTTTTAATATTTGTTAAGTAGACTGGGTCAGCATTTAGTCTAAGGTTAACTTTACCCCAGTACTAAAATAATACCATTCTTTGTATTTTCTTGATGCCCTGTAAATCACAAGATTTTTCTCTGGCTCAATGAAACACAAAATTAGCTCCAGAGATTGTGCTCTCTGCTCTTTGCGTATCTTCCCCAGCATTACCTGTACATGCTCTTTAGTGCTCAGCTGAAAAGTTGATAGGGTCTTTCAGAAGATTTCCTTAACTCACTTTCTCTGTTCATCTCTAATACTATGCCTTGTAAAATCTAGCCACCTTGTCCTCTAGTGTCCCAGCTCCTTTTCCTCAACTCAGGAATATACCCATGCTCTGTCTAGGTTCCCTTACCTATACTGCTGCCTGGTAGCCAACAATCTGGGGCTGTCCTCAGACTCGCCTTACATGTACCTCTTTCTCATAGATTACGGCCCTACTCTGCCTGATATGCAACATCTAAAAACCATTATTTTATATACTTTATGAAATTTTTAAGTTTCTTCAAGTGGGAGCATAAATCCTTTTCATCTTGGCTCAGCCATGCAATCTTGAATGCAGAATGCATGTTATCTTTTATGACTTTTACCTCAATCTGTAACACAAAAATAACATAGTCTTTATTTTAGTAACTCACTCTTTTTGAGTCTTAACGAAGTTTTCAACCTATTATTCTCATAGAAACAAAAATTCTTTATTTTCCCACTGTTACCTTGTTAATTTTTTGTTTAGTCAGACCTTGTGTAATGGAGTACTGGATCTATCATAGCTGATTTTTAGTACATTAAAATTTCAGTCACACAAAAAAAAATGTAATTGAAAACTTAGGTGAAGAGTGTGACCTGTCTCCTAAAGTGATTAGCATACCGTGAATACCAATCACTGGTTTTCAGGAATATCACTTAATCCACCTTCTTGATTAAAAGAAGACATTACTAAAAATAACATAGGTTACTAGAAATAGAAGGTGCTGTGCAGAGATGACACTTTCAGTTAATGCTTTCAGTCTCACCTACTGCCGCAACTGCAAGCCATACATTGCTAGATTTAACTATTAGTTCATAAGAAATACAGAAAATGGAAGAGCATTTTGTCTGACTGAATTTTCATGGGATCATTTTAGGCCAGAATGTCAGAAATTCTATAGACCAAATGACCCAGTTTGTGTAACAGTTAAATGGCATAGAATGTGAATAAGTGGATCTGAAAATTCAATTTTAGAGTTCCCTCGTGGCTCAGTATTTTAAGGATCTGGCATTATCACTACTGTGGCTCCAATCCCTGCTGGGTGGTATGGGTTTAATCCTTGGCCTAAGAAGTTCCACATGCCGTGGACATGGCCAAAAAAAAATTTAAAAATAAAACCAACTTTAAAATAGTAGATATGAAAAATATATTCATGGATATATGTTCAGTGAAGAAAATACACTTTATTGAAGAGACAGTTAATGAATTAGAATATTATATGAAGAATTTACCTAAGCATAGAAGGTAATAGAATTACATTTCTGAAAAATGTGGGACTTACATTGGTCCTTTACATAGAATTTCAAAGGAGGAGGAGAATAACATAAAGAAGAGATATTGATGTGAGAACTGAAATTTTACAAATTGGCTTACAAGTAGAATATCATATTGTAAAGATTTAATGAGTATTGAATAGTTTAAGAAAAATGTTTCAGGTCTAGACATACCATAGTCAAAGTACAGCGCATCAAAGACCTTGAGAGAGTCTTAAATGTAACCAAAAAGGAAAGCCTATCTGTTACTTTAATGATAGTAAAAGAATTTACAAGTTATTAGTTCTTATTCTTAAGAATAGACTTAATGAAATAAGTGATAACACAGGAAAGATTTCAACCACATTAATATCTTTTGTATTTAAGCCTTTCTTTTTTTTTTTTTTTTTTGCTATTTCTTGGGCCAGTCCCGCGGCATATGGAGGTTCCCAGGCTAGGGGTCCAATCGGAGCTGTAGCCACTGGCCTACGCTAGAGCCACAGCAACGCGGGATCCGAGCCGCGTCTGCAACCTACACCACAGCTCACAGCAACGCCGGATCGTTAACCCACTGAGCAAGGGGAGGGACTGAACCCGCAACCTCATGGTTCCTAGTTGGATTCGTTAACCACTGCGCCACGACGGGAACTCCTGTATTTAAGCCTTTCATCTTTTTATGCTATAGTGAAATAATCTCATGAAGTTTATCATAGATGTTCATGGTGAGGAGAAAAGCTATCTGGGCACAGAGACACAGACTTGACTTTTGGGAATGGTTCTGCTACCACTTCATAGTGTATTTATAGGGGTTGTTCCATTGTAACTAAGTTCGTATTCTTCCCTGTGCAGTTACTTCAGGGTCTTGCGTTTTGTAAACTACTGTACATTTTCAGATCATATGGGCTTCTACAGTTTTGCCTCATAGATACTAACTTGTGTCTTGTTCATAGAAATTATTTTAATTCTTTAGATGTGTACCAGCTTAGAGTCACAGTTATTTAGAGAAACAGTTCTTGAATTCTACATTATTCTATATTTGGATGTTGATACTCTGCTTCCCTCAGAAGTTTTAACATGTTCATTAATTCCATAATAATTGTGAGGTTTTCCAAAAGCTCCAAATGCCATTTCCTAGACCAATGAAAATAGAGCAATTGAGTCAAAATAAGATAATTTCCAGAAACACTTTTTTTTCTGATTAGTATCAGTGGTTTTTATTTTATAGAAGCCATATAAATATACAAGATATTCAAGTTGCAGACCTTTGAGAGTGCAGATATAAATACAGTATTTGGATGAATTAATATTTTTTGCTTGCTAAAAATGAGTGTGAAGTACATTTTCATTTTGGCTATTAATCAAAGGTTTGTCTCTTTAATTTTCCTCCTCTAGTGATGCTATTGCTGAGATTAGAGCCATTTGTATTGAAGAAATTGGAGTGTGGATGAAAATGTATAGTGATGCTTTTCTAAATGACAGTTACCTGAAATATGTTGGCTGGACTCTTCATGATCGGGTAAGTTACTCTGTTCTCAGCTTTGGTAGAAGATATGCTTTTCCTGGAGTTCCCGTTGTGGTGCAGCAGAAATGAATCTGACTAGGAACCATAGGGTTGCAGGTTCAATCCCTGGCCTCCGTCAGTGGATTAAGGATCCAGTGTTGCCCTGAGCTGTGGTGTAGGTCGCAGACATGGCTCGGATCTGGCATTGCTCTGGCGCTGGTGTAGGCTGGCAGCAACAGCTCCAATTAGACCCCTATCCTGGGAACTTCCATATGCCACAGGTGCAGCCCTAAAAAGACAAAAGACCAAAAAAAAAAAGAAGATATACTTGTTCTAATATTAATAATAGAAAGCTATGAACTGAGGCAGTAATCGGTTTTTCTCAAGAGTTGTAATAATATGGAAATTGAGGGTGATACAAATGAATACTGTTTATTTGTGGCCATGATGAAACTTGAGACATCAGTGTGAAAACCATGTGAACCCTACCTCACTTATTTGAATGTTGTCTTAAACCAGGATTTAAAACCTAGTATATCTAAATTTTAAGTCAATATAATATCTCAAGAAACTAATCTTTTTTTTGTGTGGAATCAAAAGAAATTCTTTGTTTCTCTTAATATATGAAAACTAAGCTTTCTTATCTTGAATTCTCTAGGTTCATATCATAATAGGATGTTTTATTAGAGTTGAATAGATTTGTTGGATTCTAGAATATTTGATCTAAAAATTCATTTCTGCTTCCACCTTCTTAGAACAGACTCTGACTTAGAAAGAAAGACTCCAACATTATTGAGTCCTAAATACGTAATCCTCAAAATAACCAAGAAGGAGTTCCCGTCGTGGCTCAGCAGTAACAAGCCCAACTAGGATCCATGAGGGTGTGAGTTCAGTTCCTGGCCTTGCTTAGGATTAAGGAACCGGCATTACCATGAGCTGTGGTATAGGTGCAGTCATGGCTTGGGTCTTGTGTTGCTGTGACTGTGGCATAGGCCAGCAGATGTAAGTCCCAATACAGAATTATACCTTGTACTCTCTCTCACACACACACACACATATATATACACTATTAAATCCAAGACAAACTTTTTATTAAGACTTAAAGTCCTTTATTTTTATTCCCCACCACTACATTATCAGTTTTCCTCCTCTCCCTCTCCTCCTAATAGAGTCTTCTGAACTTAAATAGCAATACAATTACCAGTTTTAACAGAACTATATATGTCCTCAAATTCTGAGAAAAACGTCAATTTGATGTCGTTTACCAGAAAACAACCTTCATTTTAAAATAAATCGCTGCGTATATTTGTAGAAATCCTCTGTCCAGATAAAGGGAGAGGTAGGTTTCTCTTGTGCATTGTTGATAAAATGATTTAAACTATTTAACAGAATGATTTTATAAACCTCTCCTGTCATCTCCAGTTACTTTACAAAGGTATGAGTTTTAAATATTTTTCTCAAAACTTTCCTTTTTTTTCCTTTCCAGTCTAATCACCTTGTACTACTTTTCTTTCTCTGAGGACTAGAGTCATTTCCTTTCTCTCCTTTTAATCTTCTAGTTGAAACTTTCCATTGTATGGCCTCTGTCTTCAGATTCATCCTGTGCCCTTTCAAATGAGCTGATGAAACTGTTTTTTTAAGATTGCATTTTAATTATCAATTGCATTTTCTAGCTTTATTTGAGATATAATTGACCCTTAACATTGTATTCACATAATGATTTGATATTCTTTGTCTTGACTTTAGAAAACTAGAGGTTATAACCTAGTCTACCTTCCTAAAAATAAGACAAACTTTTTAAAAATAAGACCAATTTGTATAAATTCTAAAGTATAAGTTTTGGGACTTCCCGTCATGGCGCAGCGGAAACGAATCCAACTAAGAACCATGAGGTTGCAGGTTCCATCCTTGGCCCTGCTCGGTGGGTTAAAGATCCGGCGTTGCCGTTAGCTGTGGTGTAGGTTGCAGACGCGGCTCAGATGCGTCATTGCTATGGCTCTGGTGTAGGCCAGCAGCAATAGCTCCAATTGAACCCCTAGCCTGGGAATCTCCATATGCCACGGGGTGCAGGCCCTCAAAAGACCAAAAAAAAAAAGATCGACAAAGTATAAGTTTTGGTCAACAGAAAGACAGTCTCTAACAATTAAAGCCATTCCTGGAAATTCAGTTTGTCTTTCTGTTCATCCAAACGTATTTCTGAATTTCTACCCATTGGTTTTAATTCTGTTATTGAGGGTGACACAGAATAGGTCTAATCTAAATATAGCTTTAGTAATCTTTGTGTTCTGGCCTAACTCTCTTTTTGTATTTATGCTCATGGCCCTACGTTGCCTTTCCGTATCCTTTCTAGTTTATAAATATGACTGTACTGTTTTTGCTTTTAGCTCATGTCTACAATTCTTCTACTTCATTGTATATGCTTAATTGCGTATACGAAAAATCTCTGTAGTGCTTAGGTGGGACTTATTTTGAGTTAGTCAGTTCCATTTCCTCAGCATTTCGTTCACTCATCCCATATTTTATTTCTCTTAAGTTCACTGAAAACCTTCTTAGCTCTGTATATACTAAGCAAGTAACATCTGTTGCTTATCACCAGAAATAAAATCAAAGACTTCTGCCCTCTGCATACTGATCACCCAGGAAAACACAACACAGTTAAGTACTTTACACACAGTGAGAAGTGATAGAACAAAATCAGCTTCAGTAGTGAGCATCAGTCCCCCATGGTCCAGCAGTCAACACAGGGCAATTGCACTGTATGCACCCCCCTCTTCTGCCACAGAACAAGGACCCTGTTACCTCCCCTCAGGATTTAGTGGTGGGGTTGGCCAGATGCCATATGATGCTCACATTTAAGCAGAACAACACACTGAGTCTAAAACTGGAATAGTATTCCCACACAAGGTGATAAATTCAGCACAGTACATGAGGAACTCTTATCTCTTGATAAGGAAGTGTTCTAGGACCAAGGCCTATTCTGTGCAGCCAAGTGTGGGTCAAAAGACTGTATGCAGGAGACTGCCTTTTCCCAGCATTCTACTCCTCACTGCTGTTGGCCATTGCTATGGCAGATAAAGCATCTCAAATCACCCATCCCAAACTTAGAAGTGGAATTAAGTCCACCAGAGTCTCAGAACAATATACATGGTTTTGGATTGCTCATAGAGCTTCCCTGTCATTACAAGATAGCACTCTACTAGGGCCATTGGGAGAGCCAGACCCAAGAGAATGATCAGACGTCTTTAGAGGATGTCTTCAACCTGGATGAAACCAACTAAAGAGGTCAAAAAGTGAGTCTTAGGGGATGCTGGGTGTATAGCTGATAACCATCTCACCTAAGCATAAATATTCACCAGTCTGGTTTTTATCTTCCCCAAATTATTGTTGTATATACAGTAAGAAATGCTGACAGTAACATAAATCCCACCCTGTTCTGCCAGCAGATAATTGAGGACTATTTGGTTATCCATCACCACCTTGACTAGTGAGTTCAATGAGTCTTGTTGACTTGAATGGCTTAGTGTTAGCTATTTCTGCCATGGTTAAGGACAGGTTGTATACCCTTTTTTTCAGGGCCTGCATACCTATGCCTGGTGTTAGAATTTGGTTAGCAGAATGGAACCAGTAGTTAGTCTGTCTTTCCAGGAGGATACTATGAGCCATTCTGTGGTGTGTCAACAAAGTAGGTCCTTTCCAGTCCTCTCTGCAGTTGCTGACATGGACAGTGGGCCATAAAACTCTGAGGCAACAATCCTTCCCCTGGAGACAGACATTCTTTTGTCCTTTGGGAACAGAGACATACACAACCCAGGGGAGTGCAGGGACACCCGTCAGGGATTTGGTCTCATGATGCTGACTAGTCTTATTGTATACAGTCTTGACCTGCATTTTCCATGTGTTCACAGAGAGGATGTTAACCTACTGGGCATCCAAGTCCAAAATGTCAGTAAAGATGAGTAATAACCATTATTGTACAGGGTTGGGTTTTGTTTTGTTTTTCTGTTTTTTGCATCATAGGTAATACTAACATCAAGAGACTCCAGAGAATGCTTGCATCTAGGCCTGTTATCAAAGGAATGACCTGGCTATTTGACCCATTGATAACTTGAAGATCTGAGCAGTTTTGTATCAGCCAGACCATTACAGGGAGTACAAAATGAGAAAGAATTCATTGTGTAATGACAAATCCAGAGTTGTTTAAGTTTGCCTCCTCTGACTATGGCTGCTGTTTTCAACAGGCACAGAAATTGATTCTGTAGGAATGAGAAAAGGAAAGATTGTTTCCACTCCTTTCCCACTTCATGAACCTTCTGAGTCCAGAGCTATTCTGGCCTATTGCTTGTGCTCCTAGCTGCCCTGGTCTTGCAAACCAGGCTACTACAAGTGTGATGCTATTTCCTCTGTGGACACCTAATATCCTTGTGGCTTGGTGCAGACTTTTTGGCCTCAGTTGGTTAGTATAGGAAGGACTCATAAACTTGATATGTTTGATAATGATGCCTAGAAGGACCCTAGCATCCTGGTACTCTTTGGTTCCACCTCCCACCTCTGTGGTATCCTATTGGAGGGAGATGCCCAAAGGAAGCATACGTCCAGATTAGAGTTAAGAGGCCTTGTCTGTACAGTAGTAGCCAGAACCACAGGTTGCCCCAGAGACATATACTCCAAGGGGAAAAAAGAAAAAAGAATGATTAGCATGTTGAGATTGTGATTTTGCAGGCAAAGCCTAAGTATAGGACTACTTCCACCACAACCAAACTCAGTATTTCCCAATATGTGTTGCAGTGCCTTGTTTCCCTTGCACCACAGTGTTTAATAGCCATATTCCATGAGAACATGCCCATTTTTGTCTTGCTTAGGCAGTGAAAGATGTTTCTTGGTCAGAGTAAATTCCCATGGGGTATTCAAAAATATGAGGCAAATTTTATTCAGCAGCAGCTTTGGTAATCTCAGTGTCCTCATGCTGGACTGGAATAGCAATACCATAGCCTGACTAGGTGTTATGGCAGTGAGGCATCATCTTTGCCTATGGCTGGAGGTCAGGGTTTCAGTGTGGTCAATCTGTGAGACACAGGTGAGTCCCAGTCCTTGGTTAATGTGTTCCAGTTCTTTTCTCTAGATGATTTGAATGCATTAACAAGAATCACAAGATTGTATTGATCCTAGACTAGCCCAAAAACAGCAGGAAGAAGGAAATAATAAAGATAAGAGAGGAAATATATAATATTGAAACCCCCAAAAAAGTTAGAAAAATAAACGAAGCCAAGATCTGGTTTTTTGCAAGCATAAAAAAGAGTTGATAAGCCTTTAGACAGGGTCATTAAGAAAAGAAGAGAGAACCCAAATAAATAAAGATATGAGAGAGGAGAAATGATATCACAGAGATACAAAAAGTCATAAGAGAATACTATGAATAGTTTTATGCCATCAAATTGGAAAGCCTAGGGGAAAACAGGTAAACTTCTAGAAACATATAATCTTCCAAGACAGAATCAGGAAGAAATAATACGAAAAAACCAACCAGTAGTGAAACCGAATTAGTAATCAAAAAACTCTCAGCAGGTAGAAGTCCAGGACCTGATGGCTTCACAGGGGAATTCTAGCAAACATATAAAGAAGAACTACTACCTATTTTCAGAAAACTGACACACACTCCCAAATTCATTCCACAAGGCTACCATTACTAAGACACCAAAAGCAAAGACACTACAAAGAAAGAAAATTACAGATCAGTATCTCTGATGAATGTAGATGCAGAAATTCTCAACAAAATATTAGGAAACTGAATTCAGCAATTTATAAGCAGGATCATATACCATGAACAACTGGGTTTTATTACAGAGATGCGAAGATGGTTCATGATCCACAAATCAATCAGTGTGTACACCACATTAACAAATTGAAGGATGTAATCACATCATCATTTCAATAGACATAGAAAAAATTTTTACAAAATTCAGCATTCATTCATGATAAAGATTCTCATCAAAGTTGACCTCAGGTAAGCATGTGTAACATAATAAAGGCTATTTATGACAAACCTGCAGCTGACATCATACTCAATAGTGAAAAGCTGAAAGCTTTTCACTATTGAGTATGGAACAATACAAAAATGCCCACTCTTGCCACTTCTATTTCACACAGTATTAGAAGTCCTAGCCACAGGAATCAGGCAAGAAAAAGAAATTGCATCTGAATTGGAAAGGAAGAAGTAAATATTCTTTACTGTTTGCAAATAACGTGATATTATATGTGGAAAACCCTGAAGTACCCACCAAAACACTATTAAAACTAAGAAATTAATTCAGTGAAGTTTCAGGACACAAGATTAATATATATAGGAGTTTGCTTTTCTGTATAATGAGTTATCAGAAAGAGAAAGCAAGAAAACAATTCCATTTAAAATCGCATCAAAAAGAATAAAATACCTAGAAATAAATTTAAGCAAGGAGATGAAAGATCTATACTCTGAAAACTATAAAAATTTGGTGAGAGTTCCTCTGTGACTCAGTGGGTTAAGGACCCAACATTGTCACTGCTGCAGATCAGGTTGCTGCTGTGGTGCAAGTTCAATCCCTGGTAAACTTCCAAATGCCACAGGTGCAACCAAAAAAACAAAAAACAAAAAAAATTGATGAAGGTATTTGGAGATGATACAAAGAAATGGAAAGATATCCCTTGTTCTTGGATTGGAAGAATTAATAAGCATTATACAGATTACAGTCCCTATCAAAATACCCATGACAATGCATAACTCGAACAAATAATCCTAAAATGTATATGGAACCATGAAAGACCCTGAATAGCCAAAGCAATCCTGAGAAAAAAAAGAACAGAGATGGAGTTGTTATGCTTCCTGACTTCAGACTACAGTACAAAGCTACAATAATCAAAACAGTATGATACTAGCACAAAAACAGATCATTGGAACAGAATAAAGAGCCCAGAAGTAAACCCATGCACATATAGTCAATTATTCTATACAAAAGAGGCAAGATTATACAATGGGGAAGAGACAGTCTCTTCAATAAGTGGTGTTGGGAAAACTGGACAGCCACATGTAAATGAGTGAAATTCAAACATTTTCTCACACTGTATACACATATAAACTCAAAATGGATTAAATACCTAAAACTAAGACCAGAAACCATAAAACTCCTGGAAGAAAACATAGGCAGAACATAGAATTTGTGTCTCTGACATAAATCCTAGCAAGTTTTTTTTTCAGATCTATCTCCTAAGACAAAGGAAACAAAACAAAAATAAACAAATGGAACCCAGTTAAACTTAAAAGCTCTTGCACAGCAAAGGAGACCATCAGCAAAATGAAAAGATAACATACAGGAAGTACCTATTGTGGCTCAGCGGTAACAAGCCCTACTTGTGTCCGTGGGGATGCAGGTTCAATCCCTGGACTTGCTTGGTGGGTTGAGGATCTGGTGTTGCTGTGAGCTGTGGTGTAGGTTGCAGGTGTGGCTCGGATCCCGAGTTGCTGTGGCTGCGGCATAGGCCTGCAGCTGTGGCTATTTGTTCTCCTAGCCAGGAACTTCCATATGCCACAGGTACAGCCCTAAAAAGCAAAAAAAAAAAAAAAAAAGACAATATACAGAATGGGAGAAAATTTGCAAATGATATGACAGCTAAGGGATTAGTACCCCAAATATGTAAACATTTCATACAACTCAGTATCAAAAAAACGAAAAACCTAATTCAGAAGTGGGCAGTTTGAGATTAGCAGAGGAAAACTATTACATATGGAATGGCCAAACAACAAGGTCCTACTATAAAAAGAACTATGTTCAGTATCCTGTGACAAACCGTAATGGAAAAGAATATGTCTTAAGAATGTGTGTGTGTGTGTATAACTGAATCACTTTGTACAGAAGAAAACACTATTGTAAATCAACTATTTTAATAAAAAACTTTTTAATGGGCAGAAGACCTGAATAGACATTTTTCCAAAGAAGGCATGCAGATGGCAAAAATATGCTCATCATTGCTCATCACCATAAAATGCAAATCGAAACCACAGCATAATATCACCTTACTACTGTCAGAATTGCTGTCATCAAAAATACCACAAGTAACAGTGTTGGCAAGGATGTGGAGAAATGGGAACCCTCATATACTTTTGGTGGGAATGAAAATTGGTGCAGCCATTATAGAATACAATATGAAGGTTTCTCAACTAAAAATAGAAATAGTATATGATGTAGCAATTTTACTCCTAGGTTTATGTCCAGAGAAAATGAAAACACAAATCTGAAAAGATACATGCACTCTAGTGTTCATAGCAACACTATTTGCATTAGCCAAGACATGGAAGCAACCTAAATGTTCATTAACAGATGAATTGATAAGGAAGAAATGGTATATCTATACAATGGAATATTACACAGCTATAAAAAAGAATGGAATTTTGGAGTTCCCTGCTGGCCTAACAGTTAAGAATTTAGCTTGGTCATTGTGGCTTGGGCTCAATACCTGTCCTAGGAACTTTTGCATGCTGTGAGCCCAGCCAAAAAAATAAATAAATAAAAGAATGAAATTTTGCTCTTTGCGAAAACATGGGTGAACCTAGATGGTATTATGTTTAGTGAAATAAGTTAGAGAAAAATAAACACTGCATGTTAATACCTACAAATTATATCTAAAAATTGAAATGAATGAATGTAACAAATAGACTTACAGATACAGAGATAGAGAACAAACTAGTGATTATCTGTGGAGAGAGAGAAGTAAGGAGGGCCAGGACACAGGGTGATTAAGAGGTACAGCTACTATGTAGCTTTCAGTGGAGGATAAATCCATAAAAATATTGAATCAGTATGTTGTACACCTAAAAGTAATATTATAAATCAATTATAATTCAATAAAAATTTTAAGGTAAAAGTAATGATCCTTTGCCATGAGTATCAACATAAGTGACATATGTTTTTTTCTCCCCAGGGAGCAAGCTGCTGCCACAGTTCTTTTCCCCATATGGGGAGACCCATTAGTAGTCCAGTCTTTTAGTTGCCATTTGCCTGACCAGATGGCTAGGTCATTGGCAACAGTTCATGAGTTAGTGAAAAATATATCAAGGAATGGTGGTAGGGATGGCCCGCACTGAAGTCAGTCACCATAATGTAGAGCTTGGCCAGTTGGTTGCTGCAGCCCAGCAGACCTTATCTACCTTTAGTTTCACAGAGCTGTTAGTAAACCATGTCAGCAGGTTTATATTTGAATGGTAGCCTCAGGATGGGCCAAAGCATCCACTCTGACCCTTTGGGACTTTATGGTAAGCTGGCTATTTGCTTATAGAGCCTACTTTTCCCTTAGGGTTCTAGCCAGACACAATCTTGGATGTATCATTTCCATTTTATGATTGAGCTCTATTGAGCCTTTCCAACTTTATTAATATGAATTACCCAAGTGAAAATGAGTAGTTCAAGATGAATTGTCACTAAATGTGGCACTCTGGCCATAAGATGCTTTATCTCCCTCACTGCCCAATATTAAGGAAGGAGATGTCATTCAAAAGGGATGTGAAGGGTAGCAGATTCTAGAAGTTTGCGTATCCAGAATACAAGAGGTCAGTGCACTTCAGTGGCAGTGTCCTTCTGCCTCAGACTGCAATCATCGTATGTGAGAGTTGCAGAAACCCACCTTCCCATTAGGATGGCTAGCAATTTCAGAGGTCCCAAAGGCTGTGCCTGGACCACTCCTTGCTGAAACAGCTTCCAGGGTCTGCTGCTGTAAAAGGGCTTCATTTAAAATTGGTTGTTAGTTGTTTTAGGAGTTCCCATCGTTGCTCAGCGGAAATTAATCTGACTGGGAACCATGTTGTGGGTTCAATCCCTGGCCTCACTCAGTGGGTTAAGGTCCGGCATTGCCATGAGCTGTGGTGTAGGTCACAGACGTGGCTCAGATCTGGTGTTGCTCTGACTGTGGCGTAGGCTGGCAGCTACAGCTCCAATTCAGCCCCTAACCTGGGAACCTCCATATGCTGTGGGTACGGCCCTAAAAAGAAAAAAAAATTGGTTGGTTTACAGGTCAGCTAGATTAAAGGGGACCAGAGAGCACTCAGGTAGAATACCTGCTGTTTCCATTACACAAAGAGCTCCACTACCTTTTGGGCCTCCATTTTATTAGTGCTACTAAGGGCTTACAGTTTTTTTTCTGTGCCATCACTGAGATATTTCTTTCATTCTTCTCGATGTGGACCCTGGTATGCTAAACTGGACTTTATCTGGATTTTAACCAAATTGGTGCTAATCATTCTGTCAATTACTAAATACAGCACTGTAGCCATGTCATTAATTTAAAGGATAACTAAAATTTCTGTTGGTACTTGGGCTTGTTGAAAATCAAGCCCTTCCCTCTGGTAGCATTTGCAGAAGAATTTAGGTATCCCTGGAGGAGTACAGTAGAAGTATGTTGTAGACTGTTCAATGTGAACAAAAATTAGTTGATGAGTTCCTGCTGTGGCACACAGCGTGTTAAAGATTCAGTGTTGTCTCTGCGGTGCCTCAGGTTCTAGTCCTGGCCTGGGAACTTCCATATACTGCAGATGTTGCCAAAAAAAAAAAAAAATTGTTGTGGTCTTTATCCTGTAAAAGGATCAAATAAAAGGCATTAGCCAGGGAGTTCCTTTTGTGGCTCAGTGATAACGAACCCAGCTAGTATCCATGAGAATGTGGGTTCAATCCCTGGCCCCACTCAGTGGGTTAAGAATGTGACCTGTGGTGTAGGTCACAGATGCAGCTCGGATCTGTTGTTGCTGCGGTATAGGCCAGCAGCTGTAGCTCCAATTTTGACCCCTAGCCCAGGAACCTCCATATGCCACAAGTGTGGGCCCCCCCCCCCAAAAAAAAAAGGCATTGGCCGTATTAGTCAAGAGTGTGCTCCTTTCTCATATGGGTTGCCACTGTCTCAATGGTGGTGATAATATTGGGAACTGCTAGGACAAAAGCCCTGTGGTAATCTATCCACCTCCAAACCCCAGAGGCCTTCCTGACTGACCATGATAGACTGTTAAATTGTGACAGGATGGTTATCAGCACCCTGATAACAGCATCTGCTTGTTTGTCTAGAATTAACAGAGTGATGTCCCTTTTTCCACCGTAGAGTCAGTATTTTTGTTGAACAATGCCCCGTGGTTTACATGGCTCTGGAATTGGCCAGGAATGCACCTGGCCTGTAGTGCTGGAATTTGTCCTTGTTGTGGTATATACCCTCTGAGGCAGTGATGATGTTTAATACTGCACACAGCCAAAATGTTAATGCTTGTTATGTACTCAGTGGTAGGAACCAGGATCATCAGCACCTGAAATGATGCAAAAGTCCTCATCCACAAATACATGTGGACTTGTCTTCCATGAGTAGCTATATTCATCCCAAAGTTAGTATTTTTTTTCTTTTTTCTTTTTAGGGGTGCACCTGTGACAAATGGAAGTTCCCAGGCTAGGGGTTGAAATTGGAGCTACAGCTGCTGACCTACAACACAGCCGTAGCAATGCAGGATCCAAGACACATCTGTGACCTACACCACAGCTCACAGCAACGCACGATCCCCGACCCACTGAGCAAGGTCAGGAATTGAACCTGCTTCCTCATGGATACTAGTCAGATTCATTTCCACTGAGCCACAACAGAACTCCCCAAAGTTAGTATTTTAATTCTACCGCTATAGGGACCTGGGGTTATTGTCATTTGGGCACCAGTACCTAAAAGTTTGACTCCTTGATTTCCTTTTCCCTTCTATCCAGACAGGGACTTAGGGCTTCTGGTCTCCAGTGGGGACCCAGAGACCCTGGCCCCATTCCTAAGTGTTTTTCAGCCCTAGGCAATTAAGTCTGCAGTGCCCCTTCATCAACAAATGCAAAACCAGATTACTTGAGACTCCCCCAGCTGCTGTTCTTACCTATCCTTCAGTTTCCTTATTTCACTTTTAAAGGACTTCATTTCAAACAGTTTTGTTTTCAGCAATGCCATAGGTGGTTTTGCATTGAGTGAAAACAGGTTTTATTTGAGATGTATAAATCACTTGGATCAGGTGAAGTTTCCTGCATGGGATCCTTTTACTTACCGCAGACATTATTTGCGATCCCTAAAATACCTTGAGAGTTTGGGGGCAAAATGGGAGCACAAAGGTGGCCAAGAGCCAGAGTGTAGTTTCCCTACATTTTTTAGGACCTATTTCATATTTTCACTCTTAACCGTTTCACCAACTTTTCCCTGTTGACAAGATTTTCCATATACCCCCATATGGCCAAAGAAGGGCCAGCACCTCAGTCCATCCATCACCACCACCCCATCCCCAGAACCAGCTGACTAGCTCTTTCATTCTATCATGCTATGTTGGTTTTTGTTGGCAACTCTGTATCTCTTGGTAAGGAAGTATCCAGGCCTAAGGCCCCTTGTTAGACAGCTGAGAAGGGGCTATAAAGACTACATGAACAAGACTTCTTTTCCTAAATGTGTAACAATTCCTTCTCAGGACTACTCCTTCTATTCTTACCAAATGAAAAGAAAAAGAGAAAGGGATAAAAGAAAACTTTTGAGGGCGATATGTTTATTACCTTAAACAGTACAATGTATGTACGTCCATATGCATCAGACAAGTTCTTTGTATATAAATTATGTCTCAATAAAACTGTCAAAAAAATAACAAAAGACTGTCTTCTCTGTACTCCCTTCACGCCACCACATAGGAATGTATCTACTCCTTGACAGGCCACCTGAATTTGGTTCATTTTAACTCTTTTTTTTTTTTTTTGTCTTTTTAGGTCTGCACCCATGGCATATGGAGGTTCCCAGGTTAGGGGTCTAATCAGAGCTACAGCCACCGGCCTCTGCCACAGCCACAGCAATACTGGATCCTTAACCCACTGAGCGAGGCCAGGGATCAAACCCTAAACCTCATGGTTCCTAGTCAGATTCTTTTCCACTGCACCAAAACGGAAACTCCCATTTTAACTCTTTACATTATTCCCATTGAGTTGTTCATAGTGCACACATCTTTTTAATAGGCAGCATTCTTTGCTAGAAACATGAATTACTGCCCCTTAAAAATACAGCTCAGGGAGTTTCCATCGTGGCTTAGCAGTAACGAACCCGACTAGGATCCACAAGGTTGCAAGTTCAGTCCCTGGCCTCGCTCAGTTGGGTTAAAGATCTGGCGTTGCCGTGAGCTGTGGTATAGGTAGAAGGCAAGGCTCGAATCTAGCGTTGCTGTGGCTCTGGTGTAGGCTGATGGGTCCAGCTTCACTTCGACCCCTAGCCTGGGAATCTCTGTATGACAAGGGTGCAGCCCTAAAAAAAGAAAAATACACCTCATTATGTAAAACATGCCATTATGCCACACAATACTTTTTGTAGCTATTAACATTTTTTTCAGAAATAATTTTGCAAAAATGTTGATAGGTTAGAATCTCTGACAAGCATGCCCAGCCCTCTCCCTCAAACAAATTTTTTTTCTCTTTTCTGGGTTTTCTTTTTTGCTTTTATATTTTTATATATTTATTCAAAAAATATAAATCAGCAGCAACTTTGGGTTATCCAGTGTGTTAAGTAATATTCAGACCTGAATAAGATTTTATGTAATGGGAAAACAACAAAACATTTAGATACTCTAATAGAAGTAGCTTCAGAGTATAGCAGAGCCCCAAAATAGAGAAATTACCAAAAGTACAAGTGGAGTTTTCATCTAAGTTTTTGTTAGGTGTTATTGTTGAGTTATTTAATTAAGTTCCTGTAATGTAAGCAGGCCATGTTATAGGTGAAGAACCAAGGTTTGGGAGGAGAGGTAGTTGATTGGGAGGAATCACTGGACAAGGTGAAGATAAAATTCGATTCATATCTTTGTTACACCTGTAATTTGCTATGTGGATAAAATAATTTCATCTTTTTTGACCTTATTTTCAAATCTGAAGTTAGAAGTAAGGAAACTTACATGCTATCTTAGATCTGGGGTTATGATTTTACTTCTGGTCCAGTGTCTTTAATCTCCTTTATCTATTGTCGATCTTGTGATTTTTTAGATATATGTTACATAATACTTTTGTTGGCTTTCCACCTGTCTTGCCTTGAGGAAGACCATGTCTTGTGAGACATCTCCATAGATCCTCATGGGTTGCTTTGTAACATTGCTACACATCAGAATTATGCCCCTCTTGCATCTAAGAGTTAGGTGATGGTACCTTGTTTTTGCTATTCTGTAATCTCATAATCTCCACTGCTACTGGAAACCAAATTCTCTTTTGAGTGTCTCCTATTGCCAACTCTAGCCTACAGAACACAGCCATTATGGAGTTTCTTAGTGAGGCCTGTTCCTCCCCATCACCAGACTTTTCCTTATTGCCTTGCTAAAACAGTGTATATTCTCTGGGCCCTCCTGAGAAACATACTCAACTAGTGGGTTTTCTGACTTTATACGGGAGACCTTTCTAGCATGCTTACTTCACAGTCTTTAAATGCCTTTCTTGACAGTATTCCACAAGGATTCTTAAATATGTTTCATTAATATGCACCATTGCTTCTTCCAAGAGCCATATAGCAATGTGTTAGGCCATTTCCAGGGGCCCTAAATCCTGAAGCAAGGGAGAGTTCCCCATATCCCATTTGATAGTCCCATTCCCTAGTCCAGTACCCTCAGCAACCACTCTCTTGGTTTTTGGTGGCTCAAATTGGCTCACTCATGCAGCACTTGTATAATCCCTCTGTTCCTCCAACAGACCCAGTACTTTCCCATTTGGGCCACATTGATTTTTTTTTTTTTTTTTTGGCTTTTTGGCTTTCTGGGGCCGCACCTGTAGCATATGGAAGCTCCTAGGCTAGGGGTCAAATCAGAGCTGTAGCTGCTGGCCTACACCATAGCCACAGCAACTCAGGGTCTGAGCTGTGTCTGTGACCTATACACAGCCCACAGCAACGCTGGGTCCTTATCCCACTGAGTGAGGCCAGGGATCAAATCCGCAACCTCATGGATACTGGTTGGGTTTGTTCCCACTGAGCCATGACAGGAACTCCTGAAATTTGGACTTAGCTTGTGGCCCCAAGGAAGATTGATAAGAGCTTGAAAGGGGCTACTAGCATTGTCACTTGCTTCACTTGAGGTTTCCATATAGTCAAAGGGAGGGGTGGGTGGAGTCATGCTGTCCTCTAACAAGGGACCGTGAGACTTACTTGTAGGCCCATGAATTCGAAACTTGGAGTTCAAGGTTCTCAGCTACATCCACCCAGTTATTTTTTTGGACTTGCTCTTATTTCCTTTATGGCACTGATTATGGCATAGATTTGGCTGAGATAAATTCTGCTGCCTTTAAAATTTGCCACACCCAAAACTAATAATTCCTTAATGATTGTTCATATCTCTCTGTCTCTCTGTCTCCTCTCTCTCTCTGCCATGCCCATGGCACGCAAAAGTTCCTGGGCCAGGGATCGAACCCAAGCCACATCAGTGACAACTTTTAACTGCTAAGCCACCAGGGACCTCCTCATTTTCTCACTTTAGCATCTCAGTGATAGCCACCCATAGTCCTTATCGTTCTGATCCCTTCAAGTGCTTGGCTCTTGTACAAATTAGGTGCTCATCCCCTTTTACCTAATAGGTGAATTAGCAAATTGTTGCTATCCTATATCAGAGACTATCATTAACTTTACTCACCACCAATAACTGGATCCTTTCTCATAGTTGTCCATCCTTCAAGTGATCCAGTCTTAGAATCCCATCATCAAAGTCTGCTCCTTAGGACCACTCTTGGTACCACTGTTTAGGTTACTCTCCCTAGAAGCCGAGCCTTAGTCACAGATTTTTGTGGTAGTGATACTTTGAGATTTGTACTCTCAGGAGAAGCATTTAAGAAAGTGAGGAATATAGAATAAGGCAAGAAACACAGTAACAGAAATGTGGCTGAGGTTCCTGTCTGAGCATGATCTCAGAAGGAGCTTTGAAGGATAAATTGCACCTGCAAGATTGTCCTGCCCTGAGACAAGGTAGTTGGGCTTTTTGACTCATTCCCCCACTGACTTCCAGACTCATCCTGGAGAAGGGAAAGCATATAGATGGGAGAGGCAGGGTGGAACATAGGCATCCTTGTGCTGTGGTGGTCTCAGCCATGGTCAGTTCTCCAGGGAAAGATACAGTTAAAACACTGTTAGCTATCAATACAGGAGGAAGCAGAAAAATTAGCTATCCTTCCTTGTATATTAGGATTTGGGCATCCGAGCAGGGCTTCAACACCATCTACCACAGACCTGTTATGTGCTAGAGACTTTACCAGCAAGCATTCTCTCATTCAGTGGTGTGCAAGTGATACCTTGAATCAGCTTTCAAGAGAGTGATTATGGACATCCATTTGCTTATATTAGTTCAGTATCATTGGATAGCTTGAGATTGACCACAAAGGAAGTATTAACATCACAGAAATCTTGAAATGTAACAGTTGAGGGCGCCACTAGAGCTGATTATTAAAACTTTTACTGGCATGCCCCGGCATTCAAGCCTTACAACAACCTTATGAAGTCAATATCACTATTTTACTTTTTTTAGGGCTGCATGTGCAGCATATGGAAGTTCCCCGGCTAGGGGTTGAATTGGAGCTATAGCTGCTGACCTACATCACTGCCACAGCAATGTAGGATCTGATCCAAACCGAGTCTATGACCTATACCACACAGCTCACGGCAAGACTGAATTCTTAACCCACTAAGGGAGGCCAGGGATCAAACCTGCATTCTCATGGATACTAGTCAGGTTCATTACCAGAGCCACAGTGAGAACTTCTGGTATCACTATTTTTATTTATTTATTTATTTATTTATTTTTGTCTTTTTGGGCTGCACCCTTGGCATATGGAGGTTCCCAGGCTAGGGGTCAAATCTGAGCTGTGGCTGCCAGCCTACATCACAGCCACAGCAATGCCAGATCCAAGCCACGTCTGTGACCTGCACCATAACTCAGAGCAATGCTGGATCCTTAACCCACTGGGCAAGGCCAGGGATCGAACCCACAACCTCATGGTTCCTAGTCAGATTCGTTTCCACTTTGCCATGACAAGCACTCCATAGTATCACTATTTTATAAATGAGAAAACTGAGTATCAGAGTTATTACTATATTCGCCATGATGACCCTTTTAATATGAAATTGGATTTTTCACAGGAAGGACAAATTATCATGCCTTTCTTAAATTAAAATCATAGGTTGAAAATTCTCTCAAAGCACCACAGTACAGTGTGGAAAATAATTCATGTTGAATCAGAGTTGATACACATTTGAAAAAAGGTGTGACTTACTCTCAAGTAGCCAAGGAGTTTTTAGTGCTTTTTTTTTTTTTTTACAGCTAATAAAAATAACTACTTTTAGTGCATTTTTAATTAAATATAAGTGCGATACAATTACTTTTTTCACTTTATGTTGAATTACAATATGAAATAAATTGAATGGGTAAGCTGAAAATTACTTTAGTCTTCATATAGACATGAAATTCTTTTTCAACATTTGTTATGTGGAATTGACTGCTTCTGTTGGGTTTTTACTTGTATTTCTGAAGCAAGGAGAAGTCAGGCTGAAGTGTTTGAAAGCTCTACAAAGTCTGTATACCAATAGAGAATTATTTCCCAAATTGGAGCTATTCACTAACCGATTCAAGGTAAGAAATGCTTAGCTTATCTTTATTTTCACTTTTAAAATACTCATTATAAATGGTATAAAAAATAGATTACCATAACAGGTGTTTAGTTCATATTCTTTACTGCGTGTTCTTTAAATGAACCTGTATTAAATAGATATCTGTTTTACAATAGATACCAACATGAGATCTTATTTATTGCCTTTCATGGAGGGCCCACCTGCTTAAAATAAGATTTTCTTCATGAACAGCTTTTTATAATCATATTAACTATGCAACGTAAGGTTTGTCTCTGTGTTAGAGAATGCCAGTTGAGGAAAAAGATTCCATGTTATAAACATTTATAATGCCTTCTTTGTGTGTATAGGACTATGATTATGTGGTTTCAAGACTAAAACTTTGTATTTGATCTGTCATTGGTCTTCCATGTACTCCTCCAAAGACATTACTTAAGATCTGTCTTGACTTAGTTTCTGTTTATGGTTGGTTTGATTTATAACTTTTTTTAGGATCGCATTGTATCAATGACACTTGATAAGGAATATGACGTTGCTGTGGAAGCTATTCGATTGGTTACTCTGATACTTCAGTAAGTATAATATTTATTAGTATTTTAATTAAGCTGTTAACATTTTAATATTTTCCCAGAATTTTGATACACTTCACATCTATAACCCCTATATATATATATATATATGATATAAATATATCATATATATATAAATATAAATATATATATATATATTTATCACATTAAGAGGGTTTTTTTTAACATTTTAATTTTTTTACATTTTAAGGTTAGGTTTGAAACAAATTTTTTTTTTTAATATTATCTATTTCCTTTACGTAAAAGTTATTTTATGCAGTCCAAGGGGAAGTATCAGTGACGCCGCATACTTTTCTGTTTAAAGAGACGGAGAGAAAAGAGTTCAAGTGATAGATTTTACAAATAGACTTCTTTGGAATGGTATAGAAGTCAGAGAAAGGAAATAAAGCATTTCAATTGTATCATTGATATAATAGAGCTTTTAAAATAGGAATAGTTAGTTTCACCTATAAAGCTTTGACTGAAAGCTAAGGAAGAATCTATGTGAGAAAATTCACACAAAGCAAATTCCTAGCAAAGTCATTACAGATATTCCTCTCCCCAGTTTGTGATGCTATATCTGTCATATACCAAACATCATGTATGCCTGTGTTGTTTTGATCTCTTTTTACCTTTTTCTGCTCTAGTGCCATGTTCTTTATTATTGTGGCTTATAATACTGTATATGTTGTATGTTACAAATATGGCCTCTTACTGGTTTATGATTCCTCCTTCTCTGCCTTTCTTTTAAAAATCCACTTAACTACTTGTGGATTTATTTTTTTCTTTATGAATTTTTAAAGTACTTTTGTCTAATTCCTTAGAAACTCTAGCTGAGATTCTAAATATTGGAACTACATTTAATTTTATGTTAAATTTAGGAGAGAATAGAATTTGGTACAATTATATATCATTTATACATGAAAATGATACACATCTTTACCCAGATCTCATTAGGTCTTTTATATAAGGTTTAAATTGCTCATAGAATTATTGTACATTATTACGTTAATTCTGAAATACTTTATGACTTTGTTGTTATATGGTTAGTATTTAGTGTTAATATTTTTTACTTGATTATTGGTGAGGCAAAGAAACCTTAGTTTTTATGTTGGTCTTATATGTGCACCTGTTAGAACTTTTATGCATTTCGATTGGTTGTATTGGATTTACTATATAGATTATTATATGATCTGCAAATAACTTCAGTTCTGTCTTCTTCTTTTCTAACCTTAAAACTTTTTGTTTCATTCTCTTGTCTGGTCGCGTTAGCCAGGACTTTGAGCACTATAAAAGTATCACTGATAGTGAATTTTTTTGTTCTTGTTCTAGGACGTCATCTAAAATTCTTTGTTTCTGAATTTCTGAGATAGGTTTTTGATATATAAAAGTTCCTTTGTATTCTCAAATTTCTGGGATTTTCCTTCATATAGTGATTAGCCTGAATGAAATTGGTAAATTTGTCTAGTGGTAAACCACCCTTGCATTTCTTTTTTTTTCTTTTTTTTTTTTAACTTTATTTTATTTTCCCACTGTACAGCAAGGGGATCAAGTTATCCTTACATGTATACATTTTTCCCCCACCCTTTGTTCTGCTGCAGCATGAGTATCTAGACATAGTTCTCAATGCTACTCAGCAGGATCTCCTTGTATCTGATAGCCCCAAGTTGTATCTGATAACCCCAAGCTCCCGATCCCACCCACCCCCTCCCTCTCCCATTAGGCAGCCACAAGTCTCTTCTCCAAGTCCATGATTTTCTTTTCTAAGGAGATGTTCATTTGTGCTGGATATTAGATTCCAGTTATAAGTGATATCATATGGTATTTGTCTTTGTTTTTCTGGCTCATTTCACTCAGTATGAGATTCTCTAGTTCCATCCTTGTTGCTGCAAATGGCATTATGTCATTCTTTTTTATGGCTGAGTAGTATTCCATTGTGTGTATATACCACATCTTCCGAATCCAATCATCTGTTGATGGACATTTGGGTTGTTTCCATGTCCTTGCTATTGTGAATAGTGCTGCAATGAACATGCGGGTGCATATGTCTCTTTTAAGTGGAGTTTTGTCCAAATATATGACCAAGAGTGGGATTGCAGGGTCATATGGAAGTTCTATGTGTAGATTTCTAAGGTATCTCCAAACTGTTCTCCATAGTGGCTGTACCAGTTTACATTCCCACCAGCAGTGCAGGAGGGTTCCCTTTTCTCCACAGCCCCTCCAGCACTTGTTATTTGTGGATTTATTAACGATGGCCATTCTGACTGGTGTGAGGTGGTATCTCATGGTTGTTTTGATTTGCATTTCTCTTATAGTCAGCGATGTTGAGCATTTTTTCATGTGTTTGCTGGCCATCTGTATATCTTCTTTGGAGAAATGTCTATTCAGGTCTTTTGCCCATTTTTCCATTGGTTGATTGGCTTTTTTGCTGTTGGGTTGTATAAGTTGTTTATATATTCTAGAGATTAAGCCCTTGTCCGTTGCATCATTTGAAACTATTTTCTCCCATTCTGTAAGTTGTCTTTTTGTTTTCTTTTGGGTTTCCTTTGCTGTGCAAAAGCTTTTCAGTTTGATGAGGTCCCATGGGTTTATTTTTGCTCTCATTTCTATTGCTTTGGGAGACTGACCTGAGAAAATATTCATGATGTTGATGTCAGAGAGTGTTTTGCCTATGTTTTCTTCTAGGAGTTTGATGGTGTCCTGTCGTATATTTAAGTCTTTCAGCCATTTTGAGTTTATTTTTGTGCATGGTGTGAGGGTGTGTTCTAATTTCATTGTTTTGCATGCAGCTGTCCAGGTTTCCCAGCAATGCTTGCTGAATAGACTTTCTTGTTCCCATTTGATGTTCTTGCCTCCCTTGTCAAACATTAATCCACCATAGGTGTCAGGGTTTATTTCCGGGTTCTCTATTCTGTTCCATTGGTCTGTCTGTCTGTTTTGATACCAGTACCACACTGTTTTGATGACTGTGGCTTTGTAGTATTTCTTGAAGTCTGGGAGAGTTATGCCTCCTCCTTGGTTTTTGTTTCTCAGGATTGCTTTGGCGATTCTGGGTCTTTTGTTGTTCCATATAAATTTTTGGATTGTTTCAAAGAAGAAATCAATAAAATAGATTCAAAAAACAATAGAGAAAATTAATAAAACTAAGAGCTGGTTCTTTGAAAAGGTAAACACAATTGACAAACCCCTGGCCAGACTCACTAAAAAGAGGAGAGAAAGAACTCAAATAAACAAAATTATAAATGAAAAAGGAGAAATTGCAATGGATACTGCAGAAATACAAAAAACCATAAGAGAATACTATGAACAACTATATGCCAACAAATTTGACAATCTGGAAGAAATGGACAACTTTCTAGAATCTTACAGCCTGCCAAAACTGAATCAAGAAGAAACAGACCAACTGAACAGACCGATTACTATAAATGAAATTGAAGATATCATAAAAACACTTCCTACAAATAAAAGTCCAGGACCAGATGGCTTCACAGGCAAATTCTATCAAACATAAAAAGAGGAAGTGGTGCCTATCCTCCTTAAACTCTTTCAAAAGGTTGAAGAAGAAGGAATACTCCCAAAGACATTCTATGATGCCACCATCACCCTAATTCCAAAATCAGACAGAGATAACACCAAAAAAGAAAACTATTGGCCAATATCATTGATGAATATAGATGCAAAAAATCTCAACAAAATCTTAGCCAACCGAATCCAACAACTTATCAGAAAGATCACACACCATGACCAGGTAGGGTTCGTTCCAGGTTCACAAGGATGGTTCAACATACGCAAATCAATCAACATCATACACCACATTAACAAAAGAAAAGTCAAAAATCATATGATCATCTCAATAGACGCAGAAAAAGCATTTGACAAAGTCCAACATCCATTCATGATCAAGACCCTCGCCAAAGTGGGTATAGAGGGAACATTCCTAAACATAATCAAAGCCATTTATGACAAACCCACAGCAAATATAATCCTCAATGGAGAAAAACTGAAAGCCTTCTCACTCAAATCTGGAACAAGACAGGGATGCCCACTCTCACCAGTGCTATACAGCATAGTTTTGGAAGTCCTGGCCACAGCAATCAGACAAACAAAAGAAATAAAAGGCATTCATATAGGAAGAGAAGAGATAAAACTGTCACTGTATGCAGATGACATGATACTATACACAGAAAACCCTAAGGACTCAACCCCAAAACTACTTGAACTGATTAATAAATTCAGCAAAGTAGCAGGATATAAGACTAACATTCAGAAGTCAATCGCATTTCTGTATACCAGCAAAGAAATATTAGAAAAGGAATGCAAAAATACAATACCTTTTAAAATTGCACCTCACAAAATCAAATACCTCAGAATACACCTGACCAAGGAGGTAAAGGACTTATATGCTGAGAACTATAAAACTTTAATCAAAGAAATCAAAGAAGATGTAAAGAAATGGAAAGATATTCCATGTTCCTGGATTGGGAAAATCAATATTGTAAAAATGGCCATACTACCCAAAGCAATCTACAGATTCAATGCAATCCCTATCAAATTACCCATGACATTTTTCACAGAAATAAAACAGCCTTGCATTTCTAGAATAAATCCTGTTTGAATATATTTATTTTCATTGTGTTTTGCTTAAGTGTAGTGTTATATTTAATATCTTATTTAGGATTTTCACACTTTTGTTGTGTATAAATTTGACATTTTTCCTGATCTTTGTCCAACTTTGAAACCGGATATGTATGTATACACACACACAGACACACATTCTGTAAAATATCTTCAATAGTTTCTCACCCTTATTCTCTTCTGAAATAAATTTTCTATAACAGAGATTAATTCCTCCTGAAATTTTGAGAGAATTCTTCTGTTAAAGCCATGTCACTTTTGAGGTTTTTTTGAGAAGGTCTTTGATTACCATTTCTACTTCTTCAGTGGTTATGTAGCTCAATTAACTTTTATTTCCTCTTGTATTAATTTTGGCTTTTTGTAAGCTTTTTAAAAGATACCAATTTCATCACAGTTTTCAACTTTAGTATTTTATAGTTCATGATATTTTTATTCATAAAACTGCACTATTTCTTCTGTTAGTTCCTCTGTCATCCTTCATTTTATTTGTATCCTCTTTGTCTTAATCAATCATGCCAAAAGTTTGTCCATCCTACTCTTCTTTTTTTTCCCCCGTCTTTTTAGGGCCACACCTGTGGCATGTGAAAGTTTCCAGGCCAGAGGTCAAATCTGAGCTGCAGCTGCTGGCCCACAACACTGCCAGAGTAACTTGGGATCCAAGCCATGTCTGTGACCTATAGTGCAGGACAGGGATCCAGCCTGCACCCTCATGGATACTAGTTGGGTTCTTAACCCACTGAGCCACAACGGGAATTCCCTACTGTTCTTTTTAACGAACTAGCTTCATGGAGTTCCTTCTGTGGCACAGAGGTTTAGGAATCTGACTGTAACAGCTTGAGTCACTGTGGAAGTACAGTTTTGATCCCCAGCCCAGCACAGTGGGTTAAACAACCTGTGTCACAGCTGTGGCTTGGATTCTGTCCCTGGCCTAGGAACTTCCATGTGCCATAGGTACGGCTTTAAAAAATGAAAAATTTTCATTTATTTTTTTCTTATTTTTGAATAATCATATTTAAAATAATAAATATACTTTTAGGTACTACTTAAATAGCTTCTAAGCATTTGAACATAGAATATTTTCATGGACATTCAGTGATAAAAATTTTGATGACCTTTATGATTTTCATCTTTATCATGGATTATTCAATTGTAGTTTTCATTCTCCCTTGATCAGATAGGTTTTGTTCACTCTGTTTTATGGTATTATTTGAGAATGTGTTCTCAGTGTTTTGGTCAATTTTCTGAATTTTCTAAGTATGTTTAAAAATAATATGTATCTGTGTATATTGTGTATATATTTATATATTTATAGTCATTACTTTGAATTTATTTACTGTGTCATTCAAGTTATCTACACCTTTGCTTATTTTTGTCTACTTTTTTTTATTGTAGTGAAAATATAGTAAAGAGATTTGCTTGTTTATGTTTTACCTTTTAAAGGTATAGAATGTGATGATTTAATATACATATATATTGTGAAGTAATTAACACTTTTGTCTGCTTTTTAAGAGGGATGTATTTAAAGCCTTTACTATTCTTATCTTTCCTTATAGAGTGTTGTTTGTTATCATTCAGAGTATATAGATCAGTACCTCCCTGTTCATGCTTTTACATTACCTGTTATTATTCACTGTATCCTTACATCACATTCTTCCTTGTTGTTTATGAAAAAATTTTTCTTGTTCAGTTCTATTTTACAATATTAGGTCTCTTATTTAGTTCCTATCATGGCTCAGCAGAAACGAATCTGACTAGCATCCGTGAGGACACAGGTTCAATCCCTGACCTTGTTCTGTGGGTTGAGGATCTGACATGGCTGTGACCTGTGGTGTAGGTTGCAGATGTGACTTGGATCTGGTATTGCTCTGTGGCTGTGGTGTAGGCTGGCAGCTACAGCTCCGATTTGACCCCTCGCCTGGGACCCTCCATATGCCACAGGCGACACCCTAAAAAGACAAAAAATAAAATATTAGGTCCCTTAGTTTAAGTTTCTTTGTAAATTTTGCAAGCTTATCAATGTCTTTCCCTTGAACAAAAAGCACCAGCATTCCACCCACCCATCTTTTTCATTGAATTGTCAAGGGTTTAAAATCTTTGGTTAAAGATTACTTCTTTACCTTTTTTTTTTTTATTTCTATTTATTTAGTTTCAATACTTCCTCATTTAGACAGGAGTAAACGTTAAGATACTTCTTCCCTTGCTTCTTTTTTTGGGGAGGGCTATCAAAAAATAATGAAATTTATTATATTATAGAATAAGAATAATGTCGAGAGTTTGAATGGATATGAAGAAGGTAATATCATTTCCCCAACAGTGTGATAAATGACCCAGTTCTTTCTGTCCCTTCTGTCTGCCATTGTTGGTGTTGGCATTATCCTTAGGTTGGCAGCAACATGGGTGTAACACTTTCATGGGTCTCATCCAGACAAGGAAATGTAAAGGGATAAAAGACAACTACTTACTGTGTCTCATTTTTACGAGCAAGGAAACCTTTTGAAGAACTTTCCATCACATCTCATTGGCCAGAAGCATGTCAGATCCACCCCTGAAAGAGGGGTGGGGAAACTATGATTTGCTTACATTAGTAGGTGATAGTAGTATTCAAGAATCAATCTTTTTGATCCCTACACTTACAGTAAGGTGATAGAAGACAAGTTTTCTTTTTTTTCTTTTTTCTTTTTTTTTAATTACTAAATGAATTGTATTACATTTATAGTTGTACAATAATCATCACAACCAAATTTTATAGCATTTCCATCCCAAACCCCCAGTGTATCCCCCTACCCCCTAACCTGTCTCATTTGGAAGCCGTAAGTTTATCAGTGTCTATGAGTCAGTATTCTGCAAAGAAATTCATTGTGTCCTCTTTTTTAGATTCCACATGTCAGGGAAAGCATTTGATGTTGGTGTCTCATTGTCTGACTGACATCACTTAGCATGATAATTTCTAGGTCCATCAATGTTCCTGCAAAGGCCATTATTTCTTTCCTTTCAGGGCTCAGTAATGTTCCATTGTGTGTATGTACCAAATCTTCTTGATCCACTCCTCTGTCAGTGGACATTTAGGTTGTTTCCATGTGATGGACATTTAGGTTGTTTCCATGTCTTGGCTATTGAAAAGAGTGCTGCAATGAACATTGGAGTACATGTATCTTTTCAACTCATGGTTTTCTCTGCATAGATGCCCCAGAGTGGGATTGCTGGATCAAATAGTAATTCTATTTTTAGTTTTCTGAGGAATCTCCATACTGCTTTCCAGAGTGGTTGCACCAATTTACAATCCCACCAACAGCGTAGCAGGGTTTCCTTTTCTCGACACCCTCTCCAGAACTTAACTGTTTGTAGACTTTCTGATGATGGCCATTCTGGCCGGTGTAAGGTGGTACCTCATTGTGTTTTTGATTTGCATTTCTCTAATAACGAGTGATGCTGAATATCTTTTCATGTGTTTTTTTGGCCATCCGTATATCTTCTTTGGAGAACTGCCTGTTTAGACCTTCTGCCCATTTTTGGATGGGGTTGTTTGTTTTTTGGTATTGAGCTGCAGAAGGTGTTTCTAAATTTTGGAGCTGAATCCCTTGTCAGTCGATCCATTTGCAAAGATTTTCTCCCATTCTGTGGGTTGTCTTTTCGTTTTGTTTAGGGTTTCCTTTGCTGTGCAGAAACTTTTCAGTTTGATTAGGTGCCATTTGCATATTTTTGTTTTTACATATTACTCTAAGAGGTGGATCTGAGAAGATGTTGCTGTCGGTTATGTCAGAGAGTGTTTGGCCTATGTTTTCCTCTAAGAGTTTGATAGTGTCTGGGCCTTGTATTTAGGTCTTTAATCCATTTTGAGTTTATTTTTGTGTATGGTGTTAGGGAGTGTCCTAATTTCATTCTTTTCCACGTGGCTGTCCGGTTTTCCCAGCACCACTTATTGAACGGGCTTGTCTTTTCTGCATTGCATATTCATGCCTCCTTGGTCATAGATGAGTTGGCTGTAGGTGTGTGGGTTGAATTCTGGGCTTTCTGTCCTGTTCCACTGAGCTATATTTCTGTCTTTGTGCCAGTACCGTGCGGTTTTTGATGACTGTTGCTTTGTAGTATAGTCTGAAGTCCGGGAGCCTGATTCCTCCAGCTCCATTTTTCCTTTTCAGGATGCCTTTGGCTATTCTGGGTCTTTTGTGTTTCCAAACAAACTTTAAAATATTTTGTTTGAGTTCTGTCAAAAATGTCCTTGGTAATTTGATAGAGATTGCACTGAATCTGTAGATTGCCATGGGTAGTATAGACATTTTGATAATACTGACCCTTCCAATCCAAGAGCATGGTATGCCTTTCCAACTATTTGTGTCATCTTCGATTTCATTCATCAGTGGCTTGTAGTTTTCAGAGTACAGATCTTTTGTCTCTTTAGGTAGGTTTACTCCTAGGTATTTTATTCTTTTGGATGCGATGGTAAACGGGATTGCTTCCCTAATTTCATTTTCTGCTCTTTCATTGTTAGTATATAGAAATGCCATTGATTTCTGTGTATTAATTTTATATCCTTCGACTTTGCCAGATTTGTGGATGAGCTCTAACAGTTTTCTGGTAGAGTCTTTAGGATTCTCGGGGTATAGTATCATGTCATCTGCAAGTAGATATAGTTTTACTTTTCTTCCTTTCCAATTTGGATTCCTTTTATCTCTTTTACTTCTCTGATCTCTATGGCTAGGACTTCCAAAAATATGTTGAAGAGTAGTGGCGAGAGCGGACATCCTTGTCTTGTTCCTGATCTCAGCGGGAATTCTTTCAGCTTTTCACCATTGAGAAAGATGTTAGCTGTGGGTTTGTCATATAAAGCCTTTATCACGTTGAGGTAGGTTCCCTCTGTGCCCACTTTCTGAAGGGTTTTTTTTTATCAGAAATGGGTGTTGGATTTTGTCAAAGGCTTTTTCTGCAGCGACTGATGTCTCAGTCTTATATCCTGCTACTTTGCTGAAATTGTTGATCAGTTCGGGTTTCAGGATTGAGTCCTTAGGGTTTTCTTTATATGGTATCATATCATCTATATACAGTGACAGTTTTACCTCTTCTCCTCCGATTTGGAAACCTTTTATTTCTTTTGTTTGTCTGATTGCTGTGGCGAGGACCTCCAATACAATGTTGAATAACAGAGGTGAGCGTGGGCATCCTTGTCTTATTCTAGATATTAGTCTGAAGGCCTTCAGCTTTTCTCCATTGAGTATTATATTTGCTGTGGGTTTGTCGTAAATGGCTTTTATTATGTTAAGGTATGTTCCTCTATACCCACTTTGGTAAGAGTTTTGATCATGAGTGGATGTTGGGCTTTGTCAAATGATTTTGCTGCATCTATCGAGATGATCATGTGGTTTTTGAGTTTTCATTTGTTAATATGTTGTATGATGTTGATTGATTTGCGTATGTTGAACCATCCTTGTGAACCTGGGATGAATCCCACCTGGTCATGGTATATAATCTTTTTTATATGTTGTTGGATTCAGTTGGCTAAAATTTTGTTGAGAACACTCTTGGTATTTCTGAGAACAGTTCCCCAGAGTGGACACACCCTCCTCTGGCTATTTTCTTTGTGACTCAGCCCCTGATTTTCAAGTTCCCAGTGTTTTTGAGTTTTTGCCCTAGAGGTCGTCTTGTTAGGCAAAATGCCTCTTAAGATCAACCAGGCTGGCTCCTTTTAAGTATTCCATCTGACCTAAAGGAAACAGCAAGAAAGTATGGTTTTTTCCTCCATCTGTTAATTCTTCTTTTGGTTTGGAATATTTTCCTTTAGCTTCTGAGCTTGGGTTACTGAGATATCTTGTTAAATTTATTTTCCTGTGGGTTCAGTTTTTTCCTGAGGGTGTTAGCTAATTTAGCTATTGATATATGTATAATTGAGTGAAGAGGTTAAAACTTAGGCCTTCTTGAGAGGGAGAAAGACTATACTTAAAAAAAAAATGCTTCTTGGAGTTCCTACAGTGGATCAGTGGGTTAAGAAGCCAACAGAGCCTCCCTGAGGTTACGGGTTTAATCCCTGGCCTCACTCATTGGTTTAAGAATCCAGTGTTTCCACAAGCTGCTGGCATAGGTTGCGGATGCAGCTGTGATACAGTGTTGCCATGGCTGTGGAATAGGCCTGCAGCTGCAGCTCCAATTCGACCCCTAGCCCAGGAACAGCCATGAGCTGTGGGTACGGCAAAAAAAAAAAAAGCTTCTAATGTGTTTTCTGTATTTGATATCCAGGTCTTTTTCATTCATCCCTTATATTGTGATTCAGCTACCTTCTTTAAATTTTATGTTTATTTGTCAAATCTCTCATTCTCCTCCTAATCTCTTGTGGCATCTCTAGGACTGAATTCTGGAGAATAGGTTTATACCCTAACATCTTGTCAAGACCCTGTACAGATCAAGAATTCTGTGTGTGTATGTGTGTACAGTTCATTTTTTTATATTAAAGTGTAGTTGATTTACAATATGCCAATTTCTACTGTACAGCAAAGTGACCTCAGTCATATATATATGTATTCTTTTTTTTTTTTGTATTCTTTTCCATCATGGTCTGTCCCAGGATATTGGATATAGTTCCCTGTGCTATACTGTGGGACCTTATTGTTTATCTATCTTAAATGTAGTAGTTTCTATTTACTAACCCCAAACTCCCAGTCCATCCCACTCTCTTCTCCTTTCCCCTTGGCAACCACAAGTCTGTTCTCTGTGCCTGTGTATCTTTCTGTTCTGTAGATAGGTTCATTTGTGCCGTATTTCAGATTCCACATATAAGTGATATCATATGGTATTTGTCTTTCTTTTTCTCACTTACTTCACTTAGTGTGAGAATATCAAGTTGCATCCATGTTTCTGTGAATGGCATTATTTCATTCTTTTTACGGCTAAGTAGTATTTCATTGTTTATATGTACCACATTTTCTTAATCCATTCATCTTTGAATGGGCATTTAGGTTGTTTCCATGTCTTGTCTGTTGTGAATAGTGCTGCAGTGAATATAGGGGTGCATAACATATAATCTTTTTTGAATTATAGTTTTGTCTTGATATATGCCCCAGAGAAGGAGAAGGATTTTTTGTTGTTGTTGTTCTACTTTGTAGGGCCACACTGTGGCATGTGGAAGTTCCCAGGCTAGGGAACTCCCTCATAGAACTTAGTTCTGTATTTAGTTTCCTGAGGAACTCCTATACTGTTTCGCATAGTGGTTGTACCAATTTACATTTCTACCAGCAGTGTTAGAGGGTTCCCTTTTCTCCACACCCTTTCCAGCATTTGTCATTTATAGACTTATTAATGATGGGCTTAGTGACTGGCATGAGGTGGTAACCTCATTGTAGTTTTGATTTGCATTTCTCTAATAGTTAGCCATATTGAGCATCTTTTTATATGCCTCCTGGCTCATCTGTATTCTTCTTTGGAGAAATGTCTATTTAGGTCTTCTCCCTATTTTTCTATTGGGTTGTTTGGGGTTTTTTGTTGTGAATAGTGCAAGTTGTTTGTGTTTTTGGAGATTAAGCCCTTGTCAGTTTCATCATTTGGAACTATTTTCTCCCATTTTATAGGTTGTCTTTTCAGTCCTTTTATGGTTTTCTTTGCTGTGCAAAAGCTTTTAAGTTTGATTAAGTCCCATTTCTTTATTTTGATTTTTATCTCTACCGCCTTTGGAGACTGACCTAATAAAATATTTGTATGGTTGATGTTAGAGATTTTTTTTTTTTTGGTCTTTTTGCCATTTCTAGGGCCACTCCCACGGCATATAGAGGTTCCCAGGCTAGGGGTTGAATCGGAGCCATAGCCGCCAGCCTCTGCCAGAACCACAGCAGTGCAGGATCCAAGCCGCATCTGCAACCTACACCACAGCTCACGGCAACGCCAGATCCTCAACCCACTGAAGAAGGCCAGGGATCGAACCCACAACCTCATGATTCCTAGTAGGATTCGTTAACCACTGAGCCACAACGGGAACTCTGAGAATGTTTTGACTATGTTCTCTTTTAAGTGTTTTATAACGTCATGCCTTATGTTTAAGTATTTGAGTGTGTAAGCCCAAGAACTCCATACATTATATGTAATCCTATCACACATTTTTAATCGTGTTAATTATCAGGAAATAGATGTTCTCTTTTTGAGGGGAAAAAAATACTTAATGATACTTCCCAGCAAACCAAGAAAAGCTTCAAATTTTAAGAATACATGAGTATGGAGTTCCTGTCGTGGCTCAGTGGAAATGAATCTGACTAGTATCCAAGAGTGTGCGGGTTCAATCCCTGGCTTTGCTCAGTGGGTCGGGGATACAGCATTGCCGTGAACTGTGGTGTATGTAGACGTGGCTTGGATCCCAAGTTGCTGTGACTGTGGTGTAGGCTGACAGCTGTAGCTCCGATTGACCCCTAGCCTGGGAACTTCCACATGCTGTGGGTATGGCCCTGAAAAGCAAAAACAAACAAACAAAAAGAATACATGAGTAGAAAGGTGGGAAATTTGTGTTAGTAGCAGAGTGGTTGTGACTAGTGAATCCATTTTATATAGAAAGAAGACTAAATAGTATTGTAAGTATTATGATAAAATATAATGTAAATAGACAATTCTGGAAAGAGGAGTTACGTAACACAGTAGTAATTTAACTTTATGAACTTTATGAAACAGGCCTATTTAACTTTATGCCCAGGCCTATTAATAAAAGGTTTATGCACATTTAAGGAAATTGAGTTAAATTGAGGTAATACAAATCACAGTATTAATAGTCATTATCAATGGGTATGTATGGGAAGAAATGTGGACATTTTCTTGTTTTATCTGTACTTTCTGAATTTTAAATAAAAATTAGCTGTCTTTTATTATTGAAGAGAAATACTACTTTCAAAAGTTGGACTAAAAGAAAAAAATAACATCATTATACCTTAAGATTTTGTAAAGAACTTTACAAAGTTTTAATAAAGGTAGAACTGACAGTAAACACTTGTTTTGGCTCAGTGTTACTTTCTGAATTTTTCAGTGGAAGTGAAGAAGCTCTTTCCAATGAAGACTGTGAAAATGTTTACCACTTGGTATACTCAGCACATCGCCCTGTTGCTGTGGCAGCTGGAGAATTCCTTCACAAAAAGTGAGTTAATTATCTCTGAAACCAGGTTCCAGTTTGATTTTTTGTTTTATTGTTGTTTTAGAGTTAATAAAAGAAACTAGTAGTGAATGAAAACAGTAATAGAAATGGCCATTGCAAATTCTGGGGGTTGTAATACTCTCACAGTCTCTGTGCTTATCATGAATCATATCCCTGAGAATGTTGTCCCTTGTGACATATTCCTTTGACTTACAATCTGTAAGGATAATTCTCAGCTAGGGGTGTGAGTGGAGAATGTAGAAGTGCTTAAGGTTTCTAAAAGCTCTCTTAAGTAATTGATACTTTATTTGACCACATTTTTTGCCTTTTAAAATTCTGAGTTCTCGTATCTTACCTTCTCAACATTGGTAATCTAAAATAGTCTTTAAAATACCTCCCAGTTTTTTGTTTTTTACATCATTCTGTCTATGAGGATGTGGATTGTTTTAATCAGTAATCCATTATGATGCTGAAAATTATATATGCAGTTGCAATTTAACTTAAAAGCAAAACCTCACCAATATTTTTTGAAAAACATAGAGGTAGTGAGAGATTATGAATGTAACTAAACTTTCTTATTAAATATATTTTTGGTGGTCTACTCTATATGTTCTATAATTTATTAGTAGATTAATTCATTCTTAAAATATATTCTTGGGCAGGGGGATGTTTTGCTTTCTGATTTTGTTTGTAGATTGAACTTAGTGACTTTGGCGGGTGACCCAGAAGTCCATTACATGTAGTAATTTGTGATTATGCTAAGCACAGATGTAAATCACACACTGGGAAACTGTTAGAAATAGATGATGAGCAGCCCTGGCTCGCCATCCAGCATCAGCAACTCAGTGCTACAACCACAAACTCTTCTTTACTCAGTGTTACCTCTCAAAGTGGGAAAAATTGTTACTTTGTGGGAAAGTTTTCTTTTCTTTTCTTTTCTTTTCTTTTTTTGCCTTTTCTAGGGCCGCACCTGCGGCTATGGATGTTCCCGGGCTAGGGGTCTAATCAGAGCTGTAGCCACCAGCCTACACCACAGTAACACCAGATCCCAGCCGAGTCTGCGACCTACACCACAACTCAAAGCAACGCCAGATCCTTAACCCCCCTGAACGAGGCCCAGGACCAAACCCACAACCTCATGGTTCCTAGTCAGATTCGTTAACCACTGAGCCACGGCAGGAGCTCCTGGAAAAGTTTTCTTTAAGAAGGATGCTGGCTAGTAGTGCATACTGGTAATGAAAGTGAGGAAAAAAGTCAAGATTTTCAGGCATGACCTTTAAAATAAAATATTGAATTTGCCTGTTCCTCTAACATCATTGGCTAATACAGAATAGTGCTGTTTCCATATTCATCTGAGGTGTTGTCTGACTCAAATGTCCTTCCTATTTTATTATATTCTAATTAGTCTCTATTCTCCACTTAACTTTTCAAAAAACTTTGTGTTTCTAAAAAGAATTTATTGATTCTATTTTCAAAGAAAAGATAGACTAAAAAAGTTGGTTATCCGTAGAATAGAGGCCATAAACTGGCAGCATTGGAGTCAGAAAGAGCCCTTGGATAAATTTAATTTTAACTATCTTATATTTTTCTAAGTTTGAAACACTTGCTAAAAATTTTTAATTATTAATTTTCATATAAATTCACAAGTATTATAAGCCTCTATATAATTTTTCCTTCATAAAAATGAATCCCATTCCTATGCAAATGGAAGCCTTACTTCATCAGCTTATTTTATGCCCCTGCCCTGGAGATAGTTTGAGAAATTTTGATTCTTAATAATCTCTTTGAACATCCACTATGTAATATCGTGATCTTTTAAAATCCTAAAACATAACCTGTAAATTAGCCCTAGGAATTCCATGATAAAGTTGTTTTTGTTTTTTTTTTTTTTTCTTTTAATGTATGTGGACTTGCCATGGTACGGTGAGGTTAAGAATCCACTTGTAGCAGATTGGGTTGCTGTGGAGGTGTGGGTTGGATTCCCAGCCTGGCACAGTTGTGGCTATGACTCAGATTCGGTCCCTGGCCCAGGAACTTCCATATGCTGCGGGTGCAGCCATTAAAAAAAAAAAAAAATTGCGTGCATGCACATACACTTAGTCTGTTTTGTAATCTAATGTATTAAGCTATATTAAGCATGCAAAAAGTGGTACAGTGTATCTGAAATGAATATTTTAATGTCATCCAAAGTTCTACATTTTTTTTTTTAAAAAAAGCTAACCCTTCTGTACCTTATATTTATATACAGTGATTTCAGTTGTTCAGATTTGTACATTTTAGTTTGAAGGATGCTCATATTTTCCATTTGCCCCCCACCTCTGAAAGCCACCCAAATAAACAAAACTCTCTTAAACCAGTCTGATAGCTGTGCAGATGTACCTTCAAGCTAATACTCTATAGTCTTCTCCCCCCGCCTGTCCTTTCTCTCCAAGTACTTAATTTCTCTATACTCATTTTCCTCTTGAAATTGGTTTATATTTTATGTCACATGAAATTGTTCTTATTTTGTTATTTTGCCTCTCATCTGAGAGCTGTATGTCTGAGCTAGCGCACTCTGTATCCCTATTCCTAGACCATTGTTTTTCCTTATAACACCGGAGATGATATATATTGATCTACCATTTATCTCCATCCACTAGAGCGAGAGCTCAGTGAGAATAGGGATTTTATTTTTGTGCAGTATTATATCCATTTTACCTAGAGAAATACCTGGGAATGAGACATCTTTAAGGAGTTCCTGTCGTAGCTCAGTGGTTAACGAATCCGACTAGGAACCATGAGGTTGTAGGTTCAATCCCTGGCCTTGCTCAGCGAGTTAAGGATCCAGCGTTGCCGTGAGCTGTGGTGTAGGTTGCAGACGCGGCTCGGATCCCACGTTGCTGTGGCTCTGGTGTAGGCCAGTGGCTACAGGTCTGATTAGACCCCTAGCCTGGGAACCTCCATATGCTGCAGATGCGGCCCAAGAAATGGCAAAAAGACAAAAAAAAATTTTTTAAAAAAGACGTCTTTACTAATCCTTAAATTTTGTTAGAATAAATCTTAACAGATTAAAAATTTTTAGTCATTTCTTTGCTATATTTTAGATGTTTTGTGACTTTTTTTAAGTTTAATGTTTGTTTCATTTACTCAATACTGTCGGGTTAATAAATAGTGTTTCTAGGTAATAGTCTAATAAACAAAAAATAATGGAAGTGCAATCACGATTAAAAGTATGATTTTTACTATTATTGCTGGAGCATCTGGTTAAATTCCGTAATTACTTGACTGTGAAATGACTAAGAAAATAGAACTCAATTGAAAATTACATATTTTAATATCTATCATACAGAATAAAAAGTTTGTATTTTTCATAAGGATTTGAACATTGATTAGTCATCAGTAAAAAAGCCTTTATGCTATATATAGTTGAACTGCATGAAATTGTTCAGATCTAACCATGTTTTTGACCTATAAATATGTCAGCTACATACTTATGTTGAAATAAATCAGTAATCTGATCTCTGTCACTGTTTCTTTTATTTTCTTAACACTGAAATAGTTTATACATTGAAGGAAAGGACTAAAATTCATATACATGTAAATTTGTAATGTTGTTTTATTATATATTTCCAGGCTGTTTAGCAGACATGACCCACAAGCAGAAGAAGCACTAGCAAAGAGGAGGGGGAGAAACAGTCCAAATGGGAACCTTATTAGGATGCTGGTTCTTTTCTTTCTTGAAAGTGAGGTAAATTTTTAACGTAATTATGTTTTTAGTATTAGATTATATTTTAAATAAAACTCATTTCATTGATTGTAATTAATGATATTTTTCAATCAAATGAAGACCAGCGTGTGTCTTAAAAAATTGCCTCCATGGATTTTCTGATTATGGGCTCGGTACTCTACATTTTATGTGACTATGTATGCAGGTGTGAATTAACACTGAATATATGCTACCAATTTTCAAGTTTATAGTATTACAACACTGCGTACTTATTTAATGTTGCTTGTTTTCCTTGATTTTTTTTTTTTTGTCTTTTTGCCATTTCTTGGGCCGCTCCCAGGCTAGGGGTTGAATAGGAGCCATAGCCTCCAGCCTACACCACAGCCACAGCAACGCGGGATCCGAGCCGTGTCTGCAACCTACACCACAGCTCACGGCAACACTGGATCCTTAACCCACTGAGCGAGGCCAGGGATCGAATCCACAACCTCATGGTTCCTAGTCAGATTCATTAACCACTGAGCCACGATGGGAACTCCTTTCCTTGAATTTTTGCATGTAGCTTTTTAAATTATATTATTTCAGAAGTTTGTGAACATTGTCAAGGTGTTACACTTGTTAGTTTTTTCCCATCTGAAAATTGTATTATTTAAGGAGAAAGAAAAATACGAATTTAAATGTAAATTAATGGTTTACAAACTCCATAGCAGTATTTCCATGTTAGTTATCATATAAGCAATTAACATTCATAATATATATCTATCAGAATCTGTTTACACAGGCAAACTTTGGTTTGCCCACTAAAGTGTTTTTTGGTGTTAGAACTGCTGATATGACATTGGAGGAATGATGAACTAAACATAAAGAGCCCCTGAATGAATAAACTCCTTGGCTTAGAAGTGAGTGAACAGAGTTGCAAAAAAAAGTGGTAACAAGAATTGCAAAAAAAAAAAAAAATCTAGAAACTAGGACCCTGAACTTTGGGAAAAAGTATTTTTGGTCAATGTCCATTTGAATAAAAATTTAGAGACCATGTGACTGCTCAAGTTTGAAAGTGCTAGAGAAACACTGCAGGAATGAGGAATAGAGAGACAAACAGACTGTCTATAAGAAAATTAAAATCAAAAAGAAGTGAAAGAACTTAGTGGAAAGCATAGGGTTGGGGCAAGCAGGACTGGAAAAATGGTAAAGGAATTGCCTATAAAAACTAAGTGGGTTGGGAACAGATAGAGAAAGAATAAAGTCAGAACCAATACCAGTTGGAGTATCGCATTTGGGTAAATGATGTGTTTTAAGAACAGTATTTTAAATAGGTATACAAATTACATAGGGAGCTTGTTAAAATGCCAGTTCCTATTCAGTAGCTCTGGGTTGGGGTCTGAGATGGTATGTTTCTAACAAGCTCCTGGGTGGTGTTTATGCTTCTGGTTCAGGGACCACACTTTTCATGCTACAGGTCTAAAACATTATTATCTTTAACAAGGCAAGTGTGGGTATACTGTGGGGTAAAATACAGATGGTTGTGACTTTTTAGGTAAAACATTAAATATGTCATGAATATCACAGTTATGATAGACTATTCAAATTAAACTCTTAGCCCTTTATGTTTTTAAAGAAATGGGATTAAAAGTATTTAGCACCCATCAAGTCCTGTTTAAAAATTTGACTTTAATAGAAACTATATTCAAAAATTGATAGGGATGAGACATGAGTATACTGTTTAAACTGCTGAAAAGTTTAGGGAATGTAATGATCAAGCTAATTGAACTTTATTATTAATTGAAGGAAAATGTTTTGGATCTCTAAAAGCCCAAGAATCTTACTTTTCAATATATTAAAAGGCATAAGTACTTAATTTTACACAATTTCATTTGATTTAAAGTAGTAATTTATAGTGTATATTACTGCTCTATTTTCAAATGGTATTACTATTTTCATGTGTTTGCTATTTACTAAAATGTTATAAGAATATTAAAATATATTTCCCAATTCTCTGTGGTGTTTTTATCAGTTGCAAAAGCATCTGCAAATTATACTTAAGGTTTCTAGTTCATATATGACCATAATATTGACTTTATATAGGTTTCCTATGTTTTACAAGAAACATTATTAAAATGTCTCTTGTAATACAGGTGTACCTGGAATTAAATGCTTATTAAAGCTATTCTTATAATAGGGTGGGATTCTGATTGTCCTACTCTGAATTCGCCTTTGTTTTACTGTGTTCTAACCTGTTATAATTATATACTTACATATATGTTTTGTTTTTTCTTCTTATGCTTTTTGGGACCGGACTGTAGCATGTGGAAGTTCACAAGCTAGGGGTTGAATTGAAGCTGCAGCTGCTGGCCTACACCACAGCTACAGCAACATGGATCCAAGCCACATCTGCGACCTACAAAGCTGGATCCTTAACCTACTGAGTGAGGCCAGGGATCAAACCCGTGTCACCATATGTTTACTAGTCAAATTCGTTACTCTTGAGCCACAGAGGGAATTCCCCATAGTAATATTTTAGTAATAGATTCATAAAAAGTTGAATTGAAAGAGACCTAGAAATCATTGAGTTAAATAAGTTCAGTTTATAGGTGAATTATAAGTCAGTTAACTAGAATTTATTGAACTGATTATCATTCCTATTGCTTTGTGGTACTGGAATGTTAAATAGTAAGATTTTAGTAATAGAATTCTAAAATGTTGAAAGAGGTTTGCAGTCTATGGAGTAGTCATCCTCTTTTATATGTAAATTATAGGTGAAAGAGTGGAAATCAAGAGATCTGCCTACACTAGTTATTTTTTTTTCTTTTTGTACCACAGTGTAACATCACAAACTTTTTTAAAGCCATCGCAAACTTTTTTGCAGTCATTGGTTTCAAGTGACAAAATACCTTGTATATTTGAGATACACATCTAATGGGAGGATAGATGGTACTTGCACATGGTGAGCCCAGATTTCCCTGTAGGTAATGTGACTATAGTACTTACTGTACAAACTGTGGTGCTTTTCAGAGTGACCAGGATGGTATTAATAATTACTCCAAAAGAGTAATCATAACTTAGAACATTTCTGCACAATCTAGAAGTCTCATCACCGTCCTTCTAGGCATATGGAATGATGAGGCTAATTAGGACAGTCATTTAAGATAGAAAATTAGCAGACATATTATTGACATAACCAGGAAATCTCCCCTGAGTAGTAACTTTTTTTTAATTTGTTCTTCAGAATTAACCAATTACTGGCTCTGTTTCAGCAAAGAATAAAACCCAGCATAAGGGTTTATAAAACCCATAAAAAAATTTTGGGCTTAATGATTTGGGATGGTTATTTGCATTCTAAATAATTTTTCATAAAAGAAATACATGTAAGATTCTGTTGTATGGTAAGATCCTTTAGTGTATTTAACTATTTGACAAGAAGTTAGCAAGGAGAAAAAACATGAGGTAAAATATTGAGTAACCTTTGAAGCTAATTAAAGATAAATGGGTACACACCCAGAAAAATTGTAATTTAAGTCACCAGGAAAATGAATGCATTTGTTACAGACCAGATTAGAGGAAACCCTATAAAGTAAATATACTTAGATATAGCAGAGTAAAATTCACCTACACATAAATATAATTTTAATTTCTATTATGTAATTTATAAATAAATTTTAATGTAATTCCAATTATCTTTTTTGCTGTATAATGATTCTGTCCAATAATGAACTACCTTTTTTGTTCATCTAGTTTCTAAGGAGTACAAGGAATTCTTGCAGATACCTGTTTTCATGCTGCTTTTTTAAAATTATGATACCAAAAACTTTTTTTAGAAAATGTTTGTTTCATTTTTAGGGTTTCAGACACTTTTTTTTTTCTTGCTTTTTAGGCCTGCATTTGTGGCATATGGAAGTTCCCAGGTGAGGGGTCATATTAGAGCTGCAGCTGCTAGCCTGCACCACAGCCATAGCAATACAGGATCTGAGCTATGTCTGAGACCTACATCACAGGTCGTGGCAATGCTGAGTCCTTAACCCACTGAGTGAGGCCGGGAATTGAACTTGCATCCTCACGGATGCTAGTCAGGTTTATTTCTGCTGAGCCACAATGGGAACTCTCTGAGTTAAATTTTAATATGCCTTGTTCAAGACATAGAACAATGCCAGTGCTTAAAAATCCCAATGCTAGTGGAATTATACTATTTAAAGTCTTCAATTGTGCCAGCAACTCATCCAAATAAAGAACGCATGCTAAATAAGTCAAGATGAATAAAATATTACCAGTTCACCAGAACAGTGAGAAATTTGTGGATGCTATAAAGTAAATGACAATTAGAGTTAAATAACCCATACCCTACATGAGACAAAAATAGAATTTTTTTGAGATTTTTTTTGATAGAAGTCTGAAATACACCAAAGTCTAGCAGCAAAGGCTAGTGATAGCTATCAGTAGTAATTAAGTTGCTGCCCTTTAGCTGTGCTTATTCCTCACTTTAGAAATGCTGGTCCAGGGGTCCCGCTGTGGCAAAATGGGATCGGCAGCACCTCTGCAACACTGGGACACAGGTTTAATCCCTGGCCTTAGGAACTCCATATGCCGCAGGGTGCCCAGAAGATTTTTTTTAAAAAGAAAAAGAGGGAGTTCCCATCATGGTGCAGTGGTTAACGAATCCGACTAGGAACCATGAGGTTGCGGATTCGGTCCCTGCCTTTGCTCAGTGGGTTAACGATCCGGCGTTGCCGTGGGCTGTGGTGTAGGTTGCAGACGCGGCTCGGATCCTGTGTTGCTGTGGCTCTGGCGTAGGCTGGTGACTATGGCTCTGATTTAACCCCTAGCCTGGGAACCTCCATATGCCATGGGAGCGGCCCAAGAAATGGCAAAAAGACCAAAAAAAAAAAAAAAAGAAAGAAGAAGAAAGAAATTCTGGTCCAGGCACTTTGGATGTGAACATTGGTCTGAGAAGAATGCAGTGAATAAATACCACCAGTTAATTTATGTCCACCAGTAGGGACAGGGAACTTTTGCACTCCAAATATCAGATGTACATCTACAATTTTAGGAAAAACCTGCCTGATTGTGGATCCCTTTTCTCCACTTTCCTAAACAACCAAGGAATCCAGGACCTTGTAATCAGACTCAAGAAAAGAATTCTCTCTACCTGTATTCTTGAGTCTGGACTCATTAATGTATATGTCCTGGCAATCAAAACACTGAAACTGAAAAAGATCAACATCAAGTAAAAGAAGCACAAGGCCCAACGTTACTGATGAGAATTTTTTAATAATATACCTAAATATAAGAAGCAATTATAAAAGATATGATTAATGAATTAGTGGAGTTATAAAAGACATGATTAATAAATCATGGTAAGAACATAATTTCTAAAATGTAAGGGTGAAGCAGATCGTTAAATGACCTGAATGGATGTAACCAAAGATTGGCTATAGATCAAGAGATTTTTCTAGGAACTAGTGCAAAAGAGGAAAGAAATGAAAAACATAAAGAGAGAAATTAAGAGACTGAAAGTTGAGATGAAGAAAGTTTATTATACTATCTAGTACAAACTCTGTAAAGAGAACACAGAGAGGGGAGAAACTAATCAAAGGATATGCAATTAAAATGTTTACTACCTATGCACTATATATTTTACATTATGCATATATTTTATATCATACATACCTATGCAAAATTTTATTTGAGGATATTTTCTAGCAAAATGAAAAATAGAAACAGTAAAATGAAAAGAATGTAAGAAATACTGATGAGCAAATAAATCTGAAAAATTAGAACTAAGTCTAAATAATATGGCTATGATCCTTATAGCACATATATAAAAATTATTCTTGGTGACCTTGGTAATGGAAAAAATAGGTTAGAAAATAAAATTGCAGAAAGCACAGATAAGATAAAGTCATTAAGTGTGCAGAGGGAATCCCGTGCCAACATTTATAATCCCAATCAATGTAAATGGATTAACATGCTTTATTAAAAAGACAGATTGTCATTTAGGGTTGAAATAAATTAAAATGTTTGCAGAACACCTTAATCAAAAATTTAACACAGGAAGTAAACTGGATAAAAGCTTATATAATTAACAGATGCTTACAGAAAGCTTGAAGGGACAGTATCATATAAGATAAACCAGAATTGAGGACCAAAGCATTAAGAGGGACAAGGGGGATATTTTATATGTATAAAAGGTGCAGTCTACCAAAAATATAATTATGAAATTTTCTATACCTATTCTACAGACATGTTTAAGTATGTCAGACATAAAAGTAAGTCTGTATGGCATAGGGTTCGTTTGTTTTTTTTAAATCATGTTGAAATAAGAGTTCCCTACCAACCTAGCAGTTAAGAATTCAATGTTGTCACTGCTATGGCTTGGCTTCAATCCCAGGAACTCCTGCATGTCCTGGGCATAGTTAAATAAATGAATAAATATATATACACACACATGTATGTATTATGGCGAAATGAAATTTATAGTTTTAACTATTATTAACTGTATTGCTTATTGGCATTAAGTACATTCACATGGATGTGCAACTCGTCCCTGCCATCAATCTCCAGAACTTCTTCAAAGTCCTCCTAAACTGAAATTCCTTATCCACTAAGTAGTACCTCCATTTCAGCATAGGCTTAATAGCTTTTGTTTGCAATTAGTGATTTTTCTATTTTCTGCTGCTAATGTTCATATTTGACACTAGATTGTGCACTACTTATGCTTCTCACTGTTAGAATGTTGTTACTGATGGCATAAGGATATTTCCCTAGGATACGTGATTTGGAAAGTTTGAATACATCTGGCTCCAAATTTTGCCATCTTCTTTCTAAGCAGAAATACTAATCCATACTACCTATTCAGGCATTAACAAAAATCATTGGGGGAGTTCCCGTCATGGCACAGTGGAGATGGATCCGACTAGGAACCATGAGGTTGCAGGTTCGATTCCTGGCCTCATTCAGTGGGTTGAGGATCCAGCGTTGCTATCAGCTGTGGTGTGGGTCGCAGACGCAGCTCGGATCTGGCGTTGCTGTGGCTATGGCATAGGCCGGCAGCTACAGCTCTGATTAGACCCCTAGCCTGAGAACCTCCTTATGCTGCGGGTGTGGCCCTGAAAAGACTAAAAAGACAAAAAAAAAAAAAAATCATTGGGAAACTGTGAGGTGTTGTGTGTGCATGCATGTGTACATAGTTTTCCTGAGGTGGTTTCTCAGATCCCGGAATTTATAATGTGAAATGCAATGGAAATGAAGATTAGGATTCAGGAAGTTAAATGAGGCAGGTCTTTTATTTTTTTCAATGATTTTTATTTTTTCCATTATACCTGGTTTACAGTGTTCTGTCACTTTTCTACTGTTTAGTAATGTGACCCAGTCACACATACATTTATTCATTCTTAATGAGGCAGGTCTTTAAAGAGGTCATCAAAATTTACATAGAAATTAAGAGTAATGATAGAGGAGTTTCCACTGTGGCTCAGTGGGTTGAGGACCTGACATAGTCCCCATAAGGATGCAGGTTCAATCTCTGACCTTGCTCAGTGGGTTAAGGATCCAGCATTGCCGTAAGCTACAGCATAGGTGGCAGATGCAGCTCCAATCCAGTGTTCCAGTGGCTGTGGTATAGGCCTTCAGCTGTGCAGTCATTCGACCCCTAGCGTGGAAACTTCCATATGCCACAGGTATAGCCATTAAAAGGGAAGAAAAAGAAGAGTAATGATAGAATTAGGAATGAGGAAGAAACCAACTCACCTGCCCAATGTACCAAGATATCAGTATACGGCCAGTAGGTCTACCAAGGTGACATTCACACATGTTGGACCACTCCTCATCATGCAAAAACCATTTTCTTTCAAAAATACAAGAACATATAACTGAAATATGGAATTGGACTTAACATTCTATGTGCTATATATACATTCTTTTCTACTATGTTCATTCTTTTGAAACTTTAGCCTCAGTACATTAAATTAATAGCCAATGAATGGGTTGCAATCTATACTTTGAAAAACACTGATCTAGAAAGTGGTTTATCTGGATGTCATGACACTCAAAGTGGAAGAACTTTTTTGATTAGCAGATACTGGAATATAGCCAACACCTCTACTTTTCTAAGGAATTTTACTGGAATAATATTCTCCATGGTTTAGTGATCAACAACTGATAAAGAGTTTAATGTGAAGTGTTTGATGAGGAACTTGAGAGTGTTTGCTATTGGAACGTGAGTTCCAAAGAAAATTGTCAAGAGTAATGAGAAGAAAAAAAGTAGAAGTAAGCTGAGATGGGGAGTTGATTGAATTAAGTGAAAACGAGAATGGAAAAGAGAAGAGATAGAGTAACGTACATTTGGGCTTAACTAAGATGAGAGATAAAAAATAAATAATACCGTTCCAAAGTTGCAAATGAAATTCTGGTAGAAAGTAAATGATTTTCTTAAAAAAAAAAAAAAGATGCTAACAGAGAGAGACAAACCAAGAGTAAATGAAAAAGTGACCTAGATCCACATTATAGCATTAGGAATTCTGCTAAACTAGGTATACTCTCATTTTTATCATCTATAGTTGATGTCATGAACTAGGAGGTCCTTAATCTTAGTATTGTTTTAAAAAAATGATGGAGTCTACATATTGCATCCCTACTATCAAGAGTAGAATACCAAAAAAATTCTTTTTCTGTTTATTTCTCTCTCTAAACAGCTCTTGTGACCAGGCAATTTTAATTATATAAAGAAATGGCTTAATAATTCAAAATACTACTAATAGTTTCTTCATTAAATGTTCTATCACATTTGATTTGTTACTTTTAGTTACATGAACATGCTGCCTACTTGGTGGACAGTTTATGGGAGAGCTCTCAAGAACTGTTGAAAGACTGGGAATGTATGACAGAATTGCTATTAGAAGAACCTGTTCAAGGAGAGGAAGGTATAGTATTTTGATAAGTTGATTTACATATTTTTTTGAATTTCCATGAATAATCATACCATCCTGTATAGATCACTTCTTAAAAATGAGTATATGCAAGCATGCTGTTTGTCTTTTTTCCCATAGGGAACAACTTATTTGCTATAACAAGCAAGGTGTCTCAGTAGGATGGATGTAACATCTTTCTAGATTAAGACTGCTGCCATACAACACAGGTTTTTTTAAATGCCTATAATGTCATGTAACATTGAAAAAGGTTTTCTTCCTTTTTTTAATGGAACTATGTAGTTGATTTACAGTGTTGTGTTAGTTTCAGGGGGGGGTGTGTGTGTGTGTGTATAAATATTCATTATCCATTCATCTATTGATGGACGTTTAGGTTGCTTCCATGTCTTGGCTACTGTAAATGGTGCTGCAGTAAACATTAGGGTGCATACATCTTTTCAAATTATAGTTTTCTCCAGATGTAAGCCCACTATCTCCATAGTGGCTATGCCAGTTTATATTCCCACCAACAATGTTGAGCTTTCATTTTCTCCACACCCTCTCCAGCATTTATTTGTAGGCTCTTTTTTTTTTGCTTTTTCGGGTTGCGCCTGTGGCATATGGAAGTTTCCAGGCTAGGGGTTGAATTGTAGCTGCAGCTGCCAGCCTACACCATAGCCATAGCAACTCAGGATCCAAGCCACAATCTGCAACCTACACTACAGCTCATGGCAACACTGGGTCCTTAACCCACTGAGTGAGGCCTGGGATTGAACCTGCATCCTCATGGATTCTAGTCGGGTTCTTTACTTCTGAGTCACAACTCCCTATTTGTAGACTTGTTATTTCCATTATTCCAGAAGACATATCCCAAAAAATACTGCTGTGATTTACATCAAAGTATAGTCTGCCTATGTTTTCCTCTAGGAGTTTTATAGTACCCAGTTTACATTTAGGTTTTGATCCACTTTGATTTTGTTTTTGTGGGTGCTATTAAAAGAATTTCATTCTTTTACATGAAGCTGTCCAGTTTTCCCAGCATCACTTATTGAAGAGACTGTCTTTTCTCTATTGTATATTCTTTCCTGCATTGTCGAAGATTAATTGACTGTAGTTGTATGGGTTTATTTCTGCGCTTTCTATCCTGTTCTATTCATCTATATTTCTGTTTTTTGTGCCAGTACTATACTGTTTTGACAACTGTAGCTTTGTAGTTTAACCTAAAGTCAGGGAGTCTGATTCCTCCAGCTCTGATTTTTTTTTTTGTTTTGTTGTTGTTGTTGTTGCTGTTGCTATTTCTTGGGCCGCTCCCACGGCATATGGAGGCTCCCAGGCTAGGGGTTGAATCGGAGCTGTAACCGCCGGCCTACGCCAGAGCCACAGCAATGCGGGATCCGAGCCGCGTCTGCAACCTACACCACAGCTCACGGCAACGCCGGATCGTTAACCCCCTGAGCAAGGGCAGGGACCGAACCCGCAACCTCATGGTTCCTAGTCGGATTCGTTAACCACTGCGCCACGACGGGAACTCCCAGCTCTGATTTTTTTGGTCTCAGGATTGCTTTGGCTATTCAGGGTCTTTCGTGTTTCCATACAAATTTAAAAATTTTTTGTTCTAGTTCTGTGAAAAATGCCATTGGTAATGATAGGGATTGCTTTGAATTTATAGATTGCCTTGGGTAGTATAGTCATTTTGACAGTATTCTTACAATAAAGGAGTGTTACATATTTCATCTCTTTGTGTCATCTTTGATTACTTTCATCAATATCTTGTACTTTTGAGAGTACATATCTTTTACCTTTTTACCTCCTTAGGTAGGTTTATTTCTCAATACTTTATTCTCTTTGTTGTGATAGTATGGGATTATTTCCTTAATTCTCATCTATTGTTGTTAGTGTATAGAAATGTGAGAGAATTCTGTATATTAATTTTGTATCCTGAAACTAAAGAATTCATTGGTGAGCTCTAGTAGTTTTCTGATAGCATCTTAAGGATTTTCTATGTACAGTATCATATCATCTACAAACAGTGATAGTTTTATTACTTTTCAAATTTGGATTCCTTTTATTTCTTTTTACTCTCTGATTGCTGTGGCTAGATTTTCAAAGCTATGTTGAATAACAGTGATACAAATGGACATTTTGTTCTTGAACTTAGGAGAAATCCTTTCAGCTTTCAACATGAGAATAATGTTAGCTGTGGGTTTGTCATATATGGCCTTTATTATGTTGAGATAGCTTCCCTCTCAGCCCATTTTCTGGAGAGTCTTTATCATAAATGGGTGTTGGATTTTGTCAGAAGTTTTTTCTGCACCTATTGAAATGATCATTTGGTTTTTATTCTTCAGTTGGTTAATGTAGTGTATCACACTGATGTGCAGTTTTTGAAAAATCCTTGCATTCCTGTGTTATATCCCACTTGATCATGATGTATGATTCTTTTAATATATTGTTGGATTTGCCTTGCAATTATTTCGTTGAGAATTTTTGCATCTATGTTTATCAGTGGTATTCACCTGTAACTTTCCCTTTTTGTGGTATCTTTGTCTGGTTTGGGTATCAGACTGATGGTGGCCTTTGCAATTTTTCAGAATAGTTTCAGAAGAATAGGTGTTAGGGCTCTCTAAATGTTTGATAGAGTTCTGCTATGAAGCTTTCCAGACCTAGAATTTTGTTTGTTGAAAGGTTTGGTTTGTTTTTTGTTTTTCTTTTTTTTCTTTTTTTTGCTTTTTTGTTTTTACACTACATGCGCAGCATACAGAAGTTCCCAGGCTAGGGGTTGAATTGGAGCTGCAGCTGCCAGCCTACACCACACCCACAGCAACACTTGATCTGAGCCACATCTGTGACCTACACCACAGCTCATGGCAACACCAGATCTATAACCCACTGAGTGAGGCCAGGGATCAAACCCGCATCCTCATGGATACTTGTCAGGTTCATTACTGTTGAACCATAATGAGAGCTCCTCTTGAAAGTTTTTTAATTACAGATTCAATTTCAATACTTTTGATTAGTCCATTCATATTTACTGTTCCTTCCCAGCTCAGTCGTGGAAGATTGTATCTTTATAATGATTTTTCTGTTTCTTCTAGATTTTCTATTTTATTGGGATATAGTTGCATGTAGTAGTCTCTTACAATCCTTTGTATTTCTGTGATGTCCATTATAACGTCTTCTTTTTCATTTCTTATTTTATTGATTTGAGCCTTTCTTCCCCCCACCCCCTTTTTTTTGGTGAGTCTGGCTAAGGGTTTATCAATTTTGTGTATCTTTTCAAAGATCCAGCTTTTAGTTTCATTGATCTTTTCTATTTTCTTCATCACTATTTCATTTATTTATGCTCTGATATGTATGGTGTCTTTCCTTCTACTCATTTTGCATTTTGTTTATCTTTCTCTAGTTGTTTTATGTGAAACATTACATTGTGTTTGATATTTTTCTTGTTTCCTGAGAAAGGCTTGTATTGCTCTGAAGTTCTCTCTTAGGACTGTTTTTGCTGCATCCCGTAGGTTTTGGATCATTGTGTTTTCATTTTCATTTGTCACTTGGTATTTTTTATTTCCTCTTTGATTTCTTCAGTGATCCATTGGTTGTTTAGTAGCTTATTGTTTAGTCTCTGCATGTTTTGTGTTTTTTACAGGTTTTTTGTTGTACTTGATTTCTAGTCTTACAGTGTTGTGGTCAGAAAAAATACTTGATATTATTTCAATTTTCTTAAATTTACTGAGGCTTGATTTGTGGTTCAGAATGTGATCTATCCTAGAGAATGTTTCATGTGCACTTGAGAAGATTGTTTATTTTCTGCTTTGGAATGGGATGTTCTATACATACCAATTAAGTCCATCTGATCTAAGGTGTTATTTAAGGCCTGTATTTCTTATTGATTTAATGTGGCTCCATTGCTATAACTGGGGTATTAAAGTCCTCTACTGTTATTTTCTTGTTGATTTCTCTTTTTATCTCTCTTAGCAGCTGCCTTATATTGTTTGGTGCTCCTATGTTGGGTGTATACTTTAACATCTGTTTTGTCTGATATGAGTATTGCTACTCCAGCTTTCTTTTGATTTCCATTTGCATGGAATATCTTTTTCCATCCTCTCACTTTCAGTCTATATGTGTCCCTATAATTGAAATGGGTCTTTTTAAGACTGTTTGTATGTGTATGTATATATATCTCCTGTTTTTGTATCCATTCAGCCAGTCCATGCATTTTGGCTGAACATTTAATCCATTTATGTTTAAGCTAGTCATTGATAAGTATGTTCTTGCCATTTGTTCATTGTTTTGGATTTCTTCATTTTGTTGATCTTCTTACAATTGTTGGTTTTAATATTGCATTTGTGTGTGCATGTGATTACCTGCCTTTACTATGTTTGTTTTTACCAGTGAGCCTTCTAATTTATAATTTTCTTCTTTGTAGTTGTGGCCTTTCCTTTTCTGCTTAGAAAAGTTCCTTCACCATTTGTTGTAAAGCTGGCTTGTTGGTACTGAATTCTCTTAGCTTTTGCTCATCTGTAAAGCTTTTGATTTCTCTATCAAATATACTTGAAAGCCTTGCTGTGTATTCTGGGTGGTAGGTTTGTTCCTTTCATCACTTTAAGTATATTGCTCTACTCTCTTCTGGTTTCCAGAATTTCTGATTGAAAAAAAACTCAGATGACCACCTAATCAGAGTTCCCTTGTATGTTATTTGTTGCTTTCCCCTAGCTTCTTTCTTTTTTTTTTTTTTCTCTTTTTGTCTTTTGTTGTTGTTGTTGTTGTTGTTGTTGCTATTTCTTGGGCCGCTCCCGTGGCATATGGAGGTTCCCAGGCTAGGGGTTGAATCGGAGCTGTAGCCACCGGCCTACGCCAGAGCCACAGCAACGCGGGATCCGAGCCGCGTCTGCAGCCTACACCACAGCTCACGGCAACGCCGGATCGTTAAACCCCTGAGCAAGGGCAGGGACTGAACCCGCAACCTCATGGTTCCTAGTCGGATTCGTTAACCACTGCGCCACGATGGGAACTCCCCTAGCTTCTTTCAATATTTTTCTCTTTGTCTTTATTACTGGTCAGTTTGATTAATATGGGTCTCATTGTTTTTCTCCTTGGTTTTATTTTATATGGTAATTGTGCTTCCTGGATGTTGGTGAGTGATTCCTTTCCCATATTAGGGTGGTTTTTACTATCGCTTCAAATATTTTCTCCATATTTTCTCCTTTCTTTCTTCTCCTTCTGGCGCATCTGTAATGCAAATGTTGGTATGTTTAATGTTTTCCCAGAGTTCTCTTAGATTGTCCTCATTTCTTTTTGTTCTTTGTTTTTCTTTATTCTGTTCTCTGTCAGTGATTTCTACCAGTCTGTCTTCTTCTGCCTCCTGTATTCTGCTATTGATTCCTTCTATTGAATTTCTTATTTCAGTTGTTGATGTTTGTTCTTTAAATCTTGTTTGCTCTTTTAATTTTCTATTTCTTTGTTAAACATTTATTGTAATTTTTTGATCTTTGCCTACAGTTTTTTTCCAATATCTTGGATCATCCTTATTATTGTTACTTTAAAGTCTTTTTTTTGTAGGTTATTTATCTCAGCTTCATTTAGCCGTTTTCCTGGGGTTTTGTCTTGCTCTTTTCTTCTGGATTTTTCTATCTGTCTTTTTCTTATTATGGCTACACTGTTGACATCGAATTCCCAGGCCAGGGAAATTGCAGCCATCTCTGGGACCTACACCACAACCTTGGCACCATCGATCTGAGTTTCATTTGCAACCTACACCTCGGTTTGTGGCAACATTGGATCCTTAATGCACTGAGAAAGACCAGGGATCAAACCTTCATCCTCACAGAGGCATGTCATGTCCTTAATTCACTGAGTCAGAATGAGAACTCTCTCTGTCTTTTCATTTTGTCTCACTTTCTGCATTTGTGGTCTCCTTTCTCCATGCTGCAGGATTGTAGCCTCTCTTGGTTCTGGTGTCTGCCCCCTGGTGGGTGAAACTTTGTCTTGTCCCTCTGATGGACAGGGCTGTTTCACTGGGTTTAATTAGAATTGGCTGTGTGCCTTGGAGGACTTTTGGCAGCCTGTCTGCTGATGGGTGAAGCTGTGTTCCCATCCTGTGTGTTGTTTTGTGTGTGGCTTCTCAGCAATGGTGGGTGGGGCTAGGTTTTTCCAATGGTAGGTTCTTGGGGTGCTCCCACCGGTGATTATCTTTTGGGACCTCCCCCTTCAATGTCCTGCCACTCAGGGAACCACAGACCCTCCAAAACCGAGAGGTAGGACTGGCCCAGATTCTTTTTTTTTTTTCTTTTTTTTTTTTTTGTCTTTTTAGGGCTGTACCCATGGCATATGGAGGTTCCCAGGCTAGGGGTCTAATTGGAGCTGTAGCTGCTGGCCTACACCAGAGCCAGAGCAACATGGGATCCGAGCCGCATCTGTGACCTACAACACAGCTCATGGCAACACCAGATCCTTAACCAACTGATTGAGGCCGGGGATCGAACCTTCAACCTCATGGTTCCTAGTTGGATTCATTTCCGCTGCACCACGACGGGAACTCCCGGCCCAGATTCTTTCAGGGTCTCTGCTTGCCTTGGGACTCAATGCACGTGAAATCTTGAGTGTACCCTCCAAGATTTTTTTTTGAGAGGAAGTGAGCTCAAGTCCTTCTACTCTGCCGTCTTGTCTGGAATCCAGTTTCATAGCATTCTGGTCAGAAAAGATGATATGATTTTGGTTTTCTTAAATTTTCTGAGGCTTTTTTTGCGACCCAGCATATGATCTGTCCTGCAGGATGTTCAATGTGCACTTGAAAAGAATGCATATTCCACTGTTTTCATATGAAATGTTCTATAAATATCAATCGAGTACATCTGGTCTGATGTATCATTTAAGGCCTGTATTTCCTTGTTGACTTTCTGTTTGAATGATCTGTCCATTGATGTATCTAGGGTATTAAAGTCCCCCTCTGTTATTGTGTTAATCTCAATTTCTCCTTGTGCGCCTGTTAACATTTGCCTTATATTGAGGTGCATCTAGGTTGGTTTTATTTATATTTACATTTGTTATATCTCCTTGGATTGATCCCTCAGTCATTACATAGTGTCATTCCTTGTCTCTTGCAACACTATTTTAAAAGTCTGTTTTGTCATCTCTAAGTGTTACTACTCCAGCTTTCTTTTGATTTCCATTTGTACGGAATGGCCTTTTTCCACCCCCTGACTTTGTCTATGTGTTTCTTTAGATCTGAAATGGGTCTTTTGCAAACAGCATATATATGGGTCTTGTTTTTGCATCCATTCACCCAGTGTATGTCTTTTGGTTGGAGCATTTAATCACTTTACGTTTAAGACAATGACTAATATGTATATTCCAATTGTCATTTTGTTAACTGTTTTGGATTTGTTTTTATGGGGTTTTTTTGTTTCCTTTCTCTTGTAGTTTGATGACTCTTTTGGGGGTTCCTTTTTTTTAGGGTGGCGCCCACAGCATATGGAAGTTCCCAAGCTATGTGTCGAATTGGAGTTAGAGCTGCCAGCTTACACCACAGTCACAGCAGTGCCAACCCTGAGCTGCATCTGACTACACTGCAGCTCACGGCAACACCAGATCCTTAATACACTGAGCAAGGCCAGGGATTGAACCCACATCCTCGTGGATATGTCAGGTTCATTACCACTGAGCCACAACAGGAACTCCTTGATGACTATCTTAAGTGTTGTTTTGGATTCCTTTTTTTTGTGTGTGTGTGTCTATTTTAAATTTTTGTTTTACAGTTACCATGAGGGTTTGGTATAGCAGCCTATGTGTGTGTATGTGTGTGTGTGTATGCATGAATAGGTATATATACAGAAATACATATATGTGTCTGTGTGTATATATACATACATATGATTGAATTTCAAGTATATTGTCTTTCTTTTTCCTTTTTTTTCAGTGAATTTTAGTAATCCTGCATGTGTACTCTGATCCTCTTCTGCTTATTGTTTTTGATATATTTGTATAGATATTACTATATGCTTACCTCTACCAGTGAGCTTTCCCATTGTCTAATTTTCTTATTTCTGCCCATAAGTCATTTAGCATGGTTGTAAAGCTGGTTTAGTGATTCTTTTAGCTTTTACTATTGATTCTCTATTCAGTTTTCCCTGCTCTTCCATGTGGTTCATTCCTCTTGGATATTAGAACAGAATGATCCATCATCTTTAATAAATTACCTAAACAGGATAGTGACTATCTCCCAGTGTTTTTTCCCAGGCAGTGAGCTAATTGGCATGATCTGCTCCGGTTTTGACACAATTCCATGAGAATTCAGAGAGAAATAACAGCTATGCATCATACCCAGATATACTCCAGTAAACTGGCTGAAATTGCTTCTTTTAAATTCAAGATATCTGCCTCACAACTTTCTTTCTTAATCTTACAGCATCCCCAAAATTTCTGTTTCAAAATGAAGTTTCTTATGATATATTTGGCCTCACCTATGATTATTATTTACCTTATTTGCATGTGCTTATTTTCCCTCTCTATTTTTGGTAGTAAGAGGCTTTGTTATTAAATTGACAGGGCCTTATGCACTGGATCAAACTCCCATGTATACTCCAGATTCTTTTCACTTTTAAAGTGATCAGAGGATATGAATCTGCATTCTACATTCCCCTTATTTTATTTATACACGTTCCTACTAAGTTAGCTGACTTCCTGAAGATATGATTCTGCATTCTACATTCCCCTTATTTTATTTATACACGTTCCTACTACGTTAGCTGACTTCCTGAGTCTATTTCTAACTAATCTTAGTATTTTCTCAAGTAAAATCAACTTCTTTTCTAATCACTACATTCCAGTCAACACCTGAGCAAAATGCCTGGTATAATATTTAATAGTAAATTTCATTCATTTTCCTCCTCTTGTTTGTGGCCTTAGAATCAGCAAATTATTAGAATAGATTCAAAATTCTTATTTATGATGCCAAGCCAGTTTCCGTTTTGTCACCATATGTTCTCTAAGGTTATTTTCAAGGAAAAGGGAAGCGGAAGATATAAATTAAAGGAAGGGCCAAGGTGCTATGATTTGGTATTGTTAACTTCCTACTCTGCTTTAAATAAGATGTGTCAATCAGAAAATAATAATTACTATGTCTGTCAGTCATCAACATATTATAGATGGATTTACCTTGTCAAAATAATGTATTATTAGGTTTTCTTTATGGTATAAATTTAGTTGACATTGAGTTTTTCAGTCAAGAGATTGGGTTTGATTTGGTTTGGCTTAAGTTTGATAGGCTTGATTTTAGCCAGAAAAGCAAGTTGTAAATGCAAAAAATATTTTAAGTGAACCACAGTTTTAGGGTATAATTGAATCTGGGAAAGCAAAGCTGGGTAATGTATGCATAAAAAGTCTAAGACCATTTTGACGTCATGATTCAGTATTTTTTTATAAATTTGCCCATATGCATGCTGTGGCACATATAACCTCTAGTATGGAACAGCATCCATATCAATTTTCTTAGCTAATATTTTGCTGTATTTTATGATAACAAAATGCCGTTAGTGACTTATTTATTTTCTAAAAACTACATTATATTTTAGGCAGGTGAAGTGTAACAGATATTCTAGTGGATGAAACTCTAGTTTATAGTTGCAAATGTAGGACTAAAATTTGGGGAAACAGACACATTGTAAAAGACTACCTATAGCAATTTTAAATCATAACAGCTGTAAGACTGCCTTGTAGTGTTTTATTTTAATTACTAAAATGAATTTATCACATCTGTAGTTGTGTAATGATCATAACAATCCAATTTCACAGGATTTCCATCCCAGAGCCCAAGCACATCCCCCCACCCCCCAAACTGTCTCCGCTGGAGACCATAAGTTTTTCAATGTCTGTGAGTCAGAATCTGCTCTGCAAAGAAGTTCAGTCTGTCCTTTTTTCAGATTCCATATGTCAGTGAAAGCATTTGATGTTGGTGTCTCATTGTATGGCTGACTTCACTTAGCATGATAGTTTCTAGGTCCATTCGTGTTGCTAAAAATGCTGGTATTTCGTTCTTTTTGATGGCTGAGTAATATTCCATTGTGTATATGTACCACCTCTTCTTGATCCACTCCTCTGTAGATGGACATTTAGGTTGTTTCCATGTCTTGGCTATTGTAAATAGTGCCGCAATGAACATCGGAGTACACGTGTCTTTGTGAGTCATGGTTTTCTCTGGATAGATGCCCAGGAGTGGGACTGCTGGATCAAATGGTAGTTCTATGTTTAGTTTTCTGAGGAATCTCCATACTGTTTTCCAGAGTGGTTGCACCAATTTACAATCCCACCAACAGTGTACTAGGGTTCCTTTTTCTGCACACCCTCTCCAGCACTTATTGTGTGTAGACTTTTGGATGATGGCCATTCTGGCTGGTGTAAGGTGGTAGCTCATAGTGGTTTTGATTTGCATTTCTCTAATAATGAGTGATGCTGAACATCTTTTCATGTGTTTTTTTGGCCATCTGTATGTCTTCTTTGGAGAATGGTCTGTTTAGATCTTCTGCCCATTTTTGGATGGGGTTGTTTGTTTTTTGGTATTGAGCTGCAGAAGGTGTTTCTAAATTTTGGAGCCGAATCCCTTGTCAATTGGTTGACTTGCAAAGATTTTCTCCCATTCTGTGGGTTGTCTTTTTGTGTTGTTTAGGGTTTCCTTTGCTGTGCAGAAACTTTTCAGTTTGATTAGGTGCCATTTGCATATTTTTGTTTTTACATATTACTCTAAGAGGTGGATCTGAGAAGATGTTGCTGTCATTTATGTCAGAGAGTGTTTGGCCTATGTTTTTCTTTAGGAGTTTGATAGTGTCTGGGCCTTGTATTTAGGTCTTTAATCCATTTTGAGTTTATTTTTGTGTATGGTGTTAGGGAGTGTCCTAATTTCATTCTTTTCCACGTGGCTGTCCGGTTTTCCCAGCACCACTTATTGAACGGGCTTGTCTTTTCTGCATTGTATATTCATGCCTCCTTGGTCATAGATGAGTTGGCTGTAGGTGTGTGGGTTGAATTCTGGGCTTTCTGTCCTGTTCCACTGAGCTATATTTCTGTCTTTGTGCCAGTACCGTGCGGTTTTTGATGACTGTTGCTTTGTAGTATAGTCTGAAGTCCGGGAGCCTGATTCCTCCAGCTCCATTTTTTTGCCTTGTAGTGTTTTTAAGGGACAGGGTTTTTTGGAGTGTGGTGGGGTGTAATCTACAGGAAAGTCAAATTGCTGGACAAATTTTTGGTATAATGTGAGAGTCTGGATAACAAGTAATCAAACTAAAACAGGGCCATTACTAAGTCATTTAACTTCTCTGGGTCTCAACTTCTTCATCTATAAAAAGGCCCTTTGGGATTTCCCATTGTGGCTCAGTGGGTTAAGAACCTAACTAGTATCCATGAGGATCCCTGGCCTCACTCACTGAGTTAAGGATCCAGCATTGTCACGAACTACAGCATAGATGGCAGATGCAGCTCAGATCTTGCATGTCTGTGGCATAGGCTGGCAGCTACAGCTCCAATTCAGCCTCTAGTCTAGGAACTTCCATATGCTGCAGGTGTGGCCCTAAAAACGGCACTTTGATTAGATAACCTTCTATGGTCATTTCTCATACTAGAATTCTTTCTTTTTTAAATTTTTGTTGCAGTTGCAATTTTATTATAGTTGGTTTATGGTGTTGTGCTAGTTTTGGATATATAGCAAAGTGATTTCAGTTATACAATACATATATTCATTCTTTTTCAGATTCTTGTCCCATATAGGTTTTTACAAAATATTGAGTAGAATTCCCTATAATATAAAGCAAGTCCCTGTTGATTATCTGTTTTGTATATAGTAGTGTGTATATATTAATCCCCCAATCGTAATTTATCCCCATCGCCCACCTTTCCCCTTTTGTAACCATAATTTGTTTTCAGTCTGGGAATCTCTTTGTTTTGTAAATAAGTTTATTGTGTCATTTTTTTAGATTCTGTATTAATTGATATCATGTGATGTTTGTTTTTTTCTAACTTCACTTAGTATGATAATCTGTGTTACTGCAAATGGCTTTATTTCATTCTTTTTATGGCTGAGTAAAATTCCATTTTGTACATATACTACATCATTTTAATCTATTTCTCTGTTGGTGAACATTTTGGTTGTTTCTATGTCTTAGCTATTGTAAATAATGCTTCAGTGAACATTGGTGGGCATATATCCTTTCGAATTATCATTTTCATCAGATGTTTGCCAGGAGTGGGATTGCTGGATCATAATATTTTTAGTTTGTTAAGGAACCTGCATACTCTTTTCCATATTGTTTGTACCAATTTTCCTTCCCACCAACAGTGTAGGAGGGTTCCCTCTTCTCTACACCCTCTCCATCATTTACTGTTTATAGACTTTTTGATCATGGCCATTCTGACCACTGTGAGATGAGACTTCATTATAGTTTTGATTTGCGTTTCTCTAATAATCTAATACTGGAAATCATTGATCCAATTGATGGGTGAAGTAATGTGGATAAGTGGGATTTTTCAAGTAGGAAATCATTAATTCGTTTCTAATTTTGAAATACTTCTTGAGGTGTTCCCACTGTGGCACAGTGAGTTAAGAATCCAACTGCAGCAACTCCAGGTCTCTGTGGAGGCATGTGTTTTATCCCTTGGTCTACCACAGTGGGTTAAAGGATCCAATGTTGCTGCAACCACAGCTCCGATTCAGTCCTAGCCCAGGAACTTTTATATGCCACCAATGTAGCCAGAAAAAGAGGAAAAAAAATTATTGACCACCTTCTGTGTGCTCTTATACTAAGCACTGAGAGTACAGTCTCAAAGTCAGGTCACTGCCCACGTGGAGCTTCTATTCAAGTGGAGAAGGCACACGAAAACTAATTAAACAGAATAACTTAAAAAGTTAAGAAGTATCTGAGAGAGATAATGATAAGAAAGGGTCTGTCTTTATATTGAATACCAAAAGGACAGTTACAGGAGGCCACTTGTGAGCCAAGAATCTAAATGATATAGGGGCTACCCATAGGAGATTTAAAAAAGAGCTGTCTAAATAGAGGAAATAGCAGTTGCAGGGTATCTGAAGCATGATTGGTATCGTTGTATTCCACAACTGCAATAGCTAGAGCATAGTGAGCCAGTGGTACTAGATGAGACAGAGGTGAGGCAGAGGCCTAATGATGTAGAACATTTAGGTTTATATGTTGATTTACTTAGTTCATTCTAAGTGTAATAGAAAGCCATTGAAGAATTTCAACTTGGAAGTGAAGTGATCAAGTGCATATTTTAAGAAAAATGCTTTTTGTCAACATGGTTTGGAATGGGCAGAAGATCAGTTAGGTTACTGTTGCAGCGGTTCCTATGGGAAATATTAACAAAAATACAGAAGATTGGGTGGATTATAGAAAGAGTCCATGGTGAGTTTTTTTTGTTTTGTTTTGTTTTTGGGTTGTTTTTTTTTTTTCTTTTTTTGTCTTTTCTAGGGCCACACTTGGGGGATATGGAGATTCCCAGGCTAGGGGTCCAATCAGAGCTGTAGCCGCAGGCCTACACCACAGCCACAGCCCAACACCAGATCTGAGCCGCGTTATGTGACCTACACCACAGTTCACAGCAACGTCAGATCCTCAACCCACTGAGCAAGGCCATGGATTGAACCCACAACCTCATGGTTCCTAGTCGGGTTCGTTAACCACTGAGCCACGCGGGAACTCCACATGGGGAGTTTTTAAGATTGTGGATAGGGAGGGGGCAGAAGTAGGAAGAACAAGAAAGATTTGCAGCAACATGGATGGAACTAGAGACTCTCATACTGAGTAAAGTAAGTCAGAAAGAGAAATACAAATACCATATGATATCACTTATATCTAGTATCTAATATACAGCACAAATGAACCTTCCCACAGACAAGAAAATCATGGACTTGGAGAATAGACTTGTGGTTGCCTGCGGAGAGGTGGAGGGAATGGGATGGATTGGGAGCTTGGGGTTAACAGACACAAACTATTGCTTTTGGAATGGATTAGCAATCAATGAGATCCTTCTTGTAGCACTGAGAACTATGTCTGGTCATTTATGACGGAGCATGATAATGGGAGAAAAAAGAATGTATACATGTATGTGTAACTGGGTCACCATGCTGTACAGTAGGGGAAAAATTGTGTTGGGGAAGTAACAATTAAAAAAAAATTAAAAATAAATAAATAAATAGAAAGAAAGAAAGTGTGAGAGCTCTAACAAGCTATGTAAAAGAATGATAAGAGATAATTGTACTCTATAGAAGGCCCAGTAGAGAGGGTGGTCAAGAGAGCTGTGGTTAAGAATATCATGTATTGCAGAGAAGAAAAAAGGACTATGTAAAGATCATTAGTTTTAGTGAAGATATAAGTCGTAGGTGACTTTTTAGTGTTTGTTTTCTGTGGTGGTAGGGAGAAAAGCCAGAATTTAAGGTGATAAGAGTAAAATCAATGATGAGGAAAGGGAGATGATGTGTAAAAAGGTTTCTGAAGACTTAGAAAGTTTTAGAGTTAGCTGATAATTCATGGTAGCAAATAGCTACCCATTTCAGTCATTATGGCTTTTTGGCTCATGTCTGTGGCCTAAGGCTTACTTTGCTTTTGATTTCGTTATCTAATTTTGCTGTCACATTTTCAAAAGAAATTTCAATTAAATTTCAACTGTTTTGAGTTTACCAATCTAAATGGATGCTTTCAAGTTACAAACTAAATAATAAAATTGATGACATTGGACATTGTATAAGGTTGGATCATTCTTCAACACTAATACATGGATTTTAGTATAAGGGAATATTTCCATACTTGAGATGTTTTTCTTTCTTTCCTCACTTCCCATAGAATTTATATTTTTTCACAAGAAATAGATTTTTCACAATAGAAAATGCATTTAGTTCATAAACAATCTTGTCATTCCTTTATCCCCAATCAAATGTGAAAAGAAAATTTTAGATTCACGAAATAGAAACTTAGTTGTTTTATTGAGTGGTAAGCTTTTTCATATTATTAAGCATTGGATCAGTGAGTATAAATAGAAAGCTGAAGCTCTTTTTCCTACCACAATTAAAATGTTAAAAATGATTGAATTAAGATGTACATGCATATTCCTGTTCAAGATGATTTGGGTACAGGATAAAGGAAAAGATGTTAATGCCTTTGTTTGCCTTTTCATTGTTATTGTTCCCAGTTTATTTTAAAGTAATCATTATAAACTTCTCAATTTCTAAAACTTAATCTTTTTTTCTTTTAATTTTTGCCTCAGAGCTCTTGGCAGCAGGTTAAGGATCCAGCCTTGCCATTACAGTAGCTTGGGTCACTGCTGTGGTGTGGGTTCGATCCCTCAGTCAAGAACTTCCACTTTCTCTGGGCATGGTCAAAAAAAAAAAAACAAATAATGGTCATAATAATTTATGCCTAGTTCTGTCTCTATAATCCCCATGTCTGTTGGTCTTTAACACAAATAAGTATAAAGAAAAAAGCATAAAGAGAGAGGCAGTGAGACAGAAAGATAAAATTAAACTATTCAAATTAGTCTCAAAATTTGGCTTTAAAAATACATAGAAATGAATTCAATAAGGAAAGTACAAAATCAGTGTGAAGAAAATCACAATGTTTCATTAAATAATGTCAAATAAGATCTCAGAAATGAATTCTGTCATCTTCCTGTCTGAAAAGATTATTGAAATGTCAGTTCTTCTCAATATAATGTGTAATTTTCCTAAAATACCAGTTCAAATTCCAGTGGGCTTGAGAGAGTTCTGGGACATGAGGTGAGAGAAGGTACTAAACAAAATCATTTCAGAATTTACATAGAATTTTAAGCTTATGTTAAAAGGGTAGTATAGGAGGTCTCTTGTGGCACAGTAGATTAAGGATCCAGCATTGTCACTGCACCAGCTTCAGTTGCTGCTGTGGCACGGGTTCGATCTCTAGTCTGGGAATTTCCACATACCTTGGGTGCAGCCAAAAAATAATTTCTTTTTGAAAGACAAAGTAGCATAGTGCTTAAGACCACAGACCTTGGAGTGAGGCTACCTGAATTCATATCTTGGCTCTATTATTAGGTGGGTACTTTGAAAAGTTATTTAACCTCTCTATGGCTCATTTTCCCCATGTTAGAATATTATTTCCTATTTCTTGGAATTGTTTTGAGGACAAAAGTTAATACATATAAATCACTTATAACTGTGCTTTACACATAGAAACTGCATAGTAACTTGTTTGCTATTAGCTTTATAGAAATTAGAAACATTTTAGGCAAATGAATGGGTAAAGGAAATTTGTTTTTCTGAATATTCAAATTAATTGTTACATGTTAACATATAACGATGTAAAAGCTGCTAAAATGAAAAAATGTGGTACTATAATAGAAAAGACAAATAGATTAATGAAACTAAATAAAGAATCCAAAAATAGATCTAAATGTATATGACCACCTAAAACATGTTAAAAAATGAGAGTTCACTTCAGTAGGGAAAGCTAGTTTTATTTAACAATGGTAGGGGCATAATTGGCTGCTCATCTGGTGAGAATAAACAAACCCATACTTGATACTGTCTGCAAAAATAAATTTGAGACAGATTAAAGATAAAAGCAAGCAGTAGAGACACACAGGTGGAGAGAGAGAAGAAAATATATTTCTGTAATTTCTAGGAGAAAGAGATCTTTGAAGTATTACAAGAAACTCAGAAGCCTTTTTGTACCAATACAAAAAGGCTTCTGTTAACTAAACTTATTGTGGTGATCATTTCATGATATATGTAAGTTTTAAATTATTATGCTGTACAACTTAAACCTGTACCATAGTGTATGTCAATTATGTCTCAAAAAACTGCAAAGAAAAAAGAAACCTAAAAGCCATAGAACAAATCAGTATAGATACAATTTTGTAAAAATTAATACTTTATAACAAAAAATACCATGAGTTTAAAAACAAAAGGACAAACTGGGAGAAAATATTTGCATCATCTAAAGACAAAGTTGGAGTTCCATGGTGGCCTATAGCAGTTAATGATTCAGCATTGTCACTACTGTGGTTTGAGTTCACTCCCAGGCCCAGGAACTTGACCTGCCAAAAGTGCAGCCAAATAAATAAATAAAATAAAAGCAAACTTAATATAAGAACCCAAGAAAGATGGATAACAAGAGCAAAGTGCACAAAGAATAAACATAGAAACATCTCAGAAGAAAATTTTAAACTAATAAGAAAATACACTCCACTAATTAGTAGTTAGGCAGGAGCAAAATAACAAATACTATTTTTTGGAGTTCCCGTCATGGCACAGCAGAAATGAATGTGACTAGAAACCATGAGGTTGCAGGTTTGATCTCTGGCTTCCCTCAGTGGGTTAAGGATCCCACGTTGCTGTGAGCTGTGATGTAGGTCACACACGCAGTTTGGATCTCAAGTTGCTGTGGCTGTGGCGTAGGCCGTCAGCAACAGCTCCAATTAGACCCCTAGCCTGGGAACTTCCATTTGCCTCTGGTGCAGCCCTAAAAGGACAGAAGACAAAAACAAACAAACAAACAAACAAACAAAAAAAACAGCATTTTTAAATTATCAGGTTGACAAAAATTAAAGGGACTTATAACATCCAATACTGGCAGGGATATGAAGAACTGCTTTCAGTCTTTGCAGTTGGAGGTGTGAATTGCAATAAGTATTTTTCTTGATTTGTCAGTACAAAGATTTTAACTTTTGATTCATTACTCCCTCTCTTGAAATTTATCCTACATAAATAAAAGTATCAGTTACATAAAGAGTAATGAATATCATAAATATGTGTATTTATGATATCCATTAGTGCTTTATTTATAAATGGTACAAAACTTTGGGGAAAATTTGAATGAAAGTGGGAGAATATTGAAGAAATTATGGAACACAAATTGTGTAATAACTTGTAATTATTTAATTTGATTATTTATGTGTTAGTGACTTAAAAGATATTCAAAATCTCTTACTAATTTTTTAAGATATAACATGTTTTCTTTATTTAAAAAACCAAAAAAGAAAAATAAATGAGCTTTGAAATGATATAGAAGTAAAATTTTAGCATTGCCAAATTCAGAAGTATGATATTACAACAGACTGGATATTAGAAGAAACCAGAGTTTAGCCTCTGTTTTTTTTTTTTTTTTTTTACTTTGTATCTCTCTGTCATTTGGCTTAACAACCGCATATTATTCTTAAGAAAAAGGACAAAGAACAGAATTTTAGTCTTTAAAATAGCAGTAGGCTACACATTTTTATAATTGTGTTCATTTTTAATGCATGGTTATTGTAAAACTGTTTACTCACCCTAATATGTTTTTGTTTCACTATAGCAATGTCTGACCGTCAGGAGAGTGCCCTTATAGAACTAATGGTTTGTACAATTCGTCAAGCTGCTGAGGCACATCCTCCAGTGGGAAGGGGTACCGGCAAGAGAGTAAGTCGCTTAATGAGAAATCTACAAAAAGGCCTTTAATGTAATTAACTGTCTTAAATATTTGAATTTTCTTTTTTTTTCCTTTTTAGGGCCATATGCATGGCATATGGAGGTTCCCAAACTAGGGATTGAATCTGAGGTATAGCCATTGGCCCATGCCACAGCAACTGCAATACCAGTTCCAAGCAGCATCTGCAACCTACACCACAGCTCACGGCAACACCAGATCCTTAACCCACTAAGTGAGGCCAGGGATCAAACCTGTATCCTAATGAATGCTAATCAGATTCATTTTTGCTGAGCCACAACAGGAACTTCAATATTTGAAAATTTTCCTGGTATACATATCTGAAACATGAATTTTTATAAATGATATATGCTGTGGTAGTTCATCTTATGTCCTGTCTACTATATTTAGGTTCCAAAACTAGATTCTTTGCATTCATGCTCCTATAGCACCTCTGCCTTTTTCTGACAGTCAAGTATCTCAAGAATTTTCACATTCGTATTTGTTAAAAGTGCACAAAAGCTCTGAAGACAAACTGCCTAGTTTTGCAAGCTCTTCCATTTAACAACTATGTGATCTTTGGGCAGTTGATTATTTTCTTGTGTGCCCTAATTTTCTTATTTGTAATATGGGACTAGTAATGCAGGTGTTATTGATATTGAAGGTGAACTGAGATAATCATAGATGGAAAGATTAGCTGTGTTACTATTAAAAAGGTAGGCAGTTCCTCTCTGCCAAAGAAAAATAGTATAAAACTGGAAAAAATTATCAAAAACTTATATCAGGGCTCTGAAAATTCACTAAAGATTTAAAAACATATTGAGAAGCATTTATAGGCATATCTTGGATATATTGTGGGTTTAGTTCCAGACCACCACAATAAAGCAAATATTGCAATAAAGCTAGTCACATTAATATTTTTGTTTCTCGATGTTGTGTTTAGTTTATTAAGTGTGCAAAGCCTTATGTCTAGAAAAACAATATACATACCTTAATTTAAGAATACTTTCTTGGGGTTTCCGTTGTGGCTCAGCAGGTTAAGAACCCAGCATAGTGTCCGTGAAGATGTGGGTTCAATCCCTGGCCTACTCACTGGGTTAAGGATCTGGCGTTGCCCCAAGCTGTGGTGTAGGACGGTGGCAGCAGCACCTCTAATTTGCCCCTAGCCCAGGAATTTCCATATGCCATAAGTGCAGCCTTAGGGAGGAAAAAAAAGAAAATTACTATGAGTGTGTATTCCCTTTACAGTAAGTATCCTGAAATAAAGAAGTAAATTATTGGTTTCAAAAAAAAAAAACTTTGTCGCTAAAATAAGCTGTCATCTGAGTCTTAAGCAATTCGCAAGTTTTTGCTTGTGGCAATTTCTTAAAATCAGAAAAGAATGAAGTTTGCCTCATTAGTGGAGTTTTCCTTCAAACAATTTCTCTGTAGCTTGAAGTGCTGTTTAATAACATTGACCCACAGTAGAATTCTTTCAAAATTTGACTCAACCCTCTGAAACACAGCTGCTGCTTTATCAACTAAGTTCATATAATATTCTAAATCCTTTGTTGTCATTTCAACAGTCATCACAGCATTTTCCCCAGGAGTAGATTCCATCTTAAGAAACCACTTTGCTCACTCATAAGAAGCAACTCCTCATCCATTAAAGTTTTTATCATAAGATTTATCACATATTCAGTCTCTACTTTGAATTCTAGTTCTCTTACTATTCCTACCACATCTGCAGTGACTTCCTCCACTAAAATCATAAACCCTTCAAAGATCATCTATGAGGGTTGGAATCAACTTCTTCCAAATTCCTGTCAGTGTTGATATTTTGGCTTCTTCCCCATGAATCATGAATGTTCTTTCTTTTTCTTTTTCTTTTTGCTTTTCAGGGCTGCATCCATGGCATATGGAGATTCCCAGGCTAGGGGTCAAATCGGAGCTATTGCTGCCAACCACAGCCACTTGGGATCTGAGCTGCTTCTGCAACCTATACCACAGTTCATGGCAACACTGGATCCTTAACCCACTGAGAGAGGCCAGGGATTGAACCCGCATTCTCATGGATCCTAGTTGGGAGACATGAAGGGAACTCTAAATCATGAATGTTCTTAATGTTATCCAGAATGCTGAATCCTTTCTAGAAAGTTTTCAATAGACTTTGCTCAGATCTATCAAGGATCACTACCTGTGGCAGCTGTAGCCTTACAACACGTATTTCTTACTATTAAAACTTGAAAGTCAAAATTACTCCCTGATCTGTGGGCTGCAGAATGGGTATTGTGTTAGGAGGCATGAAAACAATATTATTCTCATTGTGCATCTCCATCAGAGCTCTAGGGTGACAAGTTACATTGTCAGTAAGGAGTTACATTTTGAAAGGAATCTTTTTTATGAGCAGAAGGACTCAACAGTGGGCCTAAAATATTTACTAAACCATGTTATAAACAGATGTGTTGGAGTTCCTGTCATGGCTCAGTGGTTACTGAATCCAAGTAGGAACCATGAGGTTGCAGGTTCGATCCCTGGCCTTGCTCAGTGGGTTAAGGATCAGGCATTGCCATGAGCTGTGGTGTAGGTCGCAGACTCGGCTCGGATCCCGAGTTGCTGTGGCTGTGGTGTAGGCCGGCGGCTACAGCTCCAATTAGACCCCTACCCTGGGAACGTCCATATGCTGCAGGAGCGGCCCTAGAAAAGGCACAAAGCCAAAAAAAAAAAAAACAACAGATGTGTTGTCATCCAGATTTTGTTATTTCATTGATAAATAACACAGGCAGAGTAGATTTACCATAATTCTTAAGGGCTGTATGATTTTTGGAATGGTAAATGATCACTGGCTTCAACCTCAAGTCACCAGCTACAATCTGCCCCCCCCCCTCAAAAAAACGTCAGCTGGTCATTTGAAAGCTGTGAAGCCAGACACTGACTTCTCTCTGGTTATAGAAGTCCTAGATGGCATCTTTTTCCAATATAAAGCAAAAAAAAATATGTGTTTTGCTTACATCAAAAGTCTGATGTTTAGTGTAGCCATCTTCACTAATTATCTTAGCTTAGATCTTCTGGGTAACATGATGCAGCTTCTACATCAGCACTTGCTGCTTCACCTTACATGTTTATGTTGCAGAAATGGCTTCTTTGCTTAACCCTGCTAGTTTCAAACTTCTCCTGTAGCTTCCTCACCTCTCTCAGCCTTCATAAAATTGAAGAGAGTTAGAGCCTTGCTCTGGGTTAGGCTTTGGCTTAAGGAAGTATTCTGACTAGTTTGATCTTCTGTCCAGACCACTGAAACTTCTCCCATATCAGCATTAAGGTTGTTTCATTTTCTTATTATTCAGTATTCACTGGAATAGCACTTTTAATTTCTTACAAGAACTTTAACTTTACATTCACAACTTGGTTAACTGTTTGGCACTAGATGCCTAGCTTTCGACCTATCTCGCCTATCAACATGCCTTCCTCACCAAGCTTAATCTGTCTAACTTAATTTAAAGAGATATATGACTCTTCTATTTACTTGAAGACTGAGAGGCCATTGTAGGGTTATTAAATGGCCTTATTTCAGTATTGTTAAGTCTTAGGGAATAGGGAAGCCTCAGGAGGGGGAGAGAGATGGGGAAATAGCTGGTTGCTAGAGCACTCAGACACATTTATTAGCTTCCCAATCTTATATGGATGTGGTTTGTGGCACCCCAAAACAATTACAGTGGTGACAGCAAAGGTCACTGATCACTGATCACCATAACAAATATGATGAAAAAGTTTGACATATTGCAAGGATTATCACCAAAATGTTACACTGCCAAAATATGACATAGAAACACAAAGCAAACAAATGCTTTTGTGAAAATGGTGTTGAACTTGGCAAGGGTTATCACAAAGTTTCAATTTATATTTTAAAAAAAAAGCACTATCTACAAAGCATAATATAATGAGGCATGCCTGTATTCTTAAAAAATTGCTGAAGCTTCAGGTAAAAGCAGTAGGAGTCTGCAGCCTTCTTGCCTAGGATTACAATACACACATTAGCCACAGGCTTGATTGGTAATATCTGTAGTTTTACATGAGTGGCACTGTTTGCAAAAACTAGCAGCTTTGCTGTCAAAGGAAGCAGACTCAATATGTAACAAGTGGGAAAAGTCCACCTCTTTGTCAACTAGAAACAGCAAATATGGGAGAAACAAACAAGGCTGTCCTACAGGTATCATATTCAGAGGTTGTGTTCGTAATTGGTAAGAATAGTGGACCAACCAAGAATCTAACTAAAACCTGGAAATGAGAAAGCCATAAAAGGATTAATAAACAATTCACATATCCCTGGCTGACTGGGAAACCTGAGAGAACCTAATGGCAGATAAAATTCCAGCAAATTTACAGACTGGCTGAACTTTGTTCTAGGGTTTATGGTATACTTCAAGCCATTATATCCAATTTCAGATTAATAATGAATGAATTATTAAAAATATAGCACTTTTGCTCCGAGTTCCATTTCCTTTCCTCTTCTTTGTGCTATTATCACATATATCTATATATGTTGTAATCTTAATACTGCAGTACTATAATTATTACTTTAAATAATCTCATGTCTCTTTAAAGATTAAAAAAATATGTAATATACACAGCCTTTTATATCTACCCACATATTTACCACTTATGGTACTTTCCATTTTTCTCTGTGGATAGAGTTACTATTCTTTATAGCTTTAAGGACTTCTTCTGGTATTTCCTCTAAGGCAGGTCTTCTAGCAACATATCTTTCAAAGTCTGTTTGTATGGGAATGTTTTAACAGCATATCCTAGGTATTACTCCACAACTTTATTTGGAGATCTTCATTTTCGTACCGCTGCACAGGAGATGCTTTTGAGAGTCTTTTGGGTTGTTGCCAGTCTTTTGCTATTAGAAATAATGTGCCGCAAATAATTTGTGTCATTTCATGCTAGTACTAGCTGTGTTGGTAGGATAGATTTCTAAAAGTGGGATTTCTGGAGTTCCCATTGTGGCTCAGTGGGAACAAACCCTGCCAGTCTCCATGAGGATGCGGGTTTGATCCCTGGCCTCACTCAGTGGGTTAAAGATCTGGTGTTGCCTTAAGCTGTGGTATAGGTCACAGACAGAGCTCAGATCCCACATTGCTGTGGCTGTGGTGTAGTCCGGCAGCTGCAACTCTGATTTGACCCCTGGCCTGGGAGCTTCAATATGCTGCGGATGCGGACATAAAAAGACCAGAAATTTTTTTAAATAAAAATAGAAGTGGCAGAGTTCCCATCAGTGGAAGGAATCCGACTAGGAACCATGAGGTTGCGTGTTCAATCCCTGGCCTTGCTCAGTGGGTTAAGGATCGGGTGTTGCTGTGAGCTGTGGTGTAGTCGCAGACATGGCTTGGGTCTGATGTTGCTGTAACCGTGGCGTAGGCTGGCAGCTGTAGCTTCAATTCCACCCCTAGCCTGGGAACCTCCATGTGCTGCTGGTGTGGCCCTAAAAAGCAAAATATATGTGTATATGTATATAGTTTTGTTTTTATTTAATCTAAAGTAGCAATTTATCTAAAATAAGAAGGTATTTAATAAAGTAATAGTACACGTTTACTAGCAATTTATATGAAACTGGATGTTTTGTTTGTTTGTTTGTTTGTTTTATCTTTTTTAGGGCCGCATTTGTGGCATATGGAGATTCCCAGGCTAGGGGTCGAATCCGAGCTATAGCTGCCAGCCTATACCACAGCCACAGCAGTGCAAGATGTGAGCCTCATCTGCAACCTACACCACAGGTCACGGCAATGTCAGACTCTTAACCCACTGAGCAAGGCCAGGGATCAAACCCACGTCCTCATGGAAACTAGTTGCATTCGTTAACCAATGAGCCACAATGGGAACGCCAAACTAGATGTATTTATTTTAGTAATTTGCTTATATATTATTTCTCAATGCTTCATCATTGTTTGTGACATTCTAGATTTATAAGTTAGTACATGACACTCATTCTTTGCCCATTTAAATTTATTTCTAGGTGCTAACTGCCAAAGAAAGGAAAACTCAAATTGATGATAGAAACAAATTGACGGAGCATTTTATTATCACACTTCCTATGTTGCTTTCAAAGGTACAGTTTCATTTACAGTTTTATGATAATATGCCACTGATACTGTACTATTAGTTACTTTTTCTTTGCTTCTCCTTCTAGTATTCTGCAGATGCAGAGAAGGTAGCAAACTTGCTACAAATCCCACAATATTTTGATCTAGAAATTTATAGCACAGGTAGAATGGAAAAGGTAAGAAATTGAAATTCTGCTATTATAATCAGTTTTATTTAACTGGATTATTTTATTTTCATGTAATATATAGGCTTATTTGTTATTTGACAGAAGCCTAATTTTATTTTTTGTTATCAATCTAAATATCATAGATTTTCTTTTTTTTTTTCCTCCTCAGCATCTAGATGCTTTATTAAAGCAGATAAAGTTTGTTGTGGAGAAACATGTAGAATCAGATGTTCTAGAAGCCTGCAGTAAAACCTATAGCATCTTATGCAGTGAAGAGTATACCATCCAGAACAGAGTGGACATAGCTCGAAGTCAATTGATTGATGAGTTTGTAGATCGATTCAATCATTCTGTGGAAGATCTATTACAGGAGGTCTGTTTTTTTGTTTTGTTCTGTTCATTTTTTAAAGTTTTATTGGAAGGTTAGTTGATTTACAATATTGTGATAATCTACAGTACAACAAAATTTTAAATTTAATATGTACCTGTTAATAATTTTGGCTAATTATTCAAGGTGGCTAGCTTAGTTTGTAAATTGTTTTCATTTTAAAATAAACTCTAGCAGAATTCTCTACCAGCCTCAGAACTTAGCAGCATTATTGTAATTGTTCATCCTATATAGATCTGCCTTAGTTATATTTATTTTTGTTTTAAAAACCTGTTTCATAAAAGGCAGGAGGTTTTTTTCCCCTCTTTTAAAGAAAAGTCTTTTTAAGGTCTGCCTTTTTTAATTCATTTTTTTCATTTTCTATTCCTGGGACCTAATTTGCACTTTAATATTACTGAACTATCATGACATGCTAAGGAATAAAACATAAAAATTAAGTGTGCTTATAAAGGTTGACTGCCTACCAGTGGTGTGCCCAAGATAGCAGCAAGCATCTCCAGCTGGTTAGTTTTACAGTGATTTCTCTGATTCCTGTCTTTTGTCCTCTCCCTTTAATCTATGTAAGATAGTCTGGAATTCCCACAGCTTTCTGTGTGCTGATGACCAATCTGATAGGATTTCTTTTTAATCCATTCAATCAATTTTCCCCTACTTTTAATTTTAAATTTTAACTTTTAACTTTTTCAACCATTTTTAACTTTTCACTGTGATTTTGAAACTATAGATATAACATTCAGTAAAAATCACTGAAATAACTGTTAAATTCTTTAAAATACATATCCTTTAACTCAGCAATTTCAAGGAATTTCTCCTACAGTATTAATTGGGGAAGTGTACAAATCATGATTATGACATTGTTTAAAATGCAGAAGTGGTTATCGCTGGGTATTGGAATTATGAATGTTTTTTATTTTTTGGTTTTTTGCTTATTTGTATTTTCTTATTTGCCAGCAGTGAATATGTACTATTTATATAATAAAACAGATTTTTCTTTCACCGGTAAATACTAATAGATTTTCATGTAAATTTGAGAATGAGTAAAGTTATGATAATAAGGTGCTATCTGCTTTTTGTTTATAGGGAGAAGAAGCTGATGATGATGATATTTACAATGTTCTTTCTACTTTAAAGCGGTTAACCTCTTTTCACAAGTACGTCATTTTATTTATTTAAATAGATTATATTAATCAACATAAAACATACTGATTGATTACAATGTTTTCCCTTTATTATTCGCATTTTCTCCAGATAAATTATAGGTTTTTATTATAGTTTAATTACTTAAAGAGTAAGATTTATTATTCAATAATGAATATATACTGTACCCTGTAAAAGTTTAAGATAATCAGTATTATTAACAAATTAGTTGAGCTAGCATTTTAGAGGTATAATTTTCAGTTGATAGTTCTTAGAAATCTTACTAAATAAGAATCAAGATTTTGGAGAAAGCCATTAAAGTTATTTCTATAAGCTTTTTTTCCTGACTTGCTCTTGTTTTTCTGTTTGTTTATTCTTGTGTTCTTACTGTGTAGACAGAGCAGTTAGATAAGGAAAAAAGGTCTCAGATCCTTGAAATAGGTGTTATTTTCAAACTGTAACTTGCACTTCCCTTGTAATAAGACATCCTTATCTTCTCCATAAAAAAGAAAATAAAGAACATTGTCATGAAAGAGAATGTTTAGGTGTAGCCTTTATTTACTTTAATGACTATTTCAGATTTCAAAAGCAGTATCTAAAATTTTAAGCTTTTTCTATATACACAAGTACATTTTTGGAATTCCATGGAGAAACAGACCCTTATTTTAAAAAATCTTTAACATCTGAAAATAAAGTTGACAGTGTCAAAACTCTTATTTAAGAAAATATTTTGAGGAGTTCATGTTGTAGCTCAGTGGTTAACAAATCTGACTGGCATCAATGAGGACACAGGTTCAATCCCTGGCCTCACTCAGTGGGTTAAGGATCCAGTGTTGGCATGAGCTGTGGTGTAGGCCGTCAGCTGCAGTTCTCATTGGACCCCTAGCCTGGGAACCTCCATAAGCCATGGGTTTGGTCCTAAAAAAACAAAAAATAATATACATTTTTTGACGTTTGAAAATAAAAGTTAACCAGTAATAGTACTATTTTTAGTAGTAGAATACATGAGAATTTACAAATGTGAGTGTTTTTTGGTTGGGTTTTTTTTTGGGGTTTTTTTTTTTTGTCTTTTTGCCTTCTCTAGGGCCACTCCAGTGGCATATGGTGGTTCCCAGGCTAGGGGTCCAGTTGGAGCTGTAGCCAGTGGCCTATGCCAGAGCCACAGCAACGCGGGATCTGAGCCAAGTCTGCAACCTACACCACAGCTCATGGCAACGCCAGATCCTTAACCCACTGAACAAGGCCAGGGATTGAACCCGCAACCTCATGGTTTCTAGTCAGATTCATTAACCACTGCGCCATGACGGGAACTCCAATGTGAGTGTTATCTTGATCAGAAGTCCTCAACCCATGTAAATAGCTACACTAAGGTTTTTGAGCTATGCAGTATTTCATTTACCCTGACATTGTCTTTTCTTTATCTCCATCTTGTGAATACAAATTTGTTTTTCAAAAATACACATGTACTTATATTTTGTATTTGTGAATAGATTTCTTTAAATGCACTTAAAAAAAAAAAATAGGAATTCCCTTTGTGGCTCAAAGGGTTAAGAAGCCAACTAGTATCCATGAAGATGAGGGTTCAATCCCTGGCCTCACTCAGTGGGTTAAGGATATGGTGTTGCCATGAGCTATGATGTAGGTCGAAGACAGGGCTCGGATCCTCTGCTGCTGTGGCTGTGGTATGGGCCGGCAGCTGATGCCTTAATTCAGCCCCTAGCCTAGGAATTTCCATGTGCCACAGGTGTGGCCCTAAAAAGCAAAAGAAAAAAAATCTAGAAAGAAATGGTAACCTTCACTTAAACATAGGCAGTTTTATTGTTGTGGATTTCTCTTAATGAATGAATGAATGAGTATCAGTTTGCACTCTTTCTCTATCCACCTCTCTCTTCTACTTCCCCCTCTCATTCCCCCCTTTCCTGTTTTTTCTTTTTCTTTCTCTCTCTCTCTCTCTTTCTCTTTCTCTCTTTTTCACTCTCTTTCTTTCTAAGCTTAGGGACTTTAACATTTCCTTAGGGATCTTTTTCAGTTCTACTAAAAAATGAAGTTACTTTATTCTTCCCCCATTGAAACTGAACTCAAAGAATTTCAGTTTTATTCCACTCTAGAATAAAGTTAATGCATTTTTGTTTGTTTTAGCGCTCATGATCTCACAAAATGGGATCTGTTTGGTAATTGCTACCGATTATTGAAGACTGGAATTGAACATGGAGCTATGCCAGAACAGGTAGGAGTTCATTGATACTCCTTTTTGTCATTTTAGAAAGCTAAGCTTTTCTGAGATCATGTATGATTTTCAAAAGCCTTTGATAGAAAGCAGTTGATAATTCTTAACGGCAGCTGCCTTCTTTGAGAATTATTCAATGTTATGGATAGGTATAGTATATCTTCAGATTTTAGCAGAAAAAAATAGAAAACCTTCTTTATAATGTAGCAAAAGTTTAATATTAATATTTAACTTCGAGGTAAACATTATTACTCTTTTAGGAAAACTACCATTAATAACTACAATAGCAATTTCAAAACATCAATTTAATATAATGAAAATTTCTGATTATGGCTCTTTGTCAGTCATTGTTCTAGGTATTGTACAGCCTTATATAATGGCTTAGTCTTTTGCAGTAGAATCATAGTTAAATAAGTGTGGAGGCCTTTAGCAGATTTTAGACTTTTTTGCAGTCATTTATAAGTCAGCATGGAAAGGGCAGGAATTCAACAAACTTTCTCTAGTCTGAAAGAGAGAATAGTCAACTTAGTTATCATACACAGAATTGAGAATATAATAATTCTGTATGAGAATTAAGTTGCTAATTATTAATTAACAATTATAATTATTGCTTATTAACAATAACAGTATTTTGTTAAGAATTAAGGGTTATTTTGTATATTGCAGACATTCATTCATGTAGACTAAAATACCAACCCGCATAGTTAGGTACAGATGGTGCTTAGAGGTGAACTCATCCATTCCCATTTTAGTAATATGGAATGCTTAGATGATACTTCATTATACTAAAGCAAAAAAAATCAATAGGTATGACAAATTTTTAATTTTACATTAAAAATTAATCCCAGAAGCATTGCTTTATTATTGATGATTAACTCTTTTAAGTTGCCTTAATTCATGTCTTTAATCTCTACTTTGTAGTCTCTCTTTAATAACACATGTCCCTGATTCTGTTAGGTGTTTTTATTGTAGTTTGTGGGCAAAGGCTAAATATATGACCTTGTTGTTTTTCTTCCATTTATTGCTGACTCTTCAACTTTTATCTCTCTCCATCTCAAACTTTTCAGTAGCCAACTGTAATTGCTGTGCAAAGCTGTGCTTCAAAGTTTAAAGGGGAATGATAGAGTTTAGGATATTCTTTTTTTGGTTTCATTTTCCTCATGACGAGAATAAGAGTAGCACTTTCCATTTCATCTGGAAATTACAACTATATTTAAATTTATTTTGAATTCACCATACCATCATTTATTGTCTTAGATCTGATTTGTTTCAGTCTCACAATGTTGTCTTTTGTGGTTTTGTCAGTTTTCTGTTAATTATTTTTACTGCATATATATCATTTACCCCTTTAATTTCTTTGAGTAAGAGAACATATTTATATGAGATTTGCTTTACCTTTGTTAACTTCTTGGGAACATTCTTTTTCTTTTTCTCTTTTTAGGGCTGCTCCTGCAACATAAGCAAGTTCCCAAGCTAGGGGTCAAATCAGAGTTGTAGCTGCCTACCTGCGCCACAGCCACAGTAATGCAGGATCCGAGCTACATCTGTCTGCAGCCTACCCGACAGCTCATGGCAATGCTGGATCCTTAACCCACTGAGCAAGGCCAGGGATTGAACCCACATCCTCGTGGATACTATTCAGGTTCATTACCACTGAGCCACGATGGGAACTCCTTGGAAACTTTAATCATGTGTATGCGATTTGCACTGGTAGATTGTACTCTTATTCGTTTAGGCAATTAGAGATTATTTAACATTTAGCAGCTCTTAGAACCATCTCTTTAGATACCCGGTACTGAAAATCCAAGCCCTGACTGAATTCAACATTTCTTCATAGGACCCACAAAAGCTTGCTTTTTTAGATTATAACTCTATTCCTTTCGTTTAGAATCCAAGAAAATACCCTTTTAGAGCAAGGATATTAAAGAACTACCAAAATATTTGCTATTGTTAACGCTCAGTGATGTTCAACATTTTTGAAGATAACCTTAAAACTTACTATTTGGGGGAACTGTATATTGTCCATAAATGCTTGACTATTCATTTTTGATGGTAAACCATTTCAACTAGAAGTTTCACAGACCCACTCTTCAGAATTAACAATTCTTTTTTTCCTTCCTCTTTCCATGATTTATCTTTTCTCATGCCAGAACTGTTTTAACTATTATGGTAGAACATGTAAAACCACAGTTTAAAAAAATCAAGCTATTGTTAAAATAATTTTTTAAGTTGAATTATCGAAAAGTTTCAAATTGTACAAAAGGAAAAAAAGCTCATATTGCAAATGTACAATTTACAGAATTACTAGCAAAACCATTCAAGGAGATACTGAAAATACAAAAATTCGATTGACTTCAAGCTGAACTGGAAACCCATTGGAGTAGATATTAAGCCTTTCCCGTTGCGTGGTAGTCTACAATTCTAAGCATCTGTTTTCCACATGAAACTCAAGCAAAGGATCAATCTGTGCAGGTGCCAGGGCACTTCCCGGCTTGCTCCCTGGCCAGAACCACAGGTGGACAGGGCTGGCGTGGTGGACAGTCCAGTCATTCCTGCCCCTTCACTTCAGTGAAACTCACGTTTCTGGAAGAAAGTGAGACCCCAGCCCCCCTAACTGGAGCCTAGCAATTACTAAATTCACAGATAAAACATTTTTGGTGACCAAGATTTTTTCAGAACTGTACAAATGTTGAGAAAAGTTTGTCTGTTTACTAAAAGGATGAATAAAATATCCATTTTGCTTTTTCTACATAAAAGATAGTCATTGGCTGCACAGATTTTTTTTTTTTAATGCTTTTATTTTTTGGTAAAAAGGGAAAGCCTCATCCTTCTGTTGCAGCTCCTTTAAAAACCACCCCAGAAACAGCTGTGGATGGATTGGTTTGGATATTGAGGCTTACTTTAAAATCAGAAAAGAAGTAACTTTGGGCCTATCAAGGCATCAATAATAGAAAACTTATGTTTTGTACTTATTATGTACCAGGTATGAGTCTATATGCATACATTTGTTGAAGCCTCATGATAGCCCTATGAGATATACATCATTATTCTCATTTTATTGATTACAAAACTGAAGCATAGAGAGATTAAATAACTTGCCTAAGGTCTCATAACTATTGCATACACGCTTAAACCAAGGTTTTAAACTCTTTTCAGTGCATCTTCAAATTTTCTGCTGCTAATTTGCTACTACTATTTATAGTGTCCCATGCCTTCAGATTTTTGCCCCATATTAAACTCTTACTATTTTGTGTGTTTATTTTTTTATTACTCAATGAATTTATAGTTGTACAGTGGTCATCACAGTCCAATTTTGTGTGTTTATTTTTTCCAAACTTCTGTGTTTTTTCAGTGAGAATTGAAAAATTAGATTCTGATATTTAATCAATCATCGTGAACTGGAAATCAATAAATTTCTTTAGGCAGAACATGATACAGGGGTTGAGTTTAATTTTATCAAGCTATTGTTCTCGATCATAATAAAGCTTACTATATAAACAGTGGGGTCTTGTTTTCTCTAGAAGTCATGATGTCCTTGGTAGACTACACACTATTTCTTTGTCTGGGCTTAGAAATTATTTCAGTTACCCACTTCTGACTATTCCTAGGCATGCCATATCATAATCTTTTGGGACTTCTTCACAACCACCTCTCTCCCAAACACACACACACACACACACACACACACACACACACACGGTCGTTATTGACCAAAAATGTGTTTGAATGTCAGGCCCTGAGGGTATAAGGATATATTAGAAGTCGTGTTTAATCTGAAGAGACTTTTGATCTTTTTAAAAATTCTGCCTCCTTAATATCTCTTCTTACCATTATTCTTCCAGCCCTGCTACCATTTCCTTAGTTTAATTTTTCATATTTTCTCTGTGGATCATGGTAGTAACTGGCTGTCTCAGTAACCCCAGTTTTACCCTCTGTCCAATCTAGGTTCTGTTCCAATAATTCTCAACATATGTATGCATCAGAAAACTTTATGGAGTTGTTTGGTTGTTTTCATTTTTTTTTTAATATTTGTATACTTTCAAATACCCCTGTGAGAATAAATTAGTATAATCCTTTTAGAGGGTTATTTGTCAGTCTCTACCAAAATTTAAAGTGAATGTATCCTTCATTGAGCATTTGTAATTCCAGGAATTTAGACTATGAATATGTACTTGGGCACATATACAAAGATGTAGGTAAAAAGATGTTCATTGCAGAATTATTTATAAAAAAGTTAAAAGTTGAAATAATCTAGGAGTTCCCATTGTGGTGCAGTGGAAGCATATCCGAGTAGTATCCATGTAGTTGTGGGTTCAATGCTTGGCCTCACTCAGTGGGTTAAGGATCTGCTGTTGCCGTGAGCTGTGGTGTAGGTCACAGACGCAGCTCAGACCCTGTGTCGCTATGACTGTGGTGTACGCCAGCAGCTGTAGCTCCAGTTCAACACCTAGCCTTGGAACTTCCATATGCCGCTGGTGCAGCCCTTAAAAGCAAAAAAAAATAAAATAAAAATAAAAGTTGAGGAGTTCCCCTCATGGCGCAGTGGTTAAGGAATCTGACTAGGAACCATGAGGTTGCAGGTTCGATCCCTGGCCTTGCTCAGTGGGTTAAGGATCTGGTGTTGCCGTGGGCTGTGGTGTAGTTTGCAGACTCAGCTTAGATCTGGCGTTGCTGTGGCTCTGGTGTAGACCAGCGGCTGCAGCTCCAATTAGACCCCTAGCCTGGGAACCTCCACATGCCGTGGGAGCAGCCCTAGAAAAGACAAAAAAATAAAAAAATAAAAGTTGAAATAATCTAAATATCCATCAACCGAGGACTGGTTAGCTATGGCAGGATTGTTTTAATTCTGCGCAATGCTATGCAGCTATAAATAAAAGAGTGGAGTTGATATCATATATTCTATGCGAGAAGAAATTTAATGAAAAAGGCAAGGAGCAAAACAGTATATAAATTTAAATGGTGATAAGATCTGTATACATACCTTTTAAATGACAGACTTATTTCTGGGATGATACATAAGAAATTGTTAACAGTGGCTTTGGTGGAAAACTAGAGATTTGTAGTGGTTAAGAAACTTAGGCTGTTGGATATTTTACCATGTACTCCTATTTTTTTTTAAGTTGAAAAACCGGTTAAGACTCAGATGTTGAGAACAAACTAGCAGTTACCAATGGGAAAGGGACAAGGGGAGGGGCAAGGCAAGATAAGGGTAGGGGATTAAGAGATACAAACTACTATGTATAAAATAGATAAACAACAAGGATACAGCACAGAAGTACAGCCATTGTTTTGTAATAATTTTAAATGGAACGTAAGCTAGAAAAATGTCGAATCACTGTGTTGTACACCTGAAACAAATACAGTATTGTAAATCAACTACACTTGAATAAGAAAGAAAATAAGGGGAGAGTTCCCTGTTGGTCTAGTAGTTTGGACTCAGTGCTTTCACTGCTGTAGGCCGGGTTCAATCCCTGGCTTGGGAACTGAGATCCCGCATGAAGCCACTGCATGTGGCGGCCAAAAAAATTTTTTTGGTGAATTCCCGTTGTGCCTCAGTGGTAACAAGCCCAAGTAGTATTCATGAGGATGAGGGTTAAAACCCTGGCCTTGCTCAGTGGCTTAAGGATCCAGCGTTGCCTTGAGGTATTGTATAGGTCAGAGACACAGCTCATATAGTACGTTGCTGTGGCGTAGGCCAACAGCTGTAGCTCAGGTTTGAACCCTGGCCAGGGATCTTCCATATGCCGTAGGTGTGGCTCTAAAAAGGAAAAAAAGTCTTTTTTAAAGTAAATAAGTAAAAATTTTTAAGACAAACCCCCCAATTGTTTACTCATGAACCCTAGAAATAAATATAACAAAATATGTGCAAGATGTATATATGCTGAAAGCTATAAAAGCCTAATGAAAGAAATCAAAATTTTAATAAATGAAGATATACCATGTTTGTGAATTAGAAGTCTCAGTATTTTTAACATGTCAGTTTTGCTCATACTGATCTTAGATTTAACATAATTCTAGTTAAAATCCTCCACAGGATTTCTTGTAGAAAATTGACAACTATTCTAAAATTTATATGGAAAGGCAGAATTAAAATAACCAAAAGAATTTTGAAAAAAAAAAACAAAATTAGAAGATTTATACTACCTAATTTTAAGACTGTGAACAGTAATTTAGTGTAATATTGAAGAAAGGATAGACATAGACCAAAGGAGAATCCAGATGTGGATCCACACATGAATGGCCAATTGATTTTTTTTTTTTAAGATAGCTTTTTTTTTTTTTTGTCTTTTTTCTATTTCTTTGGGCCGCTCCCGCGGCATATGGAGGTTCCCAGGCTAGGGGTCGAATCAGAGCTGTAGCCACTGGCCTACGCCAGAGCCACACAACAACGCAGGATCTGAGCCGCGTCTGCAACCTACACCACAGCTCACTGCAATGCCAGATCATTAACCCGCTGAGCAAGGGCAGGGACCGAACCCACAACCTCATGGTTCCTAGTCGGATTCGTTAACCACTGCGCCACGACGGGAACTCCCCAATTGATTTTTGACGAAGGTACTAACGCAGTTCTTTGGAGAAAGGACGATCTTTCAACAAATAATGCTGAAATAGTTGGATATTTATATGCAAAAAATGGACCTTAATCCATATTCACACCATATACAAAGTTAATTCAAAATAGCCCATGAACCTAAATGTAAAAGCTTTTACTGTTGGAATTTTTTTTTACCTGAGTTGATCTATCTTGTAATGATTTTTTTTTTTTAATCTTTAGTATAGTATGACTGTTGGTAATACAACACAGCAGATGATCTCATTCCCAAAGCACATTCCAAAGATTTAGGAATCTTTCCTTTTTATTAAAGAATTGTTACTTTATATTGCTATGATTTGCTTTACTGTTTTTGCTTAGCATTTTCTCAATAAAAGTATTACTGCAAACTCTTTGCCATATCGATTATTATTTTTAATTATACAGAAAAACTGATTTGATCTCCTTATATAAAGTTATGAATTTTAACGTATACATATTTATGTAGTCACCACCACAGTCAGGATGCAGAACAGTTTTATCATCCTCTACACTTCATATTATATCTTTATAGTCATATGCTTATACCATCTACAACCCCTCAAAACCAATCATCTGTTTTCCATCACTATTGTTTTGTCTTTCTGAGATTTCCAAATAAATGGAATTAAAGAGTATATAAACCTGAATATAATGCCTTTGAGATTAATTCAAGCTGTTATGTGACTCACTAGTTGCTTTGTCTTTACTGCTCAGTTGTATTCCATTTTTTAGAAATGCTACAGTTTATCCATTCACTTATTGAAAGACAATGTGGATTGTTTCCATCTTTCGGCTATCACAATGAAGAGTGCTATGAATATTTGTGTTCAGTCTTTTGTTTGAACTGTGTTTTCATTTCTCTAAAGTAAATGCCCAAGAGTGTAATTGCTGGCCCTTATGGTAAGTGTATGGTTAACTTTATTAGAAACTGCTGAACAGTTATCCAGAGTGGCTGTACCATTCTGCATTTCTGTGAGTGATGTATAAGAGTTCCAGTTGTTCTGCATCCTCATCAGCACTTGATATTGTCAGTGTTTTTTACTCTAGTTGTCCTAGTAGATATGTAGTGGTGTTTCGCTGTGCTTTTAATGTATATTTCCTTCATGCTAATGATGTTGAACATCTTTGCATGTACTTATTTGCCAGTCTTACAGCCTTTTTGGTGAAACTGTAATTTGTACCTAAAGACTCTTTTAGGGGATATAACTGTCATTCACATTAACCTAGTCTAAATGTGATAAAGACTAATTTTGGATATCAGAAATAGACTATTATTGTTAAATAAAAGTGAATTAACACTCTTCTATCATGCACTGTCCACGAAAATATTTGATCCTTCTTCCCCTTCAGTCAGAGCTCAAATTTATCCCAACCATGTGGATTTTCAGAACTTTAAACTTATCCTGTATGTGTAGATAACATGTATCTACACATGCATATTTACATATGCATAATCATTTTTTCCTGTTGGTCTCTTATCAGATTTTATTATCAGGCAAATTCAGTTGTTCTAAACAAACATTCTTTTTTGTTTGGTTGGTTGGTTTGGGTATTTTGGCCACACAATAGCATGTGGAAGTTCCTGGGCCAGGGATCCAACCTGTACCACAGCAGTGCAACACCAGGCCCTTAACCTGCTGAGCCACCAGGGAACTCCTAAACTTAAACATTCTAAGAGCATATCTCTTGGCCTTTACTTACATGTAATAATACAGTTCCATCTTGAAGATATATCATTAGCTTCAGGTTGAATGATTGTTATTGATTCAATGTTAATCAAAGATAATGAGCTAACTCCTTTAAATACGTAAAAGTAATTATTAGGAAAAAGGGCAGATTAGTTCCCGTCATGGCTCAGTGGTTGACAAATCTGACTAGGAACCATGAGGTTTTGGGTTCTCTCCCTGGCCTTGCTCAGTGGGTTAAGGATCCGGCGTTGCCGTGAGCTGTGGTGTAGGTTGCAGACGTGGCTCGGATCCTGCGTTGCTGTGGCTTTGGCGTAGGCGGGCAGCTACAGCTCTGATTTGACTCCTAGCCTGGGAACCTCCATATGCCGTGGGAACAGCCCTAGAAATGGGAAAAGACAAAAAAAAAAAGAAAGAAAGAAAAAGGGCAGAGTTCCTGCAGTAGCACAGCCAGATCAGCAGCACTGCAGTGCCAAGACACAGGTTTGATCCCCCAACCTGCACAGTTTGTTAAAGGATCCAGCATTACCACACTGCCATGTAGGTTGCAGCTCCGGCTCCAGTCTGATCCTTGGCAAGGGAATTCCATGTGCCTTGGAGAGGCCAAAAAAGAAATAAAAGGGGTTAATAAAAAGGAATTTGTTGGTTAAGGTAATGATAACAGCTATAATAGATTAATCTCTATCTCAGTGGCTTAACACAATAGAAATTTATTTCTCATTTCTATAACCATAAAGCACAATTAAAGGAAGTGGGCTGTTGCTGCGCTGCCAAGTCATTCAGGGACCCTGCTCTCCTAGGGTATTGTTATCCTGATGGCAGATAGAGGAGGAAGAGATGGAGAAGGCAGCCCTACTTCTTAACTGTTTTTTGTCCCAGAAGTGTACAATACACCTTGAAGATCCTCTCGAGGTCAGAGCAACATTAGTCAAGAAAAGGCATAAAGACTGTGCTTCTCATAGGTTAGAATAATCTCTTTTGGCTTTTTCAGTTTTTTATTGCTTGTTCTTCTTGAAGTTGCTAGATAAATGACTTTTGAACAAGTTAGGATAACATTGCTAGTATGGAAGGTAAAATCAATATGACTGATACAAAGCCTGGAAGGAAGAATTCTGAATTTCTTTTGAATTGTGTTCGGCTATATTGTTATATAATTATACCTGTGAGAAAGCAAAAAGCTTCCCAGTCAATGAGAGTGGGCTTTTTATTTTAAAATAATGCATTGGAGCCCTTTTAAAGTAAACTTATGATGAACATCAATATATTAAAATTAAAATGAGGATTCTCTATTGGAAGTCGTAATAGGCTTTGAAGCGACCAGATATCTCTCTTCTCTCATAACCATGTCTAAGAAACTTGTGTGCAACTTTGGAACATATTTTAAATAATTCCTAATATATATGTCAATAGAAATGTAGGAAGAAAGGAAGTGATATTTTGATGATTAGGTTAAATATAGCCAAAATAGAGCAGTTCTTCAACATTACTTTCTTTCTTAATTTTCTTTTTCTTTTTTTTGCCTTTTCTAGGGCCGTTCCCACGGTATATGGAGGTTCCCAGGCTAGGGGTCAAATCAGAGCTGTAGCCACCAGCCTACGCCAGAGCCACAGCAATGCAGGATCTGAGCCGTGTCTGCAACCTACACCACAGCTCAGGGCAATGCCAGATCCTCAACCCACTGAGCAAGGCCAGGGATTGAACCCAAAACCTCATGGTTCCTAGTCGGATTCGTTAACCACTAAGCCATGACGGGAAGTCCCTTAACTTTCTTTTGATTAATATTAATTTGTATATCACTGTTGTAGTAATTTAACAAGGCACGTTGTTTCAAATTCAGTAAAAAGTTTTAAATCTTTTTCTTTCATATAACCCACTTTACTACTTTAGTACTTTCTGTTATAAATTAGAGATTATCAAAAGGTGTCTCAAGATCAGAGGCGTATTGTATTGAGTATCTCCTAAGTATAGTAAGATGATTTCTTTAGCATTAATGTTCATAAGATGACAATGTTTCATTGGTCTTATTTCTGGCATTCTGACATGAATCAATCATTTAATTATTATGTTTAATAAAACCCCGACACCTCAATAGTATTACATGAAAAGCAACACCACTCACCCTTCTGATTCTAATGAGTTATTTTCAGTAGGTACACTGGAAATATCTTTTGCTTGTGTGATCTGAAATATGAAATTTTTTAAGTAAAACCAGCTAATATTCCTTCCTGAAGCATTCCAGTTACTGATTTCTCTTTTGATTTATTCTCTAAATAGATGCATTTTTACAGTTCTTGGTTTAATCGAGTGGAAAATAATAGAAATACTATAATAATGGAATATTATATTATCAGATGTTTTATTGCAGTAAAGATGTACCATGTATACAGACACAAATGTAGTAAAAGACTTGTCCAAAATGAAATTTTTTTATTATGATTTCTTAATCAATTTTTATTTTCCCAAATTCTTCTATTTGTCTTTTTGAAAAATTAGGATATTGGAGTTCCTGTCGTGGCTCAGTGGTTAACGAATCTGACTAGGAAGCTTGAGGTTGCAGGTTCAATCCCTGGCCTTGCTCAGTGGGTTAAGAATCTGGTGTTGCCATGAGCTGTGGTGTAGGTTGCAGACGTGGCTTGGATCCCGCGTTGCTGTGGCTCTGGCGTAGGCCAGGGGCTACAGGCCAGGGGCTACAGCTCCGATTCGACCCCTAGCCTGGGAACCTCCATATGCTGCGGGAACATCCCTGGAAAAAGGCAAAAAGACAAAAAAAAAAATTTTTTTAATGAAAAATAGGGATAAACATTTCACAAAATAGGGATTCAATGCCACTTTAAAAAAAAAATGAAAAGATGCTCATCTCCGTTGGTAATTAAATAAATACCACATTAAGGTAGTATTCATACATAATCAAATCAATAGATTTAAAACATCTGATGATATCACATATTGGTAAAAACATGGAGCTACAAGAACTGTCAAAGACTATTAGATACAGTCACTTTGGACAAAAGTTTGGCACTATCTACTATAAATACACCTTATTTGACCCAGCAATCCTTTTCCTACAGCAGTGATTCTCAAAGTGTGGTCCCGAGACCCTGGAGGATTTCCAAGCCAGGCTCATTATTTTCATAATAAGAGGGAGATGTCATTTGTTTTATTTATTCTCATTCTCTCACAAATGTAATGGAATGTTGGTGTCATATCAAAGAATATCCACGTTTATCCCTGGAGACTAATCTGTGACACTGGATTTTCTTCATATATTTCAGTCATTAAATTTTGTTTGTTTTATGTACATTTCTGTCTGAGTGTTATAGTCCATATTAAAAATTATTTAAAACAAAATAACTATTTCAGTATAAAATTTGGATAAAAACAGTTTTTTAAATTTCCCCTTAAAAATCTAAGGAAAGTATTCATAACAGTCCATTTTTCTTTAATGCATATTGTCATTTGGATCCATGTTTATCAAGATACATTATATCTCTATTCTCTAGATTGGTATGTTGGTTTGTCTTTTTTTAACTATTCTTTTATACATTCCCATTAATTGTATAAAAATTTGGATTTGAAATCTTATTGTAAGATAAAAACTGATAAATGTTGTTCTCTTAATGTGCAAACGTAAATTATGTCTCATTTGTTTGAATTTTTTATTTGATACAGATAGTCGTACAGGCACTGCAGTGTTCCCATTACTCGATTCTTTGGCAGTTGGTGAAAATTACTGATGGTTCTCCATCCAAAGTAAGTAAGAGTTTCTGTAGGCAGAAGGGTTATTACTAAAACAAAATAACTTTCTTTAACTCATTGTTCAATAGTTTATTTTATCAATTATTATAATAAATTATAATTTTTAATAAAATATATAATAATTATTGTTATCAATTCTTGCTTTATCCTGTAAGTATATTTTACCCCTTTGGAAGATAAACAGTTTTTTGAGTAATAAACACAGGGTTGTTTATATACACAAAGTTTAAATTATTATAAGAAATAACTGTAGCTGAAACCACAAGAGCTCTGATGGGTGATGTCCTGTGAAAAAGAATAATACTGAAAGACAATAATAGTATGTAGCTTTCAGTTCTGGCATCATAGCAGCTTGGGGCCCAAATTAACAACATTCTTTTTTTAAATGTCTTGTAATATTGGATTTAAAAAATTATATTTTAATTTTTAATCTATCCATGACTATGCAAAACAAAAGAGAAAATACAAACCAATGGTTAAGTGAAACCAGGATCCAAGAGAGTCAGAGTACTGAAACCTTAAGGATATTTTCTAATCTAGACAAATGCTAAGGCCCTTCCAAGGAGAAATGTCTGATAGGTAACATATCTCCCTAATAAAGTTGGGATTCTAAAAAGCTACTCCCAACATGAGGATAAATTAGAAATAAACCCATACCAGTTCCATTCATGGGGGAATAGAAGGAAAACAGCCTGGCTTAATGTTTGTCATTAATTAAAGGGAAGAAAATAAGTCTCCATGACAGTTCTTAACCATGAACTAGCTTCTACATAGGTTTCCATGTTAAATTCATACTATTTCTGTGGTCCATTTAAAAAAAAGAAAAAAGGAGTTCCCTGGTGGCTCAGTGGGTTAAGAACCCAGTGTTGTCAGTGCTGTGGCCTGGGTTCGATCCCTGTCCCAGGAGCTTCTGCATGCCCTGGGCACAGCCCTACGCACCCCCCCCCCCAAAAAAAAAAACACACACACAGAAAAATTAAGATTTTTATTTAAGTAAAATGTTATATAGTGGTGGTGTCTCCAAGCACATAACAGAATCGAATATAAATCCATTCTAAAGGAACTTGTCTCAAAGAATTTTCCATAAAGCTTTAAGAAAAATGAGCTCATAGTAAAAAAACAATTTTGCTATAAAGAAAACCATTAACCATGAATAGAACCATGAAGAGAAATCAGACTAAAAAAAATTTTTATATGTTGCAGTTACATGCAGTAAATATAAAACAAATGTTACAGTTGTCTTATGAAGCCAGAGAGGCTTAAACATATAATTAAAGAGCAAACACTTGATAAACCAAATAAAAATACTATGATATTTATGTATCCTCAACTTAAAAAACAGAAGTGATTCAACTTAAAGAACACTAATACATTTCCATATAGAATCACCTGCTTGATATGGAGTAGTTTTTTCTCAAAGAAAGAAATTTTTGTTCTTTTTGTCTTTTCTAATTAATAATTTGAGGATTTCTGTGCCTTTGGAGGTAGTTGGGGGTTTTGTTCATTTTCGGTTAGAAGGACAGTTATATATTGGTTAGCTTAGGTTTTTCCTATTTTATTAATAACTTCAGTCTTGAAAAACAAAAAGTAAACCTTTTATTGGTAACAAAAACCACTTTAAAACTGTATTACATTTTCATTTTTTATGAAATGTTCTTTAGTATAAGATTAAAGGAGGTGGGGTATAAATAATTTAAAATTTGATGAGTTCCTGGGAGTTCCTATTGTGGAGCAGTGGAAAAGAATCTGACTATTATCCATGAGTATGAGGGTTCAATCCCTGGCCTTGCTCAGTGGGTTGGGGATCCAGCATTGCCCTGAGCTGTGATGGAGGTCACAGACACAGCTCAGATCCAGCATTGATGTAGCTGTGGCATAGGCTGGCAGGTGTAGCTCTGATTCAACCCCTAGCCAGGGAACTTTCATGTGCTGCAGGTGTGACCTTGAAAAAAAAAAACCAAAGAAATAAAATATGAGGAGTTAGTATTATGGCTCAGCAGTATCAAACCCAGCTAGTATGTAGGTTTGATCCCTGGCCTCACACAGTGGATTAAAGATCTGGCATTGCTGTGAGCTGTGGTGTAGGTCACAGACGCTGCTTGGATCCTGCGTTCCTGTGGCTGTGGTGTAGGCCGGCAGCTGCAGCTCCAATTGGATCCCTAGCCCAGGAACTTCCATATGCCATGGGTGCAGCCTTAAAAAGCACAAAAAATAAATAAAATAAAATAAAATTCGAAAGCAAGAGCTTATATGTATACACAATGTTATTCTGATTTTTTTCACCAGGTTGATTTTTGTATTCATTTTTTTCCCACTGAGATCATTTTGGTTATCTGAGGTACTTGTATTTTAGCTGAATGTTGGTAATTGCATTTTAGTAACTTTGGAATATTTACTCCCTAAAACTTTAGCATAATGAGTGGTTATTTCCTCCATTAAATTTAATTTACATTTTGTCCTTTTACAACTAGATTCCATAATTAGAGTGAGAATCTCTCTTTTGGACCTACTTCTTTGAAGATTTTCAGTATTTTTCCTATTAAAATAGAATTATTCTGAGAGTCCTGCCTTTCTGTTTAATTTTCATCTGGTAAATTCTCCTAATAAAAATTGTACTACAGAATTTGCAGTTGTCATTGCCCCAGTGGCAGTGCAGATTTTGAGGCCAGCACTGATATTCTTTAATCCAGAAAGAATGTCAGAGTATCTTTTACCTGCTTTATGGTTCAGTTGATTTCTATTTATAGTTTTATGTGCATTTATATCACATGTGAAATTCTCCTTACTTAGGTGTTTCTCTGGTTATTTCTTCTAACTTTGAAGTTATTGGTATTTTTTGTGAACCAAAGTATACTCAGTAATCATATATCACTTGTGTCTATAGTTTAAAAGTGGTTCTCTCAAAGTGATAATCTTGAAAAACATTAATCTTCAGGATCCATGCAAACTTTAAAAATTAATGCTTTGGGAGTTCCCTGGTGTCTCAATGGTTTAAGGATCTGGTGTCACTGCAGTGGCTCAGGTTGCTGCTCTGGCACTGGTTTGGTCCCTGGTCCGGAACTTCTGTATACTGCAGGCACAGCCAAAAAAAAAAAAATTTAATGTTGTTTCATTGCTAATATTCCTCCTTTTAAAACAATTATTTTAATGATTCTTACTTATAGTAGTCAGAAGATAAAGAATTGCCAAACTCTCTAATCCCCTATGTGATGTAGGATATCTCTAAAAATTTAAAAGCCACAAGTATAAGCTTTGTACACATATGATCTATATTATTAGCATCTCACTTGATAGGATACCACCTTCCTAAATATAGTCTCAGCCACATCATTAACTTGTGTAAATAACCTTGAGACAAGTCACTCAAATAATTTTAAAACATAATTTATATCAAAGCTCTTTATCAGTTGTAAAGGGCTTTATAGATACTAATAACAAGTGAAAAATCACTTATCTGTATTTCAGATAAGTTCTTATGAAGTTAAAAGTTGTATTAGGCCAAACTTTTCCAGCTCTAGAAATCTGCAATCTATGCTGAGCTTAATAACTGTTATACCAAGGATATCTGGATAAATATCCAAAAATCTTTACAGTGGTTACCTCTGGGAAATAGAAATTCTTTGGGGGCACGCATAAGGAGAGAAATTGACCTTTCGCTTTATACCTTTTGATACCTTTGAGGGGTTTTTGTTGTTTATATTTAACAGTGATATTAATATCACAAAAATTAATTTTTAAAAACTACTGATACAAAAACCCTTGCTTTTCCATCCTAATCTTAGGTTTTGGTTTATCACATATAATTCACTGAGTTGTTTGACTTGGATGAATGCTGGAAAAGTGCTATGCTCCGTATTATTTGCTGTAGCAGCATTATTCTCTTGTTTGTAAATGTAATAGATCTGTAAGAGAATTTGGAAATGATCTGATGAAACTTTTTTGTTTTAGGTAAGGCCTAGAAGGGGACATTATTATTTTTACCTTGTTGATATTTTACATTTTGTTAATCACTTTAATATAAATGCTCTAATTTAATTAAATATTCTTAATAATCCTGTAAAGTGGATGTTATTGTAATCCCATTTTACAGATAAGGAACCTAATGCTTATAAAAATTGAGACTTGTCTAAAACCACAAGTCTCTTGAATCTCAATCTAGTGTCTTTCTGTTAGTACTCTTTAAAATTTTATATTATTAAGCTTTTAGCACAACTACATTTATAGTTTTTTGTTGTGGTTGGGTTTTGTAAAAAACAAATTTTCTCCTCACTGAACACAAATTAGCAATACCTCTTTTCAGTTAGGTATTGAAAAGTTAAATCGCATAGCAGTTCTCTGTCATCATTCTGTATCCTTAAAGATATTTAAGTGAGAAGTTACTGTGATTTTAAATGACTTAGTTTGTAATGTCAGTGAGTGAGTTAAAGTATATGGATGACTTTGCTAATGATGCACTTAAAATTCTCTTTTCTTTTTCTTCCCCCCTTTAATTTGTTCCCTGAAATTTAAATGTAATACAGCAGACCCTTGTGTCTATATATTTAACATTTGTAATACTGATTATGTAGAGACAATTTGAAAGTCTTATTACATGAATTAATTTTGTTTTTTGTTGTTGAATAAGTATATTACTATGTAATGACCCATTTGTCCAATGAGGGAGCTAGCCACCAGACTGCTCTGTTTTTCTCTATTCATTGTTATATTTATAGAAACTCATTTAAATCTCTGAAGAGATCACTTACATTTTTAGTTAATAAATTATGCTTATTAGTTCGGGTATAAAATATTATGGTAGAGTGGTTTTCATAAATTTAAGATCTTTTGCTTGAGTACATATTCATTGTAAAAACTGTGTAAGTAAAAAAAATCCAGATCTTACCACCTGTGCATAATCACTGTTAATATTTTGGTATATTTTCTTTTAGTACTTTTTCTTACATATTTTTCAGCTTTATTAAGATCATGATATATTTATAAATTTGTGTCTCCTCATTTAACATTTTCTTCATTTATTAAATGTTTATAGATAATATTTTTAATGTATGCATGGTAGTCCATAGTGTAGCTATACCGTAATTTATTTTACCACTCTTCTCTCTTGGATATTTAGGTTGTGTAAACATTTTAACAAATAAAATTAATTCTCTGATGGACATTCTGGTGCAAAAGCTTGTTCTGTGTTTTACATTATTTCATCTTTTTATACTTAGAAATGAAATTGTTTGGTCAAAGATTGTACATACTTCTGAGGTTAATACATATTGTCAAATTGCTCTTTAGAAAGTACTTTCTAAAATTTATTTTTCTTCTCTATTGTCATGAACACCGTCTTTCAGGGAATTATGAATGGTAGTTATATTTGAAGTTTAAATTCAAGTTATAACTTAACAGTGAACACTATTTTGTAAAATGAAGTATATGAGAAGACTGTATCAAGAACAGGATTAGATCTTTATTTGAAATGGAAGTGCACTGGGTTTCACCAATGGGTATTTCCTCTGTTCCCCTAATTTCCAGAGTTGAACCTCTTTGGCAGTCTCACAGGTCATGCTCAGTATACTTTGCTCCGGTGCCCCCTAGTGCTGGTCCTGTAGAAGCAGCCTTCAGTTTCTCTTCTCTGTAGCAGAAAACATCCTTCTTCCTTCAGCTCCTTCTGGACATATACAAAGACATTTAAAGAGCCAGGTAAATAAGAGTTAGGGCTAAACTAATACCCCTCTTGCCTTTTTTTGGCCTGGGGATTTGAATTTATCCTCAATTTTTTTTTCCTCCTGGGAGGAGCTGCCCTACTCTCTGTAGTCTTAAGTTTGTAGTGCTTTCTCCTGCGTGTTTGTATTTTAGGCAGCTGTAGGAGTAGCATGGGGCAACTACATTCTGGACCCAAGCTTTATTCCTAAGTCTTTAAATTAAAGAAAGTCTGCATCCCTCGAGCTACAAGTCAAATTATTGAGTAGTATAGCATGTTTACTGAAAAATCTGTTCCTCCATTACCCTCTTGACTGAAGGTTCTCCTCTGCAAATTTCAGCTTGTTTACCTCCAAACAAACTGGAGAAAGGAGAAGTTAGGGTGAAGATGGGACTGATGTCGGCCAAGCCCCTTGAGGAGACATGTTTATTTTAACCTTGCTATTCTTCCGACAAACACAGATTCCTAGAAATGTACTGGAAATAGACTTAAATGCATAAAAGTCTACACATCTTCCTCTCCCCTTCTCAGTCCTTTAGAATAAGAAAGAGATAGCTCAGTCAGGGCCTTGCCCCAAATTCCTATAATAGCAAAATATAGGTACCTCTCCATCTGCAGAGTTAATAACTGCTTTGAGGGGGAAGGGAATGGGGCCAAGAGTTAGAAATAATAGCTGTCCCCATAGGAATAAATTTTTAGTAGTGGATAACCATTTTGCTTCATTTTTTTCTAGATCTTCCCCCCATCTTTTATTTCTTGAGAATTCTATCTTTAATAACTAGTTAGTTTTAAGCCTTTACTTTTGATCAGTCCACGACTTCAGAGTCATCCTTTGATAGCTTTGCTTCTATTAATATTACCTACTCTTTCAAGTACCTGATTGGCTGGTCTAGGAAAGTTAGGAGAGAAAATCCAGGTCTTGTTTTATATTCATTTCTTGTTCAGCTCTCAGAATATTCTTTGTTTAAAAAATCTGGAATACATAAGTAGATGACTTTATACTGAATTCTGAACTTGTCCAGAATGTTATCTAACTCTTAACATTCTAAAAATCTCTGGGAATCAGAAGTAAATATGTTGAACTTAGAAAAGAGCTTATTAAGCTTGTAATTCCAACATTCTATTAAGAATTCCATGCCGTGTTTGCAGCCCTATTCCTGGGCCTCTGCTTTCAGAACTTGCTTTCTGACAGGAAATAACTTTCTCTCCCTTGAGGGACAGCATAAAGCTTCCTCAGTTTCACTAGTCTGTCCAGTTGGATGCTATTTTTACTTACACAGGGACAGTGATCTTTAAAGTACCTAATTTATAAATACTCTCACTCCTTGAGATAATTAAAACCTCATGATTAAGTAATGAGCCAGGGCTAAGAAGATTTATGCTAAATAGCAATTATTTATAATGTAAAAAATGTGTTTCAACTGAATTTATTAGAGGTCTAAAGCAACATTAAGAATGTCTAAAGAGGGAGTTTCCATTGTGGCTCAGTGGTAACAAACCCGACCAGTATCCATGAGGACATGGATTGGATTCCTGGCCTGTCTCAGTGGGTTAAGGATCTGGTGTTACACACTCACAGACGTGGCCTGGATCTGCCATGTCTGTGGCTGTGGCCAGCGGCCACAGCTCCCATTCGACACCTAGCCTGGGAACTTGCATATGCCGTGGTATGGCCTTAAAAAGACCAAAAAAAAAATGTAATCACTTTTGTTTTTTATAGTAAGTTTTTTACTTTGAAAATGTTCCCCCCCCCCCGTGGTCATTTTGTAATTACTAGATATTTGTTAAATGACTTACTGTTGCTGACCCAAATTTATATATATATAAGAATCTTGGAGTTCCTGTCATGACTCAGTGGTTAATCCAGCTAGTATCCATGAGGACACGGGTTCAATCCCTGGCCTTGCTCAGTGGGTTAAGGATCTGGTGTTGCCATGAGCTGTAGTGTAGGTCGCAGATGCAGTTCGGATCCCGCAGTGCTGTGGCTATGGTGTAGGCCAGCCACTTCAACTCCAATTGAACCCCTAGCCTGGGAATCTCTGTATGCTGTGGGTGCAGCCCTAAAAAAGACGAACAACAACAACAACAACAAAATCTTCCAGTATATAAATAGGATATATTTCCAGCATTTTTTGTATTGGAAGATGGTCTTTTGTAGTCAAATATGAATTCAAATTTTGGTGCCATTTCTTACCACCTGTGACAAAGGTATGCAAGTTACTTCACATTTGAACTTCAGTTCCCTAATGTGATATTCACTGCTGGATAGGGTTGTTGAGAAGATTAAAATAAACCTTTCATTTCAGTCAACAATAACTATTGTTTTGATGGCATTACATTGCAGTCCTATTCTGTGTGTTCCTGATCTTCTCCCCTACCCAAACCAAATATTAATACTAAATGAAATATTATGTAAGGCTATGGGAGTATGTAAACATTCTCGATATCTAGTGTAGGTTTGGAATACAGCATGGTAGATTTTGTCTTCCATCTGTATTTTGGAAAATTTGGGAATTCAAGTCACTCACTTTGGTCCTAACAGTCACTACTTTTCCCCTGTTCCTCTGACTCCTCCTTTAGCTTCCTTCATCTTTGTACACCACAGAAAAGAAATCAGAAGATGTTTTGGAACTTCAGTAGGCAGCTTAAGGGTTCCTGGATCATAAGTGGATTAGCCTTTGAGGCAATGGCAGGAGTCAGCAGGTGGGGATTCAGATCGCCAAGAACAGCAGCAACATTGAAAACTAGGTATTACATTTGGGGTTTAAATATCCAATAGTTATTTTATTGTATATTCACAGAAATGGCACACTCTCTCCTTACCCTCAAAAGAGAAGCTAGTAGCAGTCATTAATACAAGAAAGCAATTTCAAAGGTATTATATAAGAGTGTACCCTAACACAGTGGTGAGGCTTTTTATCTCTTGCACTCTGATGTGTCCCAAGTGAATGAATTTAGTTGCATCTGTTTCTATTATATTTAATTTGACTAATGACTTAATTGAGCTGAAGAATAATTTAATGAGCCTCGTTATATGTTAGTGATGATGCTAAGTACACATAAATAGTTTATACTTCCAATGATCTTTGTAGCCCAATACAAACTGGATGGGCTACAGCCCATGGGCCAAATCTGGCCAGACACCTGTTTTTGTAAATAAAGTTTTAATGCTCATTCATATATATACTGGCTGAAGCTGCTTTCTTACTCCAATGGCAGAGACATTATGACCCACAAAGCCTAAAATATTTACTCTCCGACCCCTTACACAAAAAGTTTGCCAGTTTCTGGCCTAGTAAGATAATCCCTTGGTCTTTTTTGTCAGTAACTCTCTTTGCTTATTCTGGATAACTTGTTTAGTTTTGTGCTCTATTTTTATCATGAAAATTGATTGCTAAATTCTTAACAGGCTCTATTTTTCATATTCTAAGATATTTGGCCTAATCCAAGTCCTTATTTCTGTTTTATATATTCCCATTCTGTGTATTTGTCTGATAATGTTGAACTAGTTTTGTGTATTTACTGCTAGTTTTTCCATTGCTAGTTATTTATTGCTTTTCCGTTGCTAAGATAATCTGGCTGATTATCTTAATTAGTATTTCACAGTTGTGGCTAAAAGGACAGCTAAATTTTCTAGATAAAATTACCCATTTAAAATCTCGTGTTTTGTGTGTTTAGAAATTAAACCCTTATCTTTCCTCATTGACTATAATTGTATTGAGATATTTGACTCATAAGGGACAGTCTACACCTAAGATCTGTTTTTTCTTCCCTAGATGTTCGGGTAAGTCAAGTTTGAGCCTTCAGACCTTTGAGAAAACTTCTAAAATTGTTTATATGATAAATTCACCATCCTAATTATGTCAGTCTTATTTGAGGGTCTTCACTGTTGAGATTTTGCTGACCAGGGTATATTTGAATTAAGGTGATGTTTTAAAAGTATACTTTGATCAATTGGTTTCATTTAGGGAAAAACATTTGAAAGGAAGCACCATATTCTTGGTCTGTATATTTCTTATATGGACTATGAGAGGGGAATACTTTCAGTTTTCATCTTTATACTTCAGGTGTTCTGGCTAGGAAGAATTTATTTAAGAAGAATTCCATTGTGTTCAAAGTGTTAAAGGCACTCCCTAAACATCCTATTTTTTTAAAATTGCAGCCTAAATAACTTGTTCTTAGGCTTTTTTTTTTTTAAGTGTCTGTTGGGTTGACTAGCATTTTGTTTATATGTAAATATATTTGAGGGGGAAAAATGTAATTGTAATGTATACATGTAAGGATAACCTGACCCCCTTGCTGTACAGTGGGAAAATTTAAAAAAAATTATAAAAAAATATATATATATTTGAGTAATTTGAGTTTAAAAGTTCTTACCTCCAAACTGCTCCCTGTTTTTTCAGTATATTAATTTTCTGGCATTATAGAAAGAGTCATTACAGTAAAATGGTTAAGGGCACAGACTCTGGAGACAAACTGCTTTTGCTAATTCAGTACTCCACTTAACTATCTCTGTCTTTGGGCTTGCATTTAACATTTCTGTGCCTGTTTCTCCGTATGTAGAATGGGAATGATAAATATCAATACCCATCACAGTCAAGATTCGTTAATATGTGAAAAGCCTAGATTAGTGCCTGGCACACAGTAAGTGCCAATAGATGTTAACTTTATGTAGTGTAAGATGCTAACATAGTGAAGTTTGTAGGAAATTTATAGGATAAATAAAGTACTGTGTTCAGAAATCCAGAAGAACCTAAATTCTATTCCCAGCTGTTCAAAGAAATTTACTGTATAAGATTAACTAACTGTTAAATATACATTATCTGTGCCTATTTGCCTAAACGTATTGGTATTTATATTTCTCTCAATGGAATCTGATTACAATAAAACTAACTTTCTTCAGCACTCAGTATTTTTAGGTTGCATCCAAATCTAGGCTAAACGTTAGTGCTAAAGAAGGCCTTTAGCGTCTTATTTCCTTGATAGCTTCCCATTTTCACTTTTTAAAAAAGCTACTACTGATTAGTCATCAATAGGTTGCTTAGTTGTGAGGTTAAATTTACAACTCCTCAGATGAATTCGCAAGTAATCTTTACATAGGACGTACTTGCTTTATGATTGACCTTTAAAGGAGTATTTTGCCTCCAGCTCCAAAGATAGCTGATTCCCTAGACTGCTTCTAACTGCCCACTTAACCATGAAATTTAAGGGAATGAAGAAGCATTAACATTTTTTTTTTTGTCTTTTTAGGTCCGTACCCATGGCATATGTAAGTTCCCAGGCTAGGGGTCAAATTGGAGCTGCAGCTGCCAGCCTACACCACAGCCACAGCAACTCGGGATCCAAGCCATGCTGTGATCTACATCGCAGTTCACAGCAACACCAGATCCTTAACCCACTGAGCAAGGTCAGGGATCAAACCTGCATTCTCATGGATACTAGTCCGGCTCCTTACCACTAAGCTGTGACAGAAACTCCATTTGTTAACTCTATTTATTGCTTGATGAAATAAACACATTACACGTTTGTCCCTTCGATTGTGGTATCATCTTTATTATGTGTATTTATATTTCATTTGGCAAATACTTACTAAATACCTGCCCATGTGCCAAGCACTATTCCAGGTACTAGAAATGGAAGTGAACTTTTGTCCTTTGAATACTAGGTTTACTGGTTAGCACCTATATGTTCTCATTTGAGTGCCTAGATTAATTCAGCAGAATCACAGAATGCCATAGCACCTCAGAGAATATGGTTCAACCCTCTTGTTTGTAGCCAGTTAATCTCATGGCCTACATTTTGTTTTTCTTTCAGTTGTTTATTCAACAAGCATTCTCAAACCTTTTTTATTAAAAAAGTCAACAAAGACCCCAAAAGACATTTCTAGATGCCATCCTGTTTTTTGATATCTCTTTTTTATCTTTTGTTCATTTTCTACTGCATTCTTTGTTTTTATTTTATTAATTTATTTTATGGCCACAACCATGGCATATGGAAGTTCCCGGGCCAGGGATTGACTCCAGATTGCAGTTGTGACCTACTCTGCAGCTGTGAAATGCTCAATACTTTAACCCACTGCGCCAGGCTGGGGATCAAACCCACACTTCCACAGAAACCCAAGCTGCTGCAGTCAGATTCTTAACCCACTCTGCCACAGCAGGAACTCCCATGGTCAAACTTTTTTTGAAAGAGTTGCCTTCTTCATCTTTCTACTCATTGGCAGTTTGCTTTTAAATAAAAGTGATCTTTTAATTCCTGTAAAAATGTTCTCCCCAAGGTCATGCACAATCTCCTTGCTTTATCCTTGGAATACTTTTTAATCCTTTTCTCTTGGTGGCATTTGTCCTAGTTAAACTACTCCATTCATTTTTAAATGTTTTCTTACTTCTAGGATGCCATATTTTGGTTTTGTTCCTACTTCTCAGACCATTTCTTAGGTTTTATCATGTGTTCTTTTTTCTCATCTCTCTATTAAATATTGGTGTTCCCTAGGATACTTTTGTCAGCCCTCTTTACAGATTCTCCTTGAACAGTCTCATCTACTTCCATTGTTTCTGTTGCCATCTAAATGCAGAGGACTTCAAAATCTCTATTCTTGCTCAAATTCTTTACTGTGGGCTTTGAACTCATCCATCTGCCTACTTGACATCTCCAGTAGGGTATCTCTCAAGGATCTTAGATCATCATTTGTAAAGCTGAACTGTTACCTTAGCATTTGTTCCTGCATTAAGTACCTCCATGACTTTATACTGTAATTCATTCAGTAGCAAGTTACCTAGAAATTTAGGAGTAACATCAACATCCCTGTTCTGATTAGTTCTGAAATTCTGTCAGTTCTGTTGCTTTACTTTCTCTTCACTGTTCATATCTTGATTCTGACATTTTCTTTTCAGGCCCTCATTTTAGATTATTCCTATTGCCTTTGTGAAGAAATACAAAACAATGATTAGAAGCATGGGCTTTAGAGCCAAATAACCCTAGGTTTGGATCCTTACTCTATCACTTAGAATCTGTAGGTACTCTGAACTTTAGCTTCCTCATCTATAAAATAGAAATATTACCACTTAGTTTATAGGGTAATCGTGAAACTTTAATTTATGCCCCTTAAAACACAATACTTGGTATATAATAAGCCCTTGACTGAAGATTGTATTTACTATTAACTAACGTCCTTATTCTATATCATTCCCCCTTCTGCTTAGAATATGGTATTAACATAAATTTTTACCATGTATATGATAAAAAATCCTTATTCATTAGTTCCTTATTGCCAGAGTTCCTGTTGTGGTTCAGGGGTAACAAACCCGAATAGTATCCATGAGGATGCTGGTTCAATCCCTGGCCTCACTTAGTGGGTTAAGGATCTGGCATTGCTGTGAGCTGCAGTATAGGTCGCGGATGCCTCAGATCCTGTGTTGCTATGGCTGTGGTGTAGATTGCCAGCTGCAGCTCTGATTCGACCCCTAGAATGGGAGCTTCCATATACCACACATGCAATCCTAAAAAAGAGAAAAAAAAGTTTCTTATTGCCAACAGGAAAATAGCCAAATGATTTAACACGGTGTTTTAAATAGTCTCCTGATTAAATGAAAATTGCTCCTCTTTTTCTTTTCTCACCGATCCTTCCTATTTATGCCCCAAATACAGTAAATTAAGGTCTCATAAAAGCACCCCCAGGGCTGAACATTCTATGCCCTCTGGAACACCATTCCCTATAGATAGATAATTTTTAGTTGTTATTCAGAACTCAGCTTTATCTTCTTTGGGAACCTTTCTGTGACCACTTTTTACTGTGTTAGGCTTTCTAGCATAGCACTCTTGACATCCTTTAGCAGCTGCGTGTTCTCTTGTCTATTTCCTTTAATGCGTTGTGAGTCTTTAAAATTAAAGAAGTGGTCAAGGAAAGTCAAGGTTTGGTTATTGAATGTTCATCTGCAGGAACATTAAAGGTTCCGGAGGCAGTGTCCTTTTTACTACTCCGCACAAAATATGTTCTTATTCCTTCTAAATACTGTACTCATTTTAGCAAAAGGAAATATGTATAATTTTTTAAGTATCAGTTTTGGGATGTGAAGATCCCAAAAAGGAATAAACTATCATCTGTACAAAATAGAGTAGCTTAAAGAATTCTAGTTTCGTAGAGTACTTTTTTTAGTGATTTCTACATCAGCCTATGGTCATTTAATTACTCTTCATTACTGTTTTAAATATCATAATACTGAATTATCTGCATGCGTCTTGCTCATTAGCCAGTGAGAATAGGAGCTCTATTATCAGACAGTCCTGGTTTCAAACCCTTGGTAATAATAACTGCTTCTTCTAATCAATATAAACACTAAATTATGTAACAGCCCTCATACCAGTGCTTGGAACATTATACATGCTTGATAAATTTAAATTTCCTTTCATACTTTTCAAATGTTTCATATCAGGTATTATATGGCCATCTGATTAAATCCTGTTCACCACTCCAATCTTAGATTAAAGTTCATCTTTCTATGAAGCTGCCTCCAGCTTAGCTCTGTCTGGTACAGTTAGAATTAATACTCCTCCCCCCCCAAAAAAAGTGAACACTTAATTACTCTCTAATTGTTTTAACTCCCTGCTAAGATGTTAACACTGAGTATATAGACACTACTTTAAAGCTCTCTCTTTTTTTCCCTTGACATTTTGCAGAGTGCTGAGAATATGGGAGAAATTCAGTACACATTTGTTGCTTAAATGATTTTTCCAGTGTGCTGCTGTGCTCCCTCACTTTATCACCAGCTAGTATTTGTTATAGGGATGACTAACAATTTTAATATTAGCCTAAGTAAACCATATTTATAAAGGAAAATATGTTGGAGGAAACCATACTGAGCATTCCAAAGCTAAGTAGAACTGAGTATTTGGGATTATCTGTTTCCCATTTCCATTAAGATAAACTAGGAAATAACTATATGATTTGCTTCCCAACATTAAATTTGGTTTTATGAATTGCTTTAACAATAAATCAGTTTGGCTATTTTCCATTTATTATTTCTTTTGGATCAGTTTTTTTTTAGAATACTGTAATTCATGGTTGCAAATTTGAAATGTGTCTTACAGGAGGATTTGTTGGTATTGAGGAAAACAGTGAAATCCTTTTTGGCTGTTTGCCAACAGTGCCTATCTAATGTTAATACTCCAGTGAAGGAACAGGTAAGAAATTATCAGTTAAGAGCGCTCAATAAAAATAACTCAAATGTATTTAAAAAAGCAGTAAGAAGGTGTAATTTTTATGGCAGTTCTTAGCATGTAGGTCTGTCTCTAACATTTGTGGGACCTGTGACAAGAATATTTAAGTTATAAAACAAGCTAACAAACCTGTTATAAGTGTTTGTTCCTTAACGAGTTATACCTTCATAATGGCCTGGAAGGCTGGGTTTCAATTTAGAATTCTTGATTCTTAAAAGTTCTATGCCAGAACTTGGAGAGTTAGGGAACTGGTATAGGGCTCACTTTCTCATCTCACTTTCAGCTCTTTCCCATACGAGGAAGAACTCACACGTGCATGTGAACTTTTCAGTCCACATATCCGAACTTAGTCAACATCCCTCAAACAGACGCTCCTTGATTACCCTGGGGCCTGGGAGTACGCAATGGGGATGCATTGTGCCTAGGAAAGATGCCTGAATCCCTGTCCCTGAACTGTAGTGTAAAGTAGGGGTATAGCATATACCATTGGTCCACCAGACTCCTCACCCCTTGGAAAGTAGCATAGCTCAAAGACAGTCAAAGTGGAGCCCAAAGGCAATACCGTTTTCATGAAGTGATTTTGTAAACTATTTAACTATACTGTTCTGTTAGGAAGTACTTTTATAGAAAACAGATGTACCTTTTCAGTGTTGTTTTTTATTAGGATATTGAGCTAGAAAAAGAGTCTTTATCTGTTAAAGAATACAGTAGTATGTTACCCTTTGCTGCCTCTTCATACAAATGGGTTATCACAGGTCTCTTCTTTATTAAGTTATCAGTATCTTATTTAAAATGGGAACAAAAATGGTCTTTCCTAAACCTTATTCTCAAAGCCTTCTGAACTCAACCAACGCTAAAAAGTACCTAGCTTAGCACATTTAAGCCAGAAATTCAGTGTTTCTACATCATCACTGTTTGGTGACATCTCAAAGTATGGCCTCAATTTAAAAAGTGTATTTCCCTGGTTTCTCTTCATGCTCTCCTCTTTTCAAGTGACTGTTTCTATATTTATGTATTTCATGGTTGTGTACCTAGAATATGAACTACTCTGATTCTTGTTGGAGATGGACAGCATATAACCATCTCCAGGATACCAGAATTTTTTTCCATAGAAATCCATTTTTAAAGGGGGTGTGAGTGGATTATTTAGTGCTATCAGAGCCCTCAGTCATTTTATAATAAAAATCTTTCAATTTCAATAAACCGTTGATACAGGTTTATTTCATTCCATCCATTAAATAGGATAAATTTGGCAAAATAACTATACTTTCTCTGTGGGGATATGTACTGAAAGTTCTCTTATGTGATTACATTTGTTGGGAAGCTTTCAGTTACTGATTTTTATGTGAATGATCTTGAATTCAGTTTTAACCTATTGCTGAAAATTTTTGTTTTACATTAGATTTTTTTAAAGAAGAATCCAGAATAATAGCTTACAGATTATAAAGTACTACATTATAATTTATTGAATTATACAGTTTGTGTTAAGAGTTATGCTTATTGTGTGATTAAGCAGTATGTGATTGATTTCTGACCTCTCTCCTTATTGTATCAATTTTGTACTTCTGGAGTTGAGGTTAACTTATTTTTTATAAGTTCAAATCAAAATCTCTTAGCTATTTTGAGTTAATACAGCCAAATTAAAGAAATAGGTTATATTTAGGATGATAGGAAGTCTTAAATAGGACTAGTATGTAATGAGAAAAAGTAATTTTATTAAGTTTGGAAATTAAAATTAAGTAGCTGCAATTTGAATACTCAGAATTTCTATTATGGTACTGTTATGTAACTTTAATTTGTTATATTTTCATTAACATTGATTTGTAGTTATAGCTGCATTTGTACAATATTTTACTGATGAATTTCTTTTGCATTCCAGGCTTTCATGTTACTCTGTGATCTTTTGATGATTTTTAGCCACCAATTAATGACAGGTGGCAGGGAGGGCCTTCAGCCTTTGGTGTTTAACCCAGATACTGGACTTCAGTCTGAACTCCTCAGTTTTGTGATGGATCATGTTTTCATTGACCAAGATGAGGAGAACCAGAGCATGGGTATTTGTAGCTATCATCTTGTCAATATTGCTTTTGTTTTACCATCCCCAAAATATATGAGAAAAAATTCAGTCCTAAAAAATATTAGAATTTCTCTCTTTAAAAAAAAATGTTGGGGAGTTCCTGTCATGACCCAGTGGTAAGAAACCCAACTAGTATCCATGAGGATGTGGGTTCGATCCCTGGCCTTGCTCAGTAGGTTAAGGATCCAGAATTGCTGTGAGCTGTGATGTAGGTTGCAGATGTGGCTCGGATCCCGTGGTTGCTGTAGGCCAGCAGCTACAGCTCCTATTTGACCCTTAGCCGGGGAACTTCCACATGCCCTGGGGTGAGGCCCTAAAAAGACAAAGAAAAAAAAAGTTAATACATTCATGTAATTCAGAAGTCAACACTGAATATATTACTAGTCCCTCCTCTAACATTGTACCTTAGAGAGCTCTCCCTATTACTACATATATAAACTTCCTTATTCTTATTCTAACAGCTACATAGTATTTCATTGTTTTAACTATAACGTTATTTATGTTATTCATCTCATATTGACTGATGTTTGGCTAGTTTCCAATCTTCTGCTATTGTAAACTATGCTATAATGAATAATTTTGTACACTTGTCATTTCCCTCATATATAAAATGTATATTTAGGATAAGTGGCTTTTTTTCCTAACTGAACTGGGCCTAGGTTCACAGTTTTTCCTTAAAACCATCTGAGTTCCTTTCTGCTCCTTTGTGGTCGCCATGCATTTCTAAAATTTAAAAAATATGACTCATAAGATACTAGGTGCTAAAAGAATGTTATCAGACTCACCAGTCAAAATTGTGCTGAGCATGCAGAATGAAAACTTAGGAATATAAATAATTTTAAATAAAGATTATATAGAATAGGTTATTTGTAAAATAGATGACTTAAGCTCTCTAAAATAAGATTTGTGGCATATCAGATCCATAAATCTACTTGGTGCTATTAGGATGTTTTTTATTTAACAGAACATTTTAGAAAGTACTGGACTATGAAATGAAATGAAGTATTTTTATTTTGAATCAACATTAATTTCAGGAGGTAAAATTTACCTGCCACTCGTCTTAAACAAAAAGATTTCCAGCTTCTCAAAGTACTGATGATTCATAACTGAACCAGTTAGTAGAAAGGGAAGAAAGAAATTGAGAGTAAGGGGTTTTTTATGGATATATACGTGCAAAGAAGAGAAGGAAAAACACTGTCCCTAAATAAGGGCTGGCCAAGATGTGAAAGGGTCAGTACAAGAGCCTGAAACAAAGGTGTTAACTTTTGTCATTTGGAGTCTTGCAGAGAAATTTTTCTTAGGATTAGAAATACAGGAGTTCCCTTCGTAACACAGTAAAAACGAATCCAACTAGGAACCATAAGGTTGCGGGTTCAATCCCTGGCTTTGTTCAGTGGGTTAAGGATCCAGGTGTTGCCATGAGCTGTGGTATAGGTTGCAGACTCGGCTTGGATCCCAAATTGCAGTGGCTCTGGTGTAGGCCAGCAGCTACAGATCCAATTACCTTAGCCTGGGAACCTCCATATGCCACGGGTGCAGCCCTAAAAAGACAAGAGAAAAAAAAGGAGTTCCTGTCGTGGCTCAGTGGTTAACGAATCCAACTAGGAACCATGAGGTTGTGGGTTCCATCCCTGGCCTTGCTCAGTGGGTTAAGGATCCAGCATTGCCGTGAGCTGTGGTGTAGGTTGCACATGGCGGCTCAGATCCCCTGTTGCTGTGGCTCTGGCTTAGGCCAGTGGCTACAGCTCCGATTACACCCCTAGCCTGGGAACCACCATATGCCACGGGAGCGGCCCTAGAAAAGGCAAAAAGAAAAAAAAAGAAAGAAAGAAATACATAAGCCTGAGAATCTTAAAAATAAGGAATAAGCACTACTTGTTTTGAAAGTATTTAATAAGGTTTTGTTTCTAAACATGTGAGTATACATAACATGGTTTGTAAAATATACTTTATTCCTCAGCTTACAATGTAACCATGTTTAGAATAAGAACTGAAAACTAACTCCTCCATATAATTTCCATTATTCACTCCCCATATATTTTTCTAAAAAAAAAGTTTTTCCCTGTGTCTTAAAAATTTCCAGGTATTTCTTCTCTGTGGAACTATATTAGCACATAAGGAATATTGAAATAAGAAAAGATAGCATTTTAAAGGTAAACAGACACAGTATTATTATGACAAAAATATGTCAGGAAAAAATCTATATATGCTTTGTTTCTCTTACTCAATCTTTGCTATGACAGTATCATAAAAGATAGGTACTTTAGTGCCTACTAAGTATTTAATAAATGTATAACTAAATACAGTACCCTAAAATAAACAGTAATAAAAGTAACAGTTTTTATCCATCTAAAACTGACTTATACCTATTTGTAAGGTTATAAGCTTGTTTTTTTTTTATTATAGATTGTCTACATTGTTTCACTTTTTTGCCAAAGTTCATAATTAATTTATTTTCTGTGGTTAGAGGGCGATGAAGAAGATGAAGCTAATAAAATTGAGGCCTTACACAAGAGAAGGAATCTACTTGCTGCCTTCAGCAAACTTATCATTTATGATATTGTTGACATGCATGCAGCTGCAGACATCTTTAAACACTACATGAAGGTATAGTTTTACATTTTTTATGGGTAAAAGAATATACATACTAATATCATTTCATATTCTTATTTTTCCCCTTCCATCTAAGTGGCAGAGAAGTTAGCAACTAAAAATGAAACGATAATGAATAAACTAAAATTGATAACTTTTACCTATGTATTATTGATGAATTTCTGACATATTTAAAATTTCTCTCATAATTTTTTATAACATGTCCATTTATATCAATTCCATAAAGTAGGAGTTCCTCACATTTATGTGAAAAAAATTCCTTTTTATTTTCATGAGAAAGCAGTGCTTCTTCCCTATAACTCTCTTCAGATATATTTATAAGTGTGCCTACTGTGTACCATGCCACCTGCCAGGCACTAGTTACAGAGATTTTAAAATTCCTGCTCCAGAGTGGTCTACAGCTGGAGATAGTCAAGTAGCTTAGACAGTTGCATTTATACAATATAATAGAGGTATGTACAGGGGTTCCTGGAAATATGTAAAACAGATAGTCCACTCTTCAGAAGTATGAGGGTTAATGAAAATTGCGTAGAAGTGGCTTCTGAACAAGTCTGATATAATAAGCATAAATTAGTCAAGTAAAGAAGTAATAGGAGGACTCTTAGGTAGATTGAACGTCATGTACAGAGACACAAAGGAAATAAATTGTTTGGGGAAAATGCAAGAAATTTGATATAGCAACATAGATAGCTTATGGCAGTGGAGCCAGGGGTAAGATTTAAAGAAACTGAGAGGTTAGACTTTAGATGTTGTGTGAGAAGTTGTGATTTTTCCATGAGGAGGTGTGGAAAGGTTTTAAACCATTCTTCATATGACAGGATTTTAATAGTTACTCACTTACTGACTGTTCTCCTTTCTGTAAGTCCATTTTGTCCATTTTGTTTCTGACCCTCAAAAAAAGCAGTGCTCAGAGTTCCCACTGTGGCTCAGAAGTAACAAACCTGACTAGTAACCATGAGGACATGGGTTCAGTCCCTGTCCCCACTCAGTGGGTTAAGGATCTGGCGTTGCTGTGAGCTGCGATGTAGGTAACAAGTGGCTCAGATCCCATGTTACTGTGTCTATGGTGTAGGCCAGCAGCTGCAACTCTGATTCAGCCACTAACCTGGGAACTTCCATATGCCACAGGAGCAGCCCTAAAACAAAAAAAAAGAAAGGAAGTAAAGAAGAAAAAAGCAGTGCTCAGAAATCCTTGATACAGCTGAATAGGCACAATTCTCATCTTTTTAGCTTTTTCTCATGTCAGAGATGGTATTTTATTTTGCCCACATTCAGAATGTTGTGTATGCCACTGATTCACTTATGTCTTTATCCATGTATGGTACATGTATGTACCAAGTATGGTACAATTCTAGTTATGACGTAGGAACCAAGTCATCATATTTTGCTGAACACCTGCAATCTGATGAGCACTGTGTTGTTAACCGGAGGTTTAAATAAAACATGATTTCTGGGAGTTCCTGTCGTGGCACAGTGGTTAACGAATCCGACTAGGAACCATGAGGTTGCAGGTTCGATCCCTGCCCTTGCTCAGTGGGTTAAGGATCCGGCGTTGCCGTGAGCTGTGGTGTAGGTTGCAGACGCAGCTTGGATCCTGTGTTGCTGTGGCTGTGGTGTAGGCTGGAGCTACCGATTCGACCCCTAGCCTGGGAATCTCCAAATGCAGCGGGAGTGGCCCTAGAAAAGACAAAAAGACAAAAAAAAAGTGATTTCTGCACTTAGGGAGGTTACAGATTAACCAAAAAACTGAAATGTACCCATATTATATAACATGTTAATATTAAATAGCTGCCTATGTTCTATGCCAGTTGTATTTGAGACACTGTTCTAAAGCTTTTACATTATCTTTGTTGATTACAGTAACCCTGTGAAGTAGGAAATAATATTATCATTTACAGATAAGGAAATTAAGGCTTGGAGAGGTTAAATAACTTTCTAAGATCACACAACTATTAAAGTAGCAAAAACTGGCATTTGATTTTAGGTTTGTCTAGCTTCAAAGCTTAGCACTTTCCGCTAGACCATAAGGCTTCAGTGTGATTATTGTAATAATGGATGTACAAATTGCAAAGCAAGCCCAGATATGGTCTTTAAGTGAGCAGCCAGAGAAGGCTTCCAAAAGTAATATCTCGACAGAGTTTGGTTGGATAAATACGAGCTTACCATGGTTTTTCCTTGTCATCCCTTAACAAAACTGCGTTGGTTTTAAGATAAAAGCTGTTATCTAAAACATTTATCATCCTTAACAGTTTTTACCCACCTCTGTTCATTATAGGCATTAATCGTTCCTATAAATATTCTAATAGTTGTTTGTTGTTCTTTCTTATATATCCTTGGCTTGTTTGGCTTTTGCCTTACTCGTCTGTGAGGTCATTAAAAATCTGAATTTATTATTGATCTATCTTTTGAATGACTTCAGTGCTCTCATGTTTCTCTTTTTATCTGCATTGAGATCATTTTTTAATTGCACTAAAAGAATGATTCTTTTGAGATATTTCCTGGGTTTTTTGGTTTCCTTTTTTTTTTTTTTTTTAACCTCACATCGTAGAAGCACACCCATCTTTTTGAAGATTATAAAAATCCAATTGTCAGGCTAATATACTCACTTTGCTAGCTAGGTCATAAGTTTTAGGCTTTAGCCAAAATAATATCCAGATGTAATATTCTCCTAATTATTTAATCACAAAATTCTTTAAATCCTGGGTAAAAAAAAAATTGAATTATAAAGAAGTCAGTGGCTTTATTTTTTATATTGTAATAGTAAAATATAGACATATTGGGGGCGGGAATGAGATAGATAGTACACAAAAATATTAAATGAAAAAGTTAAGTCTGTTACTCTAATCTGCCCTTCCAGATATTTAGGCCCACTCCTCAGAAGTAAGCAGTTTTAACTATTTTGGTTTCATTCTTCGGGAAGTTTCTATCAAAAGTTCTCTTCCTGATTTGTCACCTTTTAAAATGATGTCTGTTGAATCCATGTTGTAAAAAATGAGGAATTTTTCTCACTTATCTCTTCTTCGCTTGGGATTCCACATTTTTTAGTTTTATTATTAGTTCATGATCTTAAATATCAAATGTATATTTCTTTAGCTATAGACAATACCTTTTAACTGTCATTAGGTTTTTAAGATGAATAGTTAAAAACCTCTGTATTCACCTTTCGATTTCTTTCACCAACCTGTTCTTTATCTCATAAATTGTTAACAGTTTTAAAGCTATGTTTTCTTTCTTTTCCTCACAGTATTACAATGACTATGGTGATATTATTAAGGAAACACTGAGTAAAACCAGGCAGATTGATAAAATTCAGTGTGCCAAGACCCTCATTCTCAGTTTACAGCAGGTAAGAAATTTGAAGGGGGAGTTCCCATTGTGGCACAGTGGTTAACGAATCCAACTAGGAACCATGAGGTTGCCGGTTCGATCCCTGGCCCTCCTCAGTGGTTTAAGGATCCAGCATTGCCGTGAGCTGTAGTATAGGTCGCAGACGCAGCTCGGATCCCGTGTTGTTGTGGCTCTGGTGTAGGCCGGCAGCTACAGCTCCAATTAGACCCCTAGCCTGGGAACCTCCATATGCCGCGGGAGCGGCCCTAGAAAAGGCAAAAAGACAAAAAAGAAAAAAAGAAATTTGAAGGGAACGAGATAAAGAGTAGAATTAATATTAAGCAGTTCACTTATTATATGCTAGGTATCTTAATAAGAGAAGGGACAAAACTAGTATCCAAATAAGAAAATATGTCACACATATTGTCTAAATTAGATTCCTAGTAAATGCCTAGTATTAACATAGAGATTGAGAGGTAGGGGCTGGCTCATAGGTATGTATGTATATATTTAGTCTATGATAAAAGTCTCATTTCAAATGTGAGGAAATGTTTGGGCCTATTCAGTAAATGGTGATAGGTCCATTGACTATGTACTTGGAAAAATAGCTATTTATAGCATATACCCAAAATTAACTACTAGTCGGACTGTATATAAATGTTAAAAATTTAAAGGTTATAAGAAAAATAAGAGGATATTTTTATATCCTAGAGTAGGGAAGTCCTCAGTAAGGAAAGAAGACACAAAGTAAAAAAAAAAAAATTTATAATATATAAATTTAAATAGATTTATGCATCAGCCAGCACTCCAAACAAAATTTAAAAACAAATGACAGATTGTGGGAAAGTATTTTTAATCATATAGAGAAAATACTACAAATCAGTAACAAAGGTAAATAAATCCTATACAGAAGTGAGCAAGTGAAAAGCCACTTTTCAAAAGAGGGAACCTTTTTAAGCAGTAAACACAAAAAAAGGCATGGAGTTCCCACCGTGGTACAGTAGGTTAAGGATCTGGCATTGTCTCTGTGGTGACCTGGGTACAATCTCCGGCCCAGTGCAGTGCATTGCACCCTCAGCTGTGGCGTAGATCACAGTTGTAGTTCAGATCCCATCCCTGGCCTAGAAACTTTCATATGCCTTGTGTGGCCAAAAAGAAAAAAAGAAAAGAGGCATAGTTTTATTAATAATTAACATAATACAGGAGTTCCCATTGTAGCACAGCGGAAACAAATCCAAGTGATCACCATGAGGTTGCAGGTTCAGCCTGGCTCAGTGGGTTAAGGATCTGGCATCAGCTGTGGTGTAGGTTGCATATGCAGCTTGGATCCTGCATTGCTGTGGCTGTGGGACAGGCCAGTGGCTGTAACTTGGATTCAACCCCTAGCCTGGAAACCTCCATGTGCTGTGGGTTGGCCCTAAAGAAAATACTAAAAAATTAAAAATTAATATAATACAGATTAAAACAAGGAGACATTTAACACTGCTGAACAGATTGGCATGAATTAAAATGATTGATAATACCAGTGACAGTTAAAAATGTAGCAAGAAAAGATCCCTTGTGAAAGCAGTTGCTCTTACCTTCTTGGAATATAATTTGTCAGTATATTTCAAAATTTAAGATACATATTCCCTTTAAATCAATAGTTTTGCTACTTAGGTATCTACATAGATACATGCAAATCTGAGCAAAGATATATATGGCAAATATATTTTATTGTAACAGTCTGTATAATATTGCAAAATGGGAGATAGTTTAAATGCCCATCAACAGAATGGTTAAATAAACTGATACTCTGAAGTAGCTAAAAGATTTTTAAGACAAAATAATAAGTGAAAATAGCAAGTTTCAGGACAAAATATATAGTACAGTACCATTTATATAAAAATTAAAGCTTTATGTATGTAATATATTAATGTGTCTAAATTGGTCTAGAAAACTTTCAAACTTCAACATTGGTTACCTTTAGAAAGAAGAATGATATATAGTTGGAAAGAGAAAAGAGAACTTCCACTTTCATATTCCTTGAATTTTGTACAATGAAATATATTCTTTGTATTTATTTTAAAGATCAAGGCTATTGTATACAACTGTCTGGGAAAACATTTTAAATTTTGAGACTTGATAAACAATTACCTGAATTTGAAACTCTCTGGAAGAACTGCCGTTTCCAGTCATGGCAGAGTAAGCAGTTTAGGCCAGTCTACTGCCAAAGAAAACTAAAAATCTGGACAGCATAATTAATAGACAATGAGCTATTTCAATGAAATGGTGTGGTTAGAGTGAATTGAGAGATTAGGAGATGAGGAAGTGAAGAAAACAAATGTAAACAATACTTCTTAGGATCTTTGCATAAAGAGAAGGAGAAAAATGCATTGGTTGCTGGCAGAGGAGATGGAATTAAGATATTAGGGTTGTTTGTGTGTTTTTTAAGATGCATGCCTCTAACAAAAAATTTAATGACGGAGAAAAAAGTAGTAGCACAGGACCAAAATCACTAAAGTAGGTAAAAAGCAGTGAGATACATAAAGTACATAAGGAGAGAGTGGCTTTAGATGAAAGCTTAGACTATTTATTCTTCTCTCATAATAGTAAGGAAGGCAGATGTGTATAGATTCATTTTGTGTCTGACTTTAGTGGCAGAATGATGATTGCTCTTGAGTATTCCATGGTTTTGTTTTTATTGTTATTTTGACACAATATGCATAATATGTATGTAATTATAAAACTCCTCCACTCAGTTTAAGACCTTATTGGTATATTTTATAATTGGATAGGAAAAATCACTCCATATATCTAAATGAATTTTTTACATAATGTCCTTGTCTAAGATGTAATAAGTAAAAAAAAAAGTTCTGAATCCTATATTTTATATATTGCCTTTCTTATGAAATCAACAAAAAGAACACCTAGATGTTTATGAATAAATAGTATATTTGTAAACGTGTTTCTTTTTCCCAACCCAAAATGCATTCCTTTTTGGTTAAAAAAAAAAGGAAAAGAAAAAATTATGGTTTGCTTTTAATCATTAGCATGAAAATGAGCTCAAGAAATAGTAGATCATAGTAGAAGACTTGGAAAAGGGAAACAGTGTGGCTACTGTTAATACAAGGAAAGAACTATGTATTTTACCATGTGCCATATAAATACTTTTAAATTATATTGCCTATTCTAACAATAAATTTAAAATATTTCTTAGCCATAGGTTTTTCCCTTTTTTTTTCTCTTTCTACCAGTTGTTTAATGAACTTGTTCAAGAACAAGGTCCCAACCTAGATAGGACATCTGCCCATGTCAGTGGCATTAAAGAACTGGCACGTCGCTTTGCCCTTACATTTGGATTGGACCAGATCAAGACACGAGAAGCAGTTGCCACACTTCACAAGTGAGTTAGCTAAATAAACACTTATATACAGACTCTGGTTTACTGGAATTTAACTGAAACAACTGTTTTTTTAACCAACTGGGTTTTTTTGTTTGTTTTTGTTTGTTTGTTTGTTTGTTTGCTTTTTAAGCACCGCAACTACGGCATATGGAAGATCCCTGGCTAGGGGTCGAATTGGAGCTACAGCTGCCTGCCTACACCACAGCCACAGCAACGCCAGTTCCGAACTGCATCTATGACCTCCACCACAGCTCACAGCTATGCCAGATCCTTAACCCACGGAGCAAGGCCAGGGATCGAACCTGCATCTTCGTGGATACTAGTCAGATTTGTTTCCATTGAGCCATGACCAGGAACTCCCTATTTAACCAATTTTTAAAGTGACCAGTGTTAGAATTTTCAAGGTATAAGAACTTTAGAGATTGTCTAATCTAGTGACTCTCAACAGGAGGGTATTTTTTTTAATTTGAAAAATATTTACATCATCCAGCTTTTTTCATCTTACAAATTATAGAAAGGAAAGTTTAACAAAACAGTCTTGTCTAGTCTGTCAGTGAGAAAATGTGAGAGATACAGGTTTAAAAACACTGTGCAGGGGAGTTCCCGTCGTGGCGCAGTGGTTAACGAATCCGACTAGGAACCATGAGGTTGCGGGTTCGGTCCCTGCCCTTGCTCAGTGGGTTGACAATCCGGTGTTGCCGTGAGCTGTGGTGTAGGTTGCAGACGCGGCTCGGATCCCACGTTGCTGTGGCTCTGGCGTAGGCCAGTGGCTACAGCTCCGATTAGACCCCTAGCCTGGGAACCTCCATATGCCTCGGGAGCAGCCCAAAGAAATAGCAAAAAGACAAAAAACAAAACAAACAAAACAAAAAAAACACTGTGCAGTACTGATTTGGCCAACCTCATTTCATAACAGAAAACTGAATGGCAAAGACTTAAAGTAGCTTACAAAAACTCACGTGGATGCTTGGTGCCATGATCAACTCTAAGAACCAAATTTTCTAGCAATCTAAGTATTTTTCCAGAGTATTCTGTTGTATCTAAAAGGTACACAGAGGAATTTAGCCTCGTGGCTGTTTAGCTATTTTTTATATTTTTCACAACTTTAAAGTTTTCCATTGTAAATAATAACATTAAATAGTATTATAAATATGTCATACAAATTAACATCATTTTACCATGTGAATTTATCAGATTTTACTACCTTAATAATCATTTTGTCATCTTCCCAACTAATTTTGAAATTCTAGCCCATTAAAGAATTATACTAGCTATTTGGAAAATTAAGCCAATATTTTCTTTTATTTCAGGGATGGCATAGAATTTGCCTTTAAATACCAAAATCAGAAAGGACAAGAATATCCACCTCCTAATTTGGCTTTCCTGGAAGTACTAAGTGAATTTTCTTCTAAGCTTCTTCGACAAGACAAAAAGACTGTGTAAGTTGTACACATTGCAGTAAAAGTGTCTTTTATTATGACACCATTGTAATTTTAAATGTTTAATTTTTGAGAAAAATTAATCATCTAGATATAATTACTCTTGATAACTTAGGCTCTGATAGTTTAAGGGACTGTACTTGTCTTTCAGACTTTTAGATAGTTATTCTTTGACTTCTCCCTTTTCAGTACCCTAGAATTTGCAAGATCGAATTAAGCAAGTGGAAATGATTTCTTATTCCCTAATTCAAAGATGTATGAACACTGGCTTAGCCATTATGTAACACTTTCTTCTTTCCTTTTATGTTTATTATATTTTAGTTTTACTTAGTATTTTGACTTATTCAAGAAGATCGAAGGCTTTTCTTTATAATGCTTTTCAAGTATTCCGCTTTCTTTTGTTTAAATGTTCTCTCCATTATTGCAGGTGAGGTTTTGAAGTCTCCAACTATTTTTATTGAATTGTTAGTTCTCCTTTCAATTCTCAGTTTTTGCTTCATATGTATTTTGGAGCTCTGTTGTTAGGTGTATATATATGTTCATAATTGCAATGTCTTTCTGAAAGACTGACTTTTACTTATCACTATAAAATGTCCTTCTCTGTCTCTAGTAATTTCTGTCTTAAAGACTATTTTGTCTGATACTGGAGTAATCACTCTATCTCTATTTTAGTTATTGTTTGCATGGTATATAGCTTTTTTTCCATTCTTTTACTTTCTGCCTTTCTGCCTTTGAATCTAAAGTGTGTTTCTTATAGATAACATATACAGGCATATCTTGGAGTTGAAAACTTCAGTTCCAAACCACTGTGATAAAGTGAATATTATAATAAAGCAAGTCACATGAATTTTTTGTTTCACGGGGCATGTAAAAGTTATATTTACATTCTGCTCTAGTCTGTTAAATGTGCAATAGCATTATCTCTTAAAAAACAATGTCCATACCTTAATTTAAAAATGCCTTATTCCTTAAAAATACAAACCATCATCATACAACACAAGGTTACCACAAATCTTTCAAACACAATATCTGCAAAGTGCAGTAAGCAAACAAGCACTACAAAATTAAATATGTCTGTAGTTAGATCATGCATTTTGTTTTAATACAGTTTCTGCCATTATATGTCATTTCCTACATCTCTTTGTCTATATTTTCCCTCTTTTATCACCTTCTTTTATATTCAATGGATATTTTCTAGTGTAATATTTTAATTCCTTCAGTAATTTTTAGTTTTTTTTTAGTTTTCCTAGATCTTAAAATATACACCTTAACTTAACAAAATTTACTTCAAGTTTATTCTAAAGAAATATTAAAGCTTTATTCTTATATAGCTCCATTTCTTCCTTCCCTTTTTTGTGTCATTACTGTTACACATACTGTATCCAAATGTTTCAAACCCAACAATACAGTGTTATATTGATTACTTGCTATAATCATATGTCTTTTAAAATAAGCTGAGAGAAAAAAGGGAGCCAGGTATATATTTATAGAGTGTTATATTAACCTTCTCATTTACTGTTTCTGGTTCTGTTTCTTTCTGTGGAGACCTACCATCTGGTATCATTTCATTTCCTTACTCTAATATATCTTTGCTCTCACCCACTTTTTTTGTGTATGTATATTGTCAAATATACATTATATGTTATTGGCCCAACACATGGAAATCCATATTGTTTTATACAATTGCTTTTTTTAAAAGTGAAAAGGATAAAGTAAATATGCAATTATCTTATCCTTTATAACTACTTGGTAATTACCCTTCAGCACTCTTTGTTTTTTGTGGAAATTCAGATTACTCTCTGATGTCATTTGCTATCAGCCTGAAGAACTTCCTTTAATATTTCTTATGAGGCAAGTCTTCAGCAACAAATTCTCTAAGCCTTTGTTCGTCTGGGAGTGTTTTTATTTCATCTTCAGCTTTGAAGTGTAAGATTCATGTTGGATAGCTTTTTACTTTCAAGACATTAACTATGTTATCCTGCTGCCTTCTGACTGTGTCTGATGAGTAGTCAGCTTTTAAATTTATTGAACTTTCTTTGTGTGTTATGAGTTACTTTTCTCTTACTACTTTCAAGATTTTTCTTTTTTAATCTTTGGCATTTAACAAATTCACTGTGATGGCATCTGGTTGTAGATCTCTTTGCATTTATCCTACTTGGACTTTGTTGAGCTTTGAGGATATATAGTCATCAAATTTGGAAATAATTAGTCATTATTCCTTCAAGTTTATTTCTGGTCCTTTCTTCTCCTGGTACTCCCATTACACCTATCAGTGTACTTAATGGTATCCCATATTTCTCTCAGGCACTGTGCATTTTTCCTATCTGTTCTTCAGATTATATATCTCTTTTGATATATCTTGAAGATTACTGACTTTTCTTCTGTCAGCTCAAATCTGTTGAGCCTCTTTAGTGAATTTTTAATTCCAGTGTTGTATTATACTGTAGACTTTCTATTTGGTTCTCTTTTTTTATCACGTGGTTTTTTTTTTTTTTTTTTTTTAAGAGCTGCACCCATGGCATATGGAAGTTCCCAGGCTAGGTATCATATTGGAGCAAGAGCTGCCACCCTGTGCCACAGCCACAGCAATACAGGATCCAAGCTCATGGGAACACCAGATCCTTAACTCCCTGACCCACAACTTCATGGGATACTAGTTAAGGTTCATTACTGTTGAGCTACAAATAACAGGATATCTTATCATTTCTATCTTATTCATATTCTCTAATGAGAAACATTATTATTATGCTTTTAATTCTTTTTTGTAATGATTTTTTTCCATTATAGCTGGTTTACAGTGTTCTGTCAGTTTTCTACAGTACAGAAAAGAGACCCAGTCGCACATACATATATTATACATTCTTTTTCTCACATCATCTTCTATCATGCTCCATCACAAGTGACCAGACATAGCTCCCAGTGCAATACAGCAGAATCTCATTTCTTATCCATTCCAAAGGCAATATTTTGAGTCTATTAACCCCAGATTCCCAGTCCATTCCACTCCCTCCCCCTTGGCAACTATAAGTCTGTTCTCCAAGTCCATGAGTTTCTTTTCTGTGGAAAAGTTCATTTGTGCCATATATGAGATTCCAGATGTACGTTATATCATTTGGTATTTGTCTTTCTCTTTCTGACTGGCTTCACTTAGTATGAGAGTCCCTAGTTCCATCTGTGTTGCTGCAAATGGCATTATTTTGTTCTTTTTTATGGCTGAATAGTATTCCATTGTATATTTATACCACATCTTCTTAATCCATTCATCTGCCGATGGATATTTAGGTTGTTGCCATGTCTTGGCTATTATGAATAGTGCTGCAGTGAACATATGGGTGCATGTGTCTTTTTCGAGGAAGGTTTGGATCTGAATGTATGGCCAGGAGTGAGATTGCTGGCTCATACAGTAGTTCTATATTTAGTTTTCTGAGAAATCTCCATACTGTTCTTCCATAGTGTTTGCATCAATCTACATTCCCACCAACAGTGTAGGAGAGTTCCCTTTTCTCCACACCCTCTCCAGCATTTGTTATTTGTGGATTTATTAATGATGGCCATTCTGACTGGTGTGAGCTGGTACCTCATAGTACTTTTGATTTGCATTTCTCTGATAATCAGTGATGTTGAGCATTTTTTCATGTGCCTATTGGCCAACTGTGTATCTTCTTTGGAGAAATATCTATTCAGGTCTTTTGCCCATTTTTCAATTGGGTTGTTGGCTTTTTTTCTGTTGAGTTGTATAAGTTGTTTGTATATTTTAGAGATTAAGCCCTTCTCAGTTGCATCATCTGAAATTATTTTCTCCCATTCTGTAAGTTGTCTTTTTGGATTGTTTCATTTTGTTTTGTTTTGTTTTGTTTTATGGTTTCCTTTTCTGTACAAAAGCACGTCAGTTTGATTAGGTCCCATTGGTTTATTTTTGCTTCTATTTCTGTTGCCTTGGGAGATTGACCTAAGAAAACATTTGTAAGGGTTGGTGTAAGAAAATGTTTGCCTATGGTTCTCTTCTAGGAATTTGATGATATCTTATCTGATGTTTAAGTCTTTAAGCCATTTTGAGTTTATTTTTGTGCATGGTGTGAGGGTGTGTTCCAGTTTCATTGATTTACATGCAGCTGTCCAGTTTTCCCAGCACCACTTCCTGAAAAGTCTGTCTTTTTCCCATATTATATTCTTGCCTTCTTTGTCAAAGATTAATTGGCCGTAGGTGTCTGGGTTTATTTCTGGGCTCTCTGATCTCTTCCATTGGTCTGTATGTCTGTTTTGGTAACAGTGCCACACTGTCTTGATTACTGTGGCTCTGTAATATTGCCTGAAGTCTGGGAGAGTTATGCCTCCTGCTTGACTTTTGTTCCTCAGGATTACTTTGGCAATTCTGGGTCTTTTATGGTTCCATATAAATTTTTGAATTGTTTGTTCTAGTTCTTGCTTTTAACTCTTTAGCCATGGTTTTCTTAAGTTTGAACATATTTATAATAATTGCTTTGCCATTATGGGTCAAGTTTCTATTGCTTGGAGGTTTTTTTCCTATGTATAGGTCACATTTCCTTATTTCTTGCCTGTCTCATAATTTTTTGTTAAAAACTGAATGTTTTAGGAGTTCCCCTCATGGCGCAGTGGTTAACGAATCTGACTAGGAACCATGAGGTTGTGGGTTCGGTCCCTGCCCTTGCTCAGTGGGTTAACGATCCGGCGTTGCTGCAAGCTGTGGTGTAGGTTGCAGACGCAGCTCGGATCCTGCGTTGCTGTGGCTCTGGCGTAGGCCAGTGGCTACAGCTCCGATTCGACCCCTAGCCTGGGAACCTCCATATGCCGCGGGAGCGGCCCAAAGAAATAGCAAAAAGACCAAAAAAAAAAAAAACAAAACTGAATGTTTTAGAAGTTCCCATTGTGGCACAGCGGAAACAAATCCTACTAGTATCCATGAGGCTGCCAGGTTGATCCCTGGTCTCAGTGGGTTAATGATCTGGCATTGCCATGAGCTGTGGTGTAGGTCGCAGACATGGCTCTGATCCTAGGTTGCTGCGTCTGTGGCTGTGGCTGTGGCTTAGGCTGGCAGCTATTGCTCTGATTCAACCCCTAGCCAGAGAACTTCCTTATGCTGCAGCTGAAGCCCTAAAAAGCAAAAAAACAAAACAAAACAAAAAAAGCCTGACCATTTCAGATAATATATTGCATATGTAATACATTGTAAAATAATAATTTAGCTACTCTTTTTTTTTTTTTTTTGGTCTTTTTAGGAACACAGCCATGGCATATGCAAGTACCCAGGCTAAGGGTTGAATCAGAGTTTTAGCTGTTGGCCTACGCCACAGTCACAGTAACATGGAATCTAAGCCGTGTCTGCAACCTACCCCACAGCTCACAGCAACGCTGGGTCCTTAACCCACTGAGTCTAGCAGGGATCAAACCTGCATCCTTATGGATACTAGTCGGGTTCATTACCACAGAGCTACAATAGAAATTCCAACTTAGCTATTCTTTTTTTTTTTTTTTTTTCCCCCAGTATACCCACTCTTGATACTGATTCTCTATTCCCCCTGGAGATTGATATTATTGGTTGCTTGGTCATTTATTTGTTTAGAGACTTGTATTAACAGACTCTGTGACGTTCGTTTCTTTTGCAGTATACAGTGTCTCCTGTCCCTGCTCAGATCTTTTTTTTTCGCTTGTCAGCATAAGTCTCTTATTAATCATTGACTGAGCTTAAAACTCCTTAGGAAGTTAAATGGATGTGTGTGTGGCTTTTGAAGGTCATCACTCACAGTTCAGTGTATTTACTTTGCCCTGTGGTCAGCTAGAGGAAGGGTAGCCATGGGCCATGAACAGTCTTTCAGACTAACAGGAAATCCTATGATTTAATTTACTTATTTATTTTAACTATATTTTTTAGAGCAGTTTCACAACAAACATGAAGGCAAGGTACAGAGAATTCCCATCCCTTAGTCCCCCTGCCCCTACACATGTATAACCTCTCCCTTGATCAACATCCACTGCCAAAAAGGTTGTTTTTCTGGAGAGAGGGCATATCAAGCTCCTTACTCCACCATTCTAGAAATCCTGCCCTGGCTTAAACCTTTTAAAAGAAAATTCAATAACCTTTTTGAGCCAAACTTCTGTTTGTTTGTTTTTGAATATCGGTATTTAAAAACAAAGGAAGAAATATAGGAAGAAACATACACACACCCTTAGTAATACATTTGCCTATTCAAAAGTATTCCAGGAATATGTAAAGCAGAACCTTAAATTGTCAATCCCTCTCTTTCCAGAGGTAACCACTGTTAACAATTTAATGTGTGCCTTAAGGATTCTTCAGAACCTTCAGAGAGAGCCTCTGGTTATGTAAAAAAAATTAAATAAGTGATACATGAGCTGCTTCCATAAAAATGACTTCTTCTGTTGTGTTTCTAGTCATTCATACCTAGAAAAATTCCTTACGGAACAGATGATGGAAAGGAGAGAAGATGTGTGGCTTCCGCTCATCTCCTATAGAAATTCGTTAGTCACTGGAGGTGAAGATGATAGAATGTCTGTCAACAGTGGAAGTAGCAGCAGCAAAACCTCCTCAGTAAGGAATAAGAAAGGACGACCTCCCCTTCACAAAAAACGAGTAGAGGGTAAGTGTGCCTTTATTCTTTCTGTGAGACAAGTTGTTTGCCTCGTGTTATAAAGTGGTACATAATCTCTTTTTTTTTTTCTTTTTGCTATTTCTTTGGGCCGCTCCCACGGCATATGGAGGTTCCCAGGCTAGGAGTCAAATCAGAGCTGTAGCCACTGGCCTACGCCAGAGCCACAGCAACGTGGGATCCGAGCCGTGTCTGCAACCTACGCCACAGCTCACAGCAACGCCGGATTCTTAACCCACTGAGCAAGGGCAGGGACCGAACCTGCAACCTCATGGTTCCTAGTCAGATTCGTTAACCACTGTGCCACGACAGGAACTCCATAAATAATCTCTTGAAGCAAGATAATAACTGTTAAGCAGATTATTTCCTTGTATGTTTCATACGCACTGAGAGGTTCAAGGATATAGGTTGAATAGAAAAAGTGGGACAGAAAAGGGTTAAGGAAAAAGAAGTTGAAAAAGCATTGAACACAGAGGAAGATAGGCACAGAGTAAAAGAGCTAGAAAGGCTTATAAAATTGATTCCCATACTATAGACCTCTGATATATTAAAATTTAAAATAAGACAGTCATCATTGTTATTCTATAAAAGTGCATCCTAATATAGGAGAGATTTCTGGCACGTTAAGAGTAGAACCACCCTGAATATACCAGCACAACTTTCCATTTGGTTAGATTTATTTTTGTATATTAAAATAGTGACGGCCAAATCTGGTTTTATAACCAACATGGGCTGTGGGGAACAGGGACTTGAACTGTCATGAAAGTGTGCTCAATAATATTCATATATCTGGAGTTCCCATCGTGGCACAGTGGTTGATGAATCCGACTAGGAACCATGAGGTTGCGGGTTCGATCCCTGCCCTTGCTCAGTGGGTTAAGGATCTGGCATTGCCGTGAGCTGTGGTGTAGGTTGCAGATGCAGCTCGGATCCTGCGTTGCTGTGGCTCTGACGTAGGCTGGCAGCTACAGCTCCGATTAGACCCCTAGGCTGGGAATCTCCCATATGCCACGGGAGCGGCCCAAGAAATGGCAAAAGGACCAAAAAAAAAAAAGAAAAGAAAATATATATATACACACTCATATATCCAAAAAGACTAAAAATTGCTTTATTAAAACAAAACATTACTCTTAAACTAGGAGAAAACTCAAAGTAAAAATGCTTATTTGCTCAAATCATCTTACTCTATTTCCATATTTCTCATAATAAAATTTATTCAAACCAAGGAGGGTGGCAGTGATCTGAATTATGCTCCATTGCTTCTTTTCTATAAACTTTTATTTACCTTTCAGCCTCTCACCTCTGCTGCCTAAAAAATAGGGACTCTTCAAAAATTTTGCTGAAGTCTGTAGCAAAATTAATTAGAATATAAATCTAATGTGTCTTTCATCATTGGGAAGGCAGTAGTAACTACTGATGAAGAGTACAAACTCTTACATTCAGAGTTCTGGAATTCAGACCTGGCTTTCTCATTTTTCAGCTGTGTAACCTTTAAGCAGGTTACTTAACCTCTCTAAGCCTCAATTGCTAATCAAATGAAGGATGATCTGAGTACCCATCTGTTAGCCGCTGTGAATATTAAATGAGATACTCCCAAATAAAACACTTGGTACTCACACAGTGCCTAGCACAGTGCTTGCTACATAAGTAGCATCCAATAAATGTTAGCTGCTCTTGTCAGAATGTCAGCATCATGTAGCAATGCCCCTTACCGAGCATCAGTCAGTGGATTAAGCTACTCTCTTTCGAAAAGAAAGATTTAAAAATATTTACAGAATTTATGTTAAAGTTTAAGATTTCCTTTCAAGTTTCAGGTTTGGGACTTAGAATCTCTTTGGTCCAGAGAATGAAAATACAAAACCCTTTCTTTATGGTATAGGATCCTGAACTTTTTTCTAAAGAATGATTCCAGTCTTTTCCTTTGAAAATATCTTCTAAAACAGCCTCTATCAGGATGTCCTGCATCTTTTTATCTATCTATATTTTTTTCTGCTCACAACTTTTCTTATATGTAATATTCATATTAGTCAACATTCATCAGATCCTTGCTATGTACCAGGAATATGTTTTATGTGCATATATCACTTATTTATTGACTAATATTTGTAAAGTACTTAGGTCAGTTCCTGGCACATAATAAATGCCATTTAGATATTTTATAAATCAGTTCTGAGTTCAACACTATTACCCAGATTTTACACAGAAGAAACAAAGGCTTAGAGAATGTAGCTTTCCAATTATCTATCCCCTAATGGAGCAGTTAGTATTATTATCCTGAGGACCAAGAGAAGCATATATGAACTAGATAAACTAATTTAGTACTCATTAAATTGCAAAAGAAGTAAACTTGCTCTGTATCAGTTTCACATTTATCAAGTAACTAAGGAAACTTACATGCTCAGGACCCTTAGGCAACAGAGTTTCATCTGCTTAGGATGAAAATGAGAAAGCTTTGCAAGAAATGTTTTCACTGAGGAATCTTATTAGGGGTTAAGAGGATCTTTCAAGAAGAGTGAGTTCTTTATTTATTCAGCAAGTCTTCAAGCACCTTCCTAAGAACTGTGCTAGGTGCTGGAGGTTAGGTATTAATAAAAAGAATTCATAGCACAGAAAGGGAGACAGATAAGCAGGCAGTTTCATTTCAGCATAGTGAGTGCTTTGATGGGCCAAAAAGATTCTCTGGGAACTCAGAGGGAGTGACCAAACTCATGAATCAGGGAAGATTTTTTTGGAAAAGATGACATGTAGTAGAGAGCTGAAAGATGGTTCTTACCAGATTAGGAACCTAAATGAGGGAGTGCCCTTGTGGAGCATCAGGTTAAGGATCCAGCATTGTCACTGCTGTAGCACGGGTTTGATCCCTGGCCTGGAAACTTCCACGTGCCTCCGGAGCAGCGTGCTCCCCCCCCCCCAAAAAAAGAACATAAATGATGCCATTCTTATAATCATAAAATTTTAAGTGCAGAGAATAAAAGTTTTGAATTAAACATTGAATGAAAAGTGGCATAAATAAAAGAAAACAAAACATATCTTTGCTAAGAAGAAATTCAGTAGTTGAGCTTCAGATCTGTAGAATGACCTTAACCAGACAATAGTTAGGTATTTCCCGGAACAAAAAAGCCTATCCAGAACTTATATTTTAGAGAGAATACACTGAGAGAGAAAGAATTCTTGATGGCAAAGGAGAAACCTCCCATGCACCAGCATCTCTGCAACTTAGGGAGGAAAAACAGTGAGAGTCATACTATATTTTGTGATTAAAATTCTTCAGAAGGTAATACATAGCCATAGCAGTAATCCTTTTTTTGAGTCTTCCTATGTCAAGAAAATGTAGTGACCCTTGAACAAATAGGGTAGGAGGAGAGTTAGAGGCACTAACCGCCTACGCAGTTGAAAATCCGTATTGCTCTATAGTACATATGCATGGTTCCACATCTGGGGTTTCAGACACTTGCAGGTCGTGTAATACTGAAGTACGTATTTATTGAAAAAATCCACATATAAATGGACTTATGCAGTTCAAACCTTATTGTTCAAGGGTCAAGTGTAATTTAGAATTTCTGTAGAGAGAACTTTATAATTACATACTATTTTATCAGGATTTAGTTTAGGTGTGCAAATAATGCTGTAAATAATCATTTAATCTGTTCAAATCTATAAATGATCTTCAGAAAAAAGAGAAAAATAGTTCCTGGTCTCATGAAGAAACTTAAATATAATTACAGGGATAAAATACATATACACACACACACACGACAAATCACCTGCCAATGCAGGACAGTGTATAATTAAGCCCTAAGCGAGCAGGAATTTCCTCTAGAAGCTAAAAAAGAATGGTAACTGGGGGCTGGAAGGGGGGGTGACCAAGGAAGGCTTTCCTGAAGAGGTAGAACTTAGAGGCATGAAAACAGTAAGTCCTCAACCCATTTCCACAAGTATGACTTGGCAAAAGTTATTTCTCTGGTGACTAGTGCCTAATTGTGCAACAGGATTTGCCGATTTCTCAGTAAAAGCCAGCCAAACTAAGTGCTTCTGCGTGCCATATGAGACCCATTAAATAGACTGTTTATTGCTGGAGCAAAGGAAGGTAGAGGGGGGGTCTCTAGCTGGCCACATTGTTTACCTTCTACAAGGGATTAATTCTCTAGAGATGGTTGAACTTGGAAGAGATGATAACATTTGATGGTTACATTTAATCCTTACAACTCAGTGAGGTCAGGTAATAACATCCCCATTTTCTGTATGAGAAAGATGAATTTTGGAAGTTTAGTAACTTATACAAAGTCACACAAGTGAGTGTTATAACTGGAATTCAAACACCTAGGCAGTCTATTCCAGAGCCTTGCTCTTCAAGTCTGTGCTGTAACTTCTACCATAGTTAATATCATCCATGACATTCTCTGACTCGAACTGGAATTTTACAGATGAAAGCCTGGATAATACGTGGCTGAACAGAACTGACACCATGATTCAGACTCCTGGTCCCCTGCCGGCACCACAACTCACCTCCACTGTACTTCGGGAGAATAGCCGGCCCATGGGAGAGCAGATTCAGGAGCCTGAGTCTGAACATGGTTCTGAACCTGACTTTTTACACAAGTAAGTAGTAAAAAATCATTTTCTTAGCATAATACCTTCAGCTCTTGAAGTAAGAAAAAATATTTCATCCAAGCATATTTCATGAAAAAACAAAGCCATAAATAGAGTTTAAATAATTTATATTAGAAGATACATAATAAGTCTGCAAAACACATGCCATTATCAGTTCCTTAAAGTTCAGAGATCTTTCAGTGCGTTGTGTCTCACTAAGTGCTAATTTCATTTGGAGTTTGCAGATTCACCGGGCAGGTCTGTTTCTTCTCAGAGATTTGCCAAGAACACATGCAGTCTTACTTCCTTGGCAAGAGAGCCTGAGTATCTGCTAAGGTTGTTCCTAGTCTGAACACCAAATAGACTGTGTATTACTTTTATCTTCTGTTTAATCAATAGTACTTTGTCTTGGTTAAGCTTATGTTTTAAACTCGAACTGTTCATAGATTAAGAATTATTAAAATAGTGATAAATTCTGAGAATAGTTGCCCTTTCTCTAAGAGAGAATTAGTTTCTACCTTTTCCCACACTAGCAATTAAAATGTTTTGTAGTACTACAACTCTGAAAATTGTGGCAAAGGCAGGTTGATGGCATGATTTTTACTATAAAAAACCTTTGTTGTTTTCCATTTGACCTTGAAGGTCTCTTAGCTCCTCACTTGTGTTTCTGGTCATATTAGCATGATTCTGTGAATTACTCTGATGAATGAGAGAATTCTCACTTGATCTCAAAAAATTTAGGTTGAAAATGTTAAGAAGCAGTGTTAGAGGTATTCAGATCCTGGGTTTTCATAGGGAATCTTCGCTTTGAGGATCTATCTTCTCCAAACTTGAAAGAATAATCATTGTCAGCCATGGCATAGCTGGGCATTCTTAGAGGGTAGTTTGCCTGCAACCAGCATCCCACTCCACTTCCTGGGGGTAGGGATGGAGATCACGCAGGGCCCTCCTAATTTGAGCAGCCTGCCTTGCTTCCCTGACCTTACCATGTCAGTGCTTCCTGGTTGTGGTCTTGAAACTGACAGGATTAATGGCCTGAACCTAGCCAGAACACAGATTGGGACTTGAATCCACGTGCCAGGACTTGAACCCAGCCTAAACCCAGATTGGGACTTGAACCCAAGGGTTTTTTTGTTGTTGTTTTGTTTTGTTTTGCCTTTCTCTAAGGCCGCACCCGCAGCATATGGAGGTTCCCAGGCTCGGGGTCTAATGGGAGCTGTAGCCACTGGCCTACGCCAGAGCCCCAGCAACGCCAGATCCAAGCCGAGTCTGCGACCTACAGCACAGCTCACAGCAACGCCAGATCCTTAAACCACTGAGCGAGTGAGGCAAGGGTTCAAACACACAACCTCATGGTTCCTTGGCAGATTCCTTAATCACTGAGCCATGACGGGAACTCCCGAACCCAAGGTTTTAAATTAGAATCACTCACCCTGTGTCTGGACTCACTGAGGTTCAGGTTCTTCATGTCTCAGCACAGAAGGAATTCAGTGAGAGACAAAGTGATAGGCAAGAAATAGATTTATTAGGATAGGACACTTGTGAGAGATTCAAGAGAGCAGGCACGAAAGCTCTGCCCTGAGGAGCTACAGTTTTATCATCCAAGGGGAGTAAGGGTTGGAAAAGCCTACCTCTTCCTTTCTGGAAGTAGCAGCTCCTCTTTAGTATCCCTTAAGGTATGTATTCAAATCCAAAGAAGGGTGGTCCTCAAACTCTTGCCCTTGGTCTGAATATGAATGTAGGCCTAATCCCATCCCCACACCCAACGACCTGAGGCAGTTCTCAAGGCTCCGCTAATGAAGCAAACCTGCCTTGTTCTGATGGCTTTTTTGAGCAATTTATTTACTTACAGCCATCTCCCAATGCCCCCTAAGTTTCTCTCCTTATCTGTGGTCCTTTACTGGGACTTCTAAAACTACCTGTGTCTACTTCATCCCTATCAGTCTGTCATCTTTTCCTTGTTATAGGTTTATAGGTTGAATCAAGGTGGTAGCCTGCGCATAATATAGACAGCTGCTTCGCGAGAACTTCATGTGGCAGATAGTAGCTACCAAAAATCATTACAGTTTACATCATGTAAAACTCCCAAGAGGCGTATTTATGCAGGTGTGCAAATGTGCCAGTAACTACAGAGCACAGTTGAAGATTTGGTCCAACATGTACCTAACTCCAAATCTCCTCAGAAGGACAGAGAAAACATGTTATCTACCCTTTCTTGTTCACAGCTCTGGAGAGCTCTGGGCCACCAGGCCAACATCATTCCTGTCCCTTAGGGGACTGAGTGTCTAGCTAGGAGCACTTCTTAAGTAGACCAACAGCTGGATACAGAAGTCTGAGAAGTGTACTTGTTTAGCAAGGATTTGGGATATGAAGCTGATAATTTAAGCACCTATAGGGGAAGAAAAGATTTTCCTCAACCCTCATAGGACCCCTGGCTGGGTCTGAAAATTAAACTGACAAAGATAGTTTAACAGGAGAAAAGCATACAAATTTTATTAAATGTTTACATGTATGTGGGAACTGCCACAAGAGAATGAGGAAGACCTCAAGAAGTGACCAGAGCAGGAAGCATTTAAATCTCTTAGACAAAGAAACAGTAAATTTATGAGGAAATGACAAGACAAACAGGTTTGGACTAGGGATAGTCCATCTAGGTCTAGGTAGTCCTCATCTTCTTCAACCAAGAGAATAGACATTAGTTTTAAAAGGGTTTGTTGTAGGTTCCTCTGGTGCCCTCTCTGGGTTGATGTCTCCAGTAAAAAAAAAAAAAGAAAGAAAGAAAGAAAAATGTATTTCCTGCCTTCAGGTAGAAAAGGGAGAAAGGGAGAACTTTTTCTGTGTTTTACTGTTTAATTGCCTTCAGCCCAAAGTAATTTTTAGCCAAAAGAGGTGTATGGGGGGGGGGGGGGCGGGGGGGATATACTCTGATTACCTTCACACCTAACAGCCAGCTTCTCTTGGGGACTTTGGGTTCTCCAGTTTACTGCCATTTCTGCAAAGGCCAGTAAAATGATCTTTGAAAATGATCTCACCTTTGGCCGTGGATAAATCCAGCTAATCCCCCTCCATGGGGGATTAGGCCAGCAAACTATGGTATTAGCATGGGACTGATTAGCTAAGTTCATCATCTTTTACCACAGGATGAATAATAGTATCCTCTCTTAGTCCTCAGATGCAGATCTCTTGGTTAGGCCAGCCAAAATTGGAAGACTTAAATCGCAAGGACAGAACAGGAATGAACTACATGAAAGTGCGAACTGGAGTAAGACATGCTGTGTAAGTGTAACATCAAGTGTCACAAGAGCGCTATGACTACATGATGCTGGCCATTTTGTATCATGACTTGGGCTTCTCTGATGTTTGGTCTTAGGAGTTACAATCATAGTTCAGGATATGCTATGCGATATAGGCTAGGAATGGAGGGCTTGGGCTCTGGAGGCTTTCAGCATTTATTCCTAGTGTTGCCACTTGCCAGCTGTGTGGCCTTAGGTAAGCTCTAAAACCTCTGTGGTTCCAGTTCTTCATTTGTGAATGAGAAAATAATAGTACCAGTCACTTAAGAGTTTTGTGGAAATTGACATATAGCTAAATAAATGTTAGCTGGTAATATTGTTAAATAATACTTCCTTCTGATGAGTTGAGATAAAATCTTGAGTGAGCCAAATGAATGTTCCTTAATTACCTTAGAGTTCAGTATCAAATTAGTGAGTACACAAATTAATGCAGTCTCTAGGTTATAATTGGAAAGTGTGCTTTCATTGGTTAGAAGACCCAGTGTAAGAACTAGGACTCCAAATTCTATGCGCCTGAATAGCTGACTGCTTTCTCCTTATCAGTCGGGGCCTAATGGAGGAAGATGCAGAGCCCATCTTTGAAGATGTGATGATGTCATCCCGGAGCCAGTTAGAAGACATGAATGAAGAATTTGAAGACACCATGGTTATTGACCTGGTAAGGAAGTTCAGTATGTTCTTTTTCTGTTAAAACGTGTGAAGGTATTGGTATAAGGTGGTGCTTTTATTTTCAGTGCTCTGTGAGAAGAGGAGGCAGAGGAGGAACACTGACCAAGAGGGCAGCACTTACGGGCATTTGGATGAGCTTGTATTTTTCAGGCCTGCTTTCAAAGCAGTCAAATTTTGAATTCTGACAATAACAGGAACTGATTCCTTCTTGTTACCTTCATGAAAAAGAGCTCATACTAGATCTTTGAGTATAGCATGTGCATCTGGCCTCCTGCATTTTAAATTGGAATCTGACAACATATGCTGCTCCAACTTATCAACCAGATGCAGAATATGGATCTTATTTGTTGTTTAGTTGTGAAAAGATATGTTTAATATAAGGAAATCTGCATATGGACTAAGTAAGGTGATACTAGAATTAACAACTTTGTTGGAAATAGTAATACAAGGTAGTTATGTTTTAAGTTTCCATGTGTTAAGAGATACACACTGAAGTAGTCACGGGGGAATGGCATGGAAAAGACCAGGAGAGTCAGTGCAACAAGACTGGCCAAATGTTTGACAGTTGTTGAAGGTGGGTGATGGGTGCATGGGGGCTCCCCATACTGCTTTCCTAGTGTTTTAACTTGCTAGACTGCTAAAAATTACCATTGACTGGGTGGCTTAAACAAATTTACTTTCTCACACTTGTGAAGGCTAGAAGTCTGAGATCAAGGTGTCAGCAAAATTGATTTCATTCTGAGGACTCTTGACTTGTAGATGGCCATCTTTTCCCTTTATCTTCACGTGATCTTTCCTCTTAAACACATGATGTTTAAGGACATGGACTGTATTGGATTAGAACCCACCCACATGATCTTTTGCCTCAATCACCTCTTTAAAACACCCTGTCTCCAAATACAGTCATATTCTGTGGTCCAGGGATTAGGACTTCAACATATTTAGGGGGACATAATTTACCCACAACATTCTACTTTGTGTATTTTGAATTTTCCATAATGAAAAGATTTAGTAAGAAATATAAATGAGTTCCCGTCGTGGCTCAGTGGTTAACGAATCCGACTAGAACCATGAGGTTGCCGGTTTGATCCCTAGCCTTGCTCAGTGGGTTAAGGATCTGGCGTTGCCGTGAGCTGTGGTGTAGGTTGCAGACGTGGCTCTGGCGTAGGCCAGTGGCTACAGCTCTGATTCAACCCCCTAGCCTGGAAACCTCCATAAGAAATGGCAAAAAAGACAAAAAAAATGTAAATGAGACCACACCACCCAAATCTGTAATCTCCCTCAACCTGCCCAACAGTAGCTCTCCATCTACCTGCTTGGGGAATTGAGTGAAGTTTCATCACCTAGTGTTTGATCAGTTCTTATAAAAATTCTATGATTGAAAGGTATGTTCTTTGTTTATATGCCCCAAAATGACTTATATGCATTTACACATAAGTTGAAAGCCTTTTTTTGATCTAAGTGATAATTAAAAGCTACACAGTTATATTTTTTTAATGTATGTTCTGTAAAATCCAGAATCTTTTCCTTTCAAAATTGATCCTAACAGTTCTTTATATTTGTTACCATTAGAAATATTAGCTGATTATCACAGTTCATTGTCCTAATGACTCTCAGGAAAAAATTAAGTATCTGGCTTCTCTTTCCAGCCCCCATCAAGAAATCGGCGAGAGAGAGCTGAGCTGAGGCCAGATTTCTTTGATTCTGCAGCTATCATAGAAGACGATTCAGTAATTGTTAAATTATTACTTTTCTATTATGGTTTCTGTTTTATTTATGCATGAAGTTAACAACCGTTTCATTTTTCCTAGGGATTTGGAATGCCTATGTTCTGAAGTCTGAAGAAAATTTACAAATCTGGAACTCTATTATTTAGAGCTAGAGGCCTATATACTGTGATAGCTTGTATGGGGAAAAAAACACTTTTGATGTGATCTGATTTTTTAATCAAATGATTGAGGTCAATCCCTTTTTGCAGTGACAGAAGAGGAGCATGTAAATTACGCAAGGGAATGTTGGTGAATGTCACCTCAGAAAGACTGACCTGAAAAATCATTTGTGTCCCATTATTGGACTTATCCCAATACAGATGTGTGTGTTTTTCTGGAGGGAGGAAGAAATTTTAAATTTTTAAAACAGCTGACAAGATAAACACTGTTATACACCTGTTTTATGAAAACTCAGCATTGAGTAAAAAAAAAAAAATATTTTTAACTTTATTTTCCTGTTGTACAATTTAAAAACCGTTTTAACATTTTGCCTTTTTATGTTTTAAAAGCTAACCATTTTTATTAAACCTATGAGTAAGCAGCTCATCCTAATTGCCGAAGAGTGTTTTGGAGCTCACTGGATTTGGTTGACCTTGTGGAATATAGAAACATGGAGGAGCAGAATACTGACAAGCTAAGATGAAATTCCGACAGTGCATCTCTGCCAAAAACCACACACCCTCTGTGGATATGGATATGAATTCCCAGATTTTATATACTCTTGAATAAAAAGGTTTATTTTTATTTATAAGGGGGCATAAAATAAGAAATGTCCATGCAGCCATTTTTTCCAACAGATGCTGTACACACCATTCATTTTATATAGAATAGGGAGACTCAAATACAGTACATTTTCTATTGGTATTTGTTCTGTGCATTTTTAGCAACTTCTACCAGCAAATAAAGTATTCTCAGTAAAACAAAAATGGTTCTCAAGTTATCAGTTTGCTGTTTTTACCACTTATTTCATGCCCTTCCAAATTCAAGTTACATGGACTTCCTTTTCCTTAAAAAGATAATCATGAAGAACTTCTTCACCATTCAAACGTAATTTTAAGTGTAACATAACCGTGTCTACTTCCCATGCACTTAATACCCTATGCACTAATTTTGTGAATTAAGTTTACCAATTATAGAAGTATGTGCTGCCTAGAAGTCTGTGCTTAGAGGGTGAAGTTCTTAAGCTTACCTTGAAATACAGCTACATTTCAGTGTTAAATGTGCATATTAAGAAAAATTCTTTGGGGGAAATTTTGAATCTTCAGGACAGACAGCCCAGTGGTTTAGAGTTACATTCTGCTTAGACTTTTGACTTGCTGCTACTGTTATTTTTTAAAGCCCACTTAGCTTCTTCCTTCCTGATTTCTAAAGTAAGCCTCAATATCCAAACCAATCCATCCACAGCTGTTTCTGGGGTGGTTTTTAAAGGAGCTGCAACAGAAGGATGAGGCTTTCCCTTTTTACCAAAAAATAAAAGCATTAAAAAAAAAAAAAAATCTGTGCAGCCAATGACTATCTTTTATGTAGAAAAAGCAAAATGGATATTTTATTCATCCTTTTAGTAAACAAACTTTTCTCAACATTTGTACAGTTCTGAAAAAATCTTGGTCACCAAAAATGTTTTATCTGTGAATTTAGTAATTGCTAGGCTCCAGTTAGGGGGGCTGGGGTCTCACTTTCTTCCAGAAACGTGAGTTTCACTGGAAGTGAAGGGGCAGGAATGACTGGACTGTCCACCACGCCAGCCCTGTCCACCTGTGGTTCTGGCCAGGGAGCAAGCTGGGAAGTGCCCTGGCACCTGCACAGATTGATCCTTTGCTTGAGTTTCATGTGGAAAACAGATGCTTAGAATTGTAGACTACCACGCAACGGGAAAGGCTTAATATCTACTCCAATGGGTTTCCAGTTCAGTTTGAAGTCAATCGAATTTTTGTATTTTCAGTGTCTCCTTGATTGGTTTTGCTAGTAATTCTGTAAATTGTACATTTGCAATATGAGGTTTTTTTCCTTTTGTACAATTTGAAACTGATGCTTCACCTTTCCTTTAATAAACTATTCAAAATCAGGCTTGTGGTAGTCATCCTATTGTTCCTACTAGGTAAAACTGTAAAAGAGGTGCTTTCTAATCCTTCTCAACAGAATGATGAGGCTTTCCCTTTTTATCAAACACTGAGAGTTTGTTCTTTCAGATAATCTGTTAAATGACAGCATATTACTATTTTACTTTTCTAAGCAAGCCGAATTTTTGGACTAGTTCATCAATTTTCTTCCATCACTTGGATATCCTTGGAGAAGGTGAGAGAGTAGCTAGGCCAAGTGGTCTGTTGATCAAGAGAAAGTCTCTCGGGGAATGAGTTTTGGAGGAGGCATTCAGGCACTATCAACAGGTCTAAAGCGTGGGTCTTCCCCCACCAGAAATCCAGACCCTGCACTAATATGCATGGGTGCCCCCTAGCAGTGCCTTCAAAGACGACTTGTATTCTACATGGCTGCTAAAGAAAGTGAGGGGTTCTCTTGACACTGGTGCCTGAAGTCGCTGAAAAAAATCATACTCTATACTTTATGGGCCAGGCTATGTTCATTCTTTGGGCCATGTTCATTAGATGGCCTAAGATGTCTGTGCAGAAGAGTCAGGGATGCATGGGATAAATCAGGTGAGTTTTCCAGGCAGCCAAGGAGGGAAGGTGATGAGGATGAGTCTCTGACAGCTCATTTTGAAGGTTATACGCTTATGAGATTAGACCAGGGCTTTACCCATATGTGATTCTACCTTGCGACAAGCTTGCAAACCTCCCAGATGTCGCTTGACTGTGACTCTCCATTGACCCTGCTCCCAGGGAAGAATCTATCACACAAAGAACAGTGTCTTTGTGGGAAACAAAGGCTTAGTGCCTGCTCGGGCTCTTTTTTTTCTTCTCTCTCTTTATAGCCACAGTGTGTGTAAGTTCCTGGGCTTGCGGTTGAATCATAACTGCAGCTGTGGCCTTCACCACAGTCACGGCAACACCAGATCTGAGCCACATCCGCAACACACGCTGCAGCTTGCGGCAACGTCAAATCCTCAACCCACCAAGTGAAGCCGGGGCTCTTCATACCAGACAGAACTCAGGTACGGTTCCTGCCCTACCCCTGTACATGCCTTGCTCTCCAGGGGCCTATCACTTCTTGAAGAACAGCTTTCTGCTCCCAAGCACATAAAGGAGGCATTTCTCATCACAAGGACAGTAGGGGCATGGTCAGTACCTACCTAAGGCCACCACATCTGCCCAAATGTGCTGGCTGTACTCCAGAGAGGCCCCAGACTGAGACACTGCCCACTAAGCGGCCACTGCTTGTGCATAGAATGGAGATCCGTTTCAATGCTGACAGGAGCAAGAACATGAGGACCAGTTCCACTGAAATAAACCACAGCTCTCCAGAAATCTTTGTGAACCAGAAGGACATAAAATATTCACATTCTCAAAAGAGGTAAAGTCTAGATTGGTTAACAACTCTATCAAGTGTGTTAACTCGGTATACTGGGTGAGTGTCCTTTACAGGCTTCTCTGGCTGGGCAAACCATATCTAAAGCACCAGCAAAAAGCATCAGTGTGTCCAGAGGCAGCTAACTGGGCTGGGAAGACCAAGACATGGTCAGAAGAGAAGGTGGAAAAACCTGATGCAAACACAAGCACTGGAAGGCTGCATCATGGATGTGCATGCTCCTCGTTACTCCAGCAGCTCAACAAGAAAATTCTTAACTCATCATGCAGGAGGTAGGAGGGCTTTCCAAACTTAGTAGCTCTTTGGGTTGGGCCAGTCACAGGTGGAACAGACCATTGCCTTTCTCACTCCAGTCTTCTGGGGTTCAGATCCCAGCTTTGCCACTCGTTAGCCATGTGGCTTAGTACAAATTTGTTTACTTAAGGCAGGGACAGTTACAGAAGGACACTCACTGTGCCTCCTACCTCCATACAATTCCTTTGGTCTAAAGACAGACACTTGACAGCACTCTGCCAGTACACCCAAGTCCTCTCTGGGTACAAGATTCAGCATTTTTCTTTGTCCCTTTAAGATGAGACCACAATTGGGAAAGGCATTCATAATAGCAGCTGATAAGACTCACTGCCACTCCCTGCCATCCAGAGAGACTGGTCTTGATGAAGCTCCTATGGCCTTACAGCTTTGTGTCTCCTTAGCCACCAGCTTGGTTTCTAGGTAGGCCAAATCCTAAGTTGGCAGACCCCACAAATCAGATTGGCTAGACAATTTTAAGCATTTAAGCAACACGCTAACCAACCTATAGGATTCTTCCCTAGCCAGGAGGCCTCTAGAAGCCCAGAAGAGCATTCCCGCTGTGGCGCAACAGGATGGGCAGCATCTCTGCTGCACCAGGACACAGGATCAACCCCCAACCCGGCACACTGGATTAAAGGATCCAATGTCGCCCACAGCAATCATTACGGCTGTGGCTCAGATCTGATCCCTGGCTTGGAAACTCCACATGCTGCAGGGTGGCCAAAAAGAAAAAAATTTAAAAGTCCAAGAGTTCCCATCATGGCTCAGTGGGAGCAGTATCCACAAGGATGCAGGTTTGATCCCTGGCCTCACTCAGTGGCTTAAAGATCCAGTGTTGACATGAGCTGTGGTATAGGTCGCAGATGTGGTTCCGATCTCACATTGCTGTGTCTGAGGCGTAGGCCGGCAGCTGTAGCTCTGATTCAACCCCTAGCCTGGGAACCTCCATATGCCACAGAAGCGGCCCTAAAAAGACCAAAAAAATTTCTTTAAGTCCAGGAGTCTGCCCCCACTCCTTCCCCAGTTCCCAATGGCTTACAGTCTTAGCGCTGGTGCCAAAGAGGAGTACAAAGAATCTCTGTCAAACATCTCTGCCCCCTAGGAACTTGCCACCTAATTAGGAAAATATGTTTCAAGCCAAGAAATGCAAGGGGGATAAGGAATGCACTATTACGTGCTCACAAAATACCTATTATAAGAGGAATTAGTTTAAGCTCACAAGTTGAGATGAACTAATGGAAAAGTCAGGCCTTTCAGCATGAGCAGATTGGAACTGCTAGGAGCAGGACAGTGTTCTAGATGGAGCTGACAGGATGCTATGTTCAGAAAACTTACTAGGTGAGCAAGAGAGACAGACCAGAACCTTCTGTGTGGGCTGCAGATATTGCAAAGTCACTATCCCCTGGAAGTGCTAAAGCAGAAAATGGCAAGAAAATGTGGGCCTGGAATTAGTCTAGTGGCGCAGAACAAGACTGCTGGCTTAGGTGGAGGAGGCCACAGAGACCAGGAGGAAGACAGTTGCAAAAGTACTCAGAGACAACTAGAATGGGAGAGTCCCATTCTCCAACTGGACAGGGAGGAAAGATGTTCAAGAAAAATAACTTCAAAGGCATAAACTGGAATGGTGGGGAGGCTTGGTGGAAATGGGCAAAGCGGGTGATAGTCACATATTAGTTTAAGTCAAGTTGAACTTAAAAGATGCAGCGTCAGAAGTTCCCGTCGTGGCGCAATGGTTAACAAATCCGACTAGGAACCCTAAGGTTGGGGGTTCGAACCCTGCCCTTGCTCAGTGGGTTAGGGATCTGGCGTTGCCGCGAGCTGTGGTGTAGGTCACAGACACAGCTCAGACCCCGCGCTGCTGTGGCTCTGGCGTAGGCCGGCGGCTACGGCTCCGACTGGACCCCTAGCCTGGGAACCTCCATATGCCGCTGGGGAGCAGCTCAAGAAAAGGCAAAAAGACCAAAAAAAAGATGCAGCGTCAGACAGGGCTTAGAAACCATTGGAGCTCAGGGTCTGCAACGAGGGAAAGCCATCAGTGGTGGGAGGACCCAGGGCTCTCATCATAGAGAGAGCACCTGACATGCTTTAATGCTGAAGTCACTTAAAATCACCACTTCTGGTATAACTTTTAATACTTTACAAACTCAATAAAAGAAAGTCAACAAGGATGGGAGAAAAACTCCAAAGTGGTCTACAAACATAAAAGACTGAGTCTTTCAAACTGATAACATAACCATCCAAGTTACTCATCCAAATAACCTTTGATTTAAAAGCAGAACTATAAAAAGTCTTGAACTTTAGAAGGTAGCTCTGAAACTTGTAGAACTGAGCAAATGAGTACAATACCCTTGAACAACACAGGTTTGAACTGCACAGGTCCACTTACATGCAGATTTTTCAATAGTAAATACCACAGAACTACTACAAGATCCACGCTGGTTCAATGTGCAGACATGGAACCAAGCATGCAGAGGACCTGTCTTCAGGGGACAGTTTTACATGGCTTCTCAACTGCAGAAGGATGGATACCCCTAAGCCACATGTTGTTCAAGAGTCACATGTATACCGAAGATAGGATGAGGCTGTTTCATCAGTGTAGGAGACAGACAGATGAACTTGTATATTGGATTGGAATTTAAAGCTTCAATATGAATTCATGATCTTTAAAATATATGTAATGTATACTTACATAAACATTTCCCATATACATATACACACACACATATATACACCCGTATTTGTATAAATATTTTGTAGTCTGCCAAAAATACCTAGAAGCAATGACACCTCAGTATCAATGTGAAAATCTAGCGCCAATGTTAGCTTCTAAATGACATCTACTAGGAGTTCCCATTATGGCTCAGCAGTACTAGGAACCCAACTAGTATCCCTGAGGATGTGGGTTCAATCTTGGCCCCACTCAGTGGGTTAAGTATCCAGCATTGCCATGAGCTGTGGTATAGGTTGCAGACACTGCTCAGACCTGGCATGGCTGTGGTGTAGGCCAGCAGCTGCAGCTCCAATTCGACTCCTAGCCTGGGAACTTCCATATGCCATACCCGCAGCCCTAAAAAGGCAAATAAATAAATAAATAAATGACATCTTAAAAGAAACCAGGGCTCTCAGAGAAATCACTGATTCCAGATCTGGGCAAAGAAATATATAAGATGAACTTGGTACATTATCTTGTGTCAAAAAAATAAGGAAAGTACACAAAAAACTACTGTTACATATCAAAAGGACCAAGGAACCTGCCTGAAATCGTGCCCCTCTGATCATATCAGCAAATTCTGAACATGAAAATGAGTAACACAGAATTTTTTTAAAAGAGTTCCCGTCGTGGCTCAGTGGTTAACAAACCCACCTAGGATCCATGAGGATGCAGGTTCAATTACTGGCCTCGCTCAGTGGATTAAGGATCCAGTGTTGCTGTGAGCTGTGGTGTAGGTTGCAATGCCTCGGATCTGGCATTGCTGTGGCTCTGGAGTAGGCAGCAGCTACAGCTCTGATTTGACCCCTAGCCTGGGGATCTCCATATGCCATGCGTGTGGCCCTTAAAAGACAAAAGACAAAAAGAAAATCTTTTTTAAAGAACCCATGAGTCTCTATTTTCTTGGTTGAATGATTAAATATATTCAAACATTTATGAAACACCTTCTATATATACCAAGTACAGATTTCAATTATGAATAATAACAAAGGATTATCAATCTCAAGAAACCCTTGGGGTGGAAAAAGGATGGAGTAAGAAGAAAAATGTAATAAACCAGTATAATGCATCTGAAAATTTGAGAGGCTGATAGCATAGTAAGAAAAATTATTTCAGGAAAAATGTTTAAAAATGAAAAAGTAATTTATGCATCTAAACTGATAATAAAAAAATAAGAGAAAGCTCTTCTTCTTTGCTGATACAATGATAGGGTTAGAAATACAATACTTTGGGTGTTCCATTATGGTTCAGCAGTAACAAACCCAACTAGCATCCATGAGGACTCGGGTTCAATCCCTATCTTCACTCAGTGGGTTAAGGATCCAGTGTTGCCTTGAGCTGTGGTGTAGTTCACAGATGCAGCTCAGATCTATTGCTGTGGCTGTGGTATAGGCCAGCGACTACAGCTCCAATTCGATCCCTAGTCTGGGAACTTCCATATGCCGCAGGCGTGGCCCTTAAAAAAATAAAAATAAAAAAATAATAATACTTTACAACAAATAAGAATCACTGATTGAAGCAGAATCACAATGGATACTAAAATCATCACTGGGCGAAAGTGTGCTGACAGGCTTAAAGAATGCACCCCAGGTTAGCTATTAATTACAAAGAGAAAGATTACAAAGGTTATAACCTTTGCAGTCACCACCAGGACCAAGTGATCAATTTCATCAATAATGAAAAAATTAACATGTGCTTCCTAAATTGATACAAGGAGAGAACACGCCTGTATTACTCTTACCTGGATCTGAACGTCCCTAAACAATCAGACAAACCCAAATTGAGGGACATTCTACAAAGTAATTGGCAAACACTCAAAAAAATGTCAATGTCATGAAAGACTATGTAAGACAATGAGCCTTGTTCGTAGGAAATAAACACATTTGGGGGGACACAGGGTCATGATTCTGTAACTTCCTCTCAAATGGGTCAACAAAAATAATAATTACACGCTTATGTAAGAGATGAAGCAAATGTAGACAATGTTAAAAACTAGCGAACTCTAGGTAAACAGCACACAGCCTGCAACATTTCCATAGGTTTTTTAAAATATTGAGAACACACTTCCGGAAAGAAGTTAATATAGGGTACTATACCTTACTGAGCATCTATTCTGGCAGACACACACCCAATTACAAACATCTCCTTTAATCCTCAATAATTCCTGAAGGAATTTAAAGGATAGGGTGTATCATTTAAATATTATTTAGGAGTTCCCGTCGTGGTACAGTGGTTAACGAATCCAACTAGAAACCATGAGGTTGTGGGTTCGATCCCTGGCCTTGCTCAGTGGGTTAAGGATCCGGCGTTGCCGTGAGCTGTGGTGTAGGTTGCAGACGCGGCTCAGACCCCGCGTTGCTGTGGCTCTGGCATAGGCCGGTGGCTACAGCTCCGATTCAACCCCTAGCCTGGGAATCTCCGTATGCCGCGAGAGCGGTCCAAGAAATAGCAAAAAGACCAAAAAAATAAATAAATATTATTTAAAAGCAAAAAACTGAAGCCTAAGCAGATTAAGTTCTTTGCCTTAAAAGCTTATTATCTCACCTTTACAGGAAAAAAAAATTAATTGCTGGGGAAAAAAAGGGAAACAAGACACAAAAACGTGTTTTCTTTCTAGTTTTGATTTTTTAGATTTCTACCACCAAAAAAATGAGATTTATGGTCCAAAAATATCATTTGAGTTTGGGTTTTTAATAAAGCAAATAATTTTACATTAAGGCACAAATGAAATCCTTCTAGAACTTATTAAACTTGGCCATTTCAAGTTATTATTAAAACTTAGATTCCCAGGTTTCATGACTGCACAAGGCATATGGACAGGTGCGACTGGCTCGGCAATAATCAGCTCCTGGTTTATCTTCTCTTGATTCATTTACAAGGGAATATTTGCATGTTTCCTCCAAGGGCGCTGTACCTTCTTGCTGGCCAAGACATCCAGGTCACAGCAGATTCGGGCCCGGGTAGAGGAAGGCTGGATGATGTCATCCACAAACCCTGGTGAAGCACAGAAAAGGAAGTAGATCATCTGTATCCCCAGATGCTGCCACCCCCCAATCTTGTGCTCAGTCTGGGCACCACCTTCAAGAACCAACAGGGTGAAGAGGGCCCGCCAGAGGTCCTAAAAATGTCCTTGACCCCAGGAGGCCTCCTCTGACGGGTTCCAAACTTCTGGTCTAGCAACTTCGGCAAGAAAAGGAAAATATCGGAGTTCCCGTTGTGGCACAGTGGTTAACGAATCTGACTAGGAACCATGAGGTTGCGGGTTCGGTCCCTGCCCTTGCTCAGTGGGTTAACGATCCAGCGTTGCCGTGAGCTGTGGTGTAGGTTGCAGACGCGGCTCGGAACCCACGTTGCTGTGGCTCTGGCGTAGGGTGGTGGCTATGGCTCCGATTAGACCCCTAGCCTGGGAACCTCCATATGCTACAGAAGCGGCCCAAGAAATAGCAAAAAATAAATAAATAAATAAATAAAAAGAAAAGGAAAATATCACACTCACACACACACATAAGACGATTTCAGTATGAAAAAAAATTAGGAAAATGCACTTTTATTTTTTAAAGATCACAACAACAATTCCTCCCACCCTGTTCGTAACTCCCTCTGTGATGTCACTTTGCTCCTCCTCCCATCAAGAGGTGGACTGTACTTCTTCACCTGGCCTTGGAACTTGCCTTGGCCAATAGAATGTGGCAAAAGTAACACTGCAACTTCCAAACCTAGCCTCAAGGCAGCCTGCAGTTTCCCCTCTCACCCTCTTGCTGCCCTCAGGACACCACATAGAGCAGTGTGGACCAGCCTCCCTACAAATAAGAATCATGTGGAGAGAGAGCCCAGCCGAGAGCCAGCACCAGCCATGTGAGTGAGGCCATCCTGGACTATCCAGCCCCAGTCAGGCCACCAGATAACACAGCTGCATGACTGATCCCAGAAAAAAACCAGCAGAAGAACCACCCAGCTCAGCTCAGACCAAAATGCTGACCCTCAGAACCATGAGGGAAAAAGGAAAGCAAAAAAAGGTGACAGTTTCAAGTCACTTTGTTTTGGGGCTAAAAAAAATTTATAAGCTGTGCCCACGGCATGCAGAAGTTCCCAGAGCAAGGACTGAACCTGTGCCACAGCAGTGACAATGCTGGCTCCTTAACCCGCTGCTCCACCAGGGAATTCCCACGAGGTGACTAGAACAACACTAAGAAATTTAGCCATTTCAGCAGTGCTGTTTTGATCCTGGTTACAAAGCAGCCTGCACAGACTCCTTTGTCCTTAAGTGATGACTGCCCAGGGATTAGTCCACCCTCTCCAGTCACCAGATTCAACTGGAAGGGCAAAGGCAGACTTTCTAGAGTGAAATAAGAAGCAAGTGATCCAACAAATGAACAGAGCCCCCCTCCCCACCACAGCCCCTACCTCTCACAGCTGCAGGAAAAGGGTTGGCAAACTTCTCAATGTACTCTGCCTGCGCGGCCTCCACATTCTCGTGCCCTTTGAAGATGATCTCCACGGCACCCTGTCACGAGAGGAGTCAGTGAATGTCCCTGGAGGCCCCAACTGGGGCAGGCCTCCCTCATTTGTCTTGGTAAATCAAAGTATCTGGGAGGAGTTCCCGTCGTGGCTCAGTGGAAATGAACCCAACTGGTATCCATGAGGACGTGGGTTCAATACCTGGCCCCAGTGAGTGGGTTAAGGATCTTGTACTGCTGTGAGCTGTGGTGTAGGCCGCAGATGCAGCTGGGATCTCACAGCATTCCTGTGGCGCAGGCTGGCAGCTGCAGCTCCAATTTGACCCCTAACCTGGGAACCTTCATATGCCATTTGTGAGGCCCTAGAAAAAGCAAAAAAAAAAAAAAAAGTGGAGTGAAGTGCCCACCTCCAGGTGCCCCGGAGTTACCTGGTTCAACCTCAACAGCTATTTTGAAGCAGGAAAGGAGGAGGGAGTAGGATAAGCAACAGTTCCCAAGAGTCACCAGGGTAAGGACTAGAGTCCAGCCTCTACAGGCTAATAAAAAGCAGGAGCTCTGGGGCCCTCGCTGGGAGATGGGATGGGTTGGGGGAAACATCCAGTCCACCCAAAGGCTAGTTCAGCTGACTCAGCCATTCCTTTTTTTTTGGCCACACCCATGGCATGTGAAAGTTCCTGGACCAGGGATCAAACCTACGCCACAGCAGTGAGAACAATGGATCCTCAAACCACTGAGCCACCAGGAAACCCTCCCCTCTCCTCCTTCTTACATCTCACAGCCCCTCCCACCTGGGCACAAAGATGCCAGCACGTGCCTGAGAGAGCGTGAGACAGGAGGCAAGCTGTCCTTGGCCCAGAGTAGGGCGTGCCAGGGTCTAGACCCGAACTCCCTGAAGTTGATCCCAGGGGCCCTGGCCCCTCTCCAACATTTCCCTGGACCCGGGAAAGGGAAAGCTAGAGGGCTCACCTTTGCTCCCATGACGGCAATCTCTGCTGTGGGCCAGGCGTAGTTGGTGTCACCACAAAGGTGCTTGGAGCTCATGACATCATAGGCTCCACCATAGGCCTAGAACAGTCCCAAATGCTAAATGTTAAGAGCCTGAGTCAAGCAGATCACATCCCTATAAGACCCCAGGAAGCCAAGTGAAATGAGGACAAAAAGCAAGAACTGCCCTCTTGAGCTCCTGAAGGCCCAGGTCCATGAGGAGCAACAAGGGCACCGCACACAGGCCTTTCACAGGTACATTCATTGATCCTCCTGGCTTTTTCCCACTGTGGCTTTCAGTCCCAAGATGCCCATTGACATCTCTGCAGGGCATGTCCACAAGGCTAGAGATGCTGTCAGGACAGCTTTTTAAGGGGAGCAAGCCCTGCTGAAACTCCCAGCCAGACCTCCAACCACGGTGCTGGTGCTGGGAGTGAGCGGCCTCGGCCTGCGGCCTGAGTTCCTCACCTTCCTGGTGATGACTGTGATTTTGGGCACAGTTGCCTCGGCGAACGCATAGAGCAGCTTGGCGCCATGCCGGATGATGCCCCCGTATTCCTGCGCTGTGCCTAGGTCACAAGGAAGAGGTACTGACTACCCACCAAAGTCCTCACGAGGTCTGCCTGCCACTCGCAGCCGTGAGGTCTTCCCCTCTCCCCAGCTTCCAGACACCCAGAATATGGAGAAGTCACAAATCCTGGGGCAATTCTGCAAGATCTCCAAAGAAAGTGGGAGCCTCGCTGGGGAAAACCATCTCTCCTGGGCCCACCTCTGTCAATGACTTACCAGGCAAAAAGCCAGGGACATCAACGAAAGTGATGAGTGGAATGTTAAATGCATCACAGAATCGGACAAAACGAGCCCCTTTCACAGATGAATTAATATCCAAGCATCCTAGAAAGACAAAGACCATCCATGCTGAGTCTCTGGGCAATTCCCAGTTCCCCCCCACCCTGGGAATATGCCCTCAGCAACCATTCAGAGCTGATTTCTGCAGAGGTACCCAAGATTCCTCCTCAGAGAACAATAAGGGATCCACACACTCAGGAAAAAACAGAGGAGACAGAAGAAACCACCACCAACTGGCCCAGAGTGGCCTCAGCCCTCAGGGCCTGGGGTCTCTCGCAATGTAGGCAGCAGTCTCTGTCTTACAATTGAAGGGCTGCTCCCCTGATGCACAGCCTGCCTCGCCTCTGGAGCCAGGAGTGGGAGGTGTGTGGTTAGACAGTCCCTGAGGCCTGGAATCAGATTCTGGCTCCACCCATTACAGCTACATGTTGGAGAATTACTTTCTGAGCCACAATTCTCTACCTGAAAAGTAGGGATGTCACTCCCTCCTACCACAGTTAAAAAGATCAAAGGAGATGCTGCCCATAAAATGGCACAAAATAAGAGCCCAGTTACTAGCAAACACCCTCTCCTAGAACAGTGTTCACAGTATTCTATGAGGCTAGCATTACCCTCGTACCAAAACAAGATAAGGACATTACAAGAAAATGCAGACCAAAATCCCTCATAAACATTTATGCAAAAAGTGCTAAGATATTACCAAGTCAAATACAGCAATATATCAAAACATTGCCGCATCATGACCAAGAACAGTTTAACTAAGAATTCAGAGTTGATCTAACGTATGAAAAGTAGTAAAAATTTTTTTGTTGTCTTTCGTCCTCTTAGGGCCGCACCCCCGGCATATGGAGGTTCCCAGGCTAGGGGTCTAATTGGAGCTACAGCCGCCAGCCTACACCAGAGCCACAGCAACGCGGGATCTGAGCCACGTCTGCAACCTATACCACAGTTCATGGCAATGCCGGATCCTCAACCCACTGAGCGAGGCCAGGAATCGAACTGGCAACCTCATGGTTCCTAGTAGGGTTCGTTAACCACTAAGCCATGACGGGAACTCCCAAAAGTAGTAAAATTATTAAAGGAGAAAAACTGTATGGTCATCTCAAAAAATAGAAAGAGCTGAGAAAACATTCATAATTAAAAACTAGCAGTAAACTAGGAGAACAATGGAACTTCCACTAGCTGACTAAGAGTTTCTACAGGAGTTCCCTTGTGGCACAGAGGTTAAGGATCCAGCATTATCAGTACAGTGGCTCCGGTTACTGCAGTGGTGTGGGTTCAAACCCTGGCACAGGAACTTCTGCATGCTGCAGGCAAGGCAACAACAACAACAAAAAAAGCATCTATAAAAAAACGTATATACTCATGGATTAGAAGAATAAATCCCCAGGTTAATCTATACCAGTGCTGTCCAAAAGAACTTTCTATGATGATGGCAATGTTCTCTAGCTATTTGTCAGCACAGTAGCCACTACTCACATGTGGATACTGAGTACTTGGAATATGACTGGTAAACATGAGAGACTAGGTTTCTACTTGTATTTAATCTTAATTATTTCTCCTATTTAAATTATTTTAGATTTTAAGTTTAATGGCTGGCATACTGGCAAATCCATATTTTCAAGAAATTCCTATCAAAATCACAGGAAATTCTTTGGTAGAAACTGATAAGCAGATGCTAAAATTCACCCAAAAAAGAATAAGAGTTCCCATCGTGGCGCTGCAGAAATGAATCCAACTGGGAACCATGAGGTTGCGGGTTTGATTCCTGGCCTTGCTCAGTGGGTTAAGGATTCAGCATTGCTGTGGCTGTGGTGCAGGCTGGCAGCTGTAGCTCCAATTTGACCCCTGGCCTGGGAACCTCCATATGCCATGGGTGCAGCCCTAGAAAGACAAAAAAAAAAAAAAAAAGACTGAATAGTCAAAACAGTACTAAAAGGGGAGTGGGGGGCAAAATCAGAAAATTCACTTGAAGACTCTCAAAGGAGGCTTTCTCTTTTTTAGAGAGGACAAATCCTTGTTGTGGAGGTTTGACTTCTGCGTGTAGGATATGCAGCAGCATCTCTGGCCTCTACTCACTAGATGCCAGGAGCACCCCTCCACCCCTCATCTCCACTGGGACAACCAAAACTATTTCCAACACAACCAAATGTTCCCAGGATACTGAAATTGCCCCTGGTAGGGAATCACCAAGAAGTATAAAGCTAGAGTAAACAAGGTAGTATGCAAAGGTACAAAGATAAGCAAAAACAATGAGACAGGATAGACTGTGAAGAACTGGATGCATACAACTGATTTTAGACCAGGCACCAAAGTAATTCAATGTGGCAACAAGTCTCTTTAACAAATGGTGAAGGAACAACTAAATATCCACATGGGAAAAAAAATGGAAGTAGACTCTTGTTTCACTCTATGATGTACACACAAAAATTAACAGACCTTCACATAACCTACAATGTTCAATAAGATAATACAGGACTATCTTTAAACCTTGTAGTTGGCAAAAAACTTCTTGAATAGGACACAAAAAGCTCTAAGCAGAAGTAAAAACACTGCTAAATGGGACATTACCAATCTTTTTAAATAATGTGAGTCAAAGAGACACCAAAAATTAAAGGAATAAACATGTCATGGACCATGAAAAAAAGTATTTTTAAATGCACATACCTGAAAAAGACTCAAAACAAGAATATATATATATATATATACATATATATTTTTTTTAGGGCTGTACCTGCACCATATGGAAGTTCCCAGGCTAGGGGTCAAAATGGAGAAGCAGCTACCAGTCTACACCACAGCTCACAGCAATGCCAGATCCTTAACCCACTGAGTAAGGCCAGGGATCAAACTCCCATCTTCATGGATACTAGTCAGGTTCATAACCCACTGAGCCACAACAGGAACTCCAGAATCAACAACTTTAAAAAATTCAAAAAATAATAATAAGAGATAAAACTTCCTTCTTGCAAAATGCATTATCTGAGATGACAGAAATGTCCTGTATCTTATTTTGAATGGTGATTACAAGGTTGTATAAACTGTCAAGTTTACAAAACCCATCCAAATGAGCTCAGAAAAAGCTGTGCATTTTATTGTGTGTAAATGACAACACAATAAGAGAAAAATGTTTTATATATCTCCCCTCTCTCTCTATTCAAATCTATGTTAAAGACCTGAAATAAAGAATGTACGCAAAAATTCCCAACATTTTAGCCAGTTGAACCCAGTAACACATAAAAAAGATCGTACACCATGACCAAGTGGGATTCATCCCAAGTTCACAAGGATGGTTCAACATATGCAAATCAATCAGTGTCACATACCACATTAACAAAAAGTCAAAAACCACATGATCATATCAATAGATGCGGAAAAAGCATTGGACAAAATCCAATAGGCATTCATGATAAAAACTCTTACCAAAGTGGGTATACCAAAGTGGGTATATCTTAACATAATAAGCAATTTATGACAAACCTACAGCCAATATAATACTCAACAGGGAAAAGCTGAAAGACTCCTCACTAAAATATGGAACAAGACAAGGATGCCCATTCTCACCACTTTTATACAACATAGCACTGGAAGCCTAGCCACAGCAGTCAGACCAACAAAAGAAATAAAAGGTATCCAAATTGAAAGAGAAGCAGCAAAATTGTCACTCTATGCAGATAACATGATACTAGATAAAGAAAACCCTAAGGACTCCACACACAAACTACTCGAACTGATCAATGAATTCAGGAAAGCAGCAGGATACAAGATTAACAGTCAGAAATTGGTGGCATTTCTGTTTACTAGCAATGAAATATTAGAAAAGGAATATAAAAATACAATACCTTTTAAAATTGCACCCCCAAAAATTAAATACCTGGGAATAAACCTGACCAAGGAGGTAAAAGACTAATATGCTGAGAACTATAAAACATTAATCAAGGAAATTAAAGAGGATTCAAAGAAATGGAAAGATATTCCATGGTCCTGGGTTGGAAAAATTAGTATCGTTAAAATGGTCATACTACCCAAAGCAATCTACACATTCAATACAATCTCTATCAAATTACCCATGACATTTTTCATAGAACTGAAGCAATCCAAAAATGTATATGGAAGCATAAAAGATTCAGAATTGCCAAAGCAATCCTGAGGAACAAAAACCAAGCAGAAGGCATAACTCTCCTAGACTCCAGACAATATTACAAAGCTCCAGTAATCAAGACAGTGTGGTACAGGTACAAAAACAGACATACAGACCAATGGAACAGCGAGCCCAGAAATAAACCCTGACACCTACTATCCATTAATCTTCAACAAAGGAGGCAAGAATATAAATTGGGGAAAAGAGTCTCTTCAGCAAGTGGTGCTGGGAAAACGGGAGAGCCACATGCAAATCAATGAAACTGGAACACATCCTCATACGATGCACAAAAATAAACTCAAAATGGCTTAAAGACTTAAATGTAAGACAAGACACCATCAAACTCCTAGAAGAGAACAGAGGCAAAACATTCTTTGACATCAACCGTACAAATGCTATCTTAGGTCAGTCTCCCAAAGCAGTAGATATAAAAACAAAAATAAACCAATGGGACCTAATTGAAATTACAAGCCTTTGCACAGCAAACAACTAAAACAAACAAACAAAGACAACATATGGAATGGGAGAGAATAGTTGGAAGTGATACACCCAACAAAGGATTAATTTCCAAAATACACGAACTCATACAACTCAACAGAAGAAAACAAACCCAATCCATTTCTCCCAAATAAAACAAACAGACGGCCAACAGGCCCATGAAAAACTGCTCAACATCTCTAGTTATTAGAGAAATGCAAATCAAAACTACAATGAGGTACCACCTTACACCAGTCACAATGTCCATCATTAATAAGACCACAAATAACAAATGCTGGAGAGGGTATGGAGAAAAGGGAACCCTCCTACACTGTTGATAGAAATATAAACTGGTACAGCCACTATAGAAAAACAGTATGGAGGTTCCTCAGAAAACTAAATATAGAACTACCCTATGACCCAGCAATCTCACTCCTGAGCATATATCCGGACAAAACTTTCATTGAGAAAGATACATACACCCCTATGTTCATTGCAGCACTATTCACAATAGCCAAGACATGGAAACAACCTAAATGTCCATCGACAGACAAATGGATTAAGAAGATATGGTACATATGCACAATGAAATACCACTCAACCATAAGAAGAATGAAATAATGCTATTAGCAGCAACGTGGATCCAACTATAGATTAACATACTAAGTGAAGTTAGTCAAAAAGAGAAGGACAAATACCATATGATATCACTTACACATGAAATCTAAAATATGGCACAGATGAACTTATTCTACAAAACAGAAACAGACTCATGGGCATGCAGAACAGACTCGTGGATGCCAAGGGAGAGGTGGGAGGGAGTGGGATGAACTTAGAGTTTGGGGTCAGCAGACGCAAACTATTACATTTAGAATGGGTAAGCAATGAGATCCTGCTGTACAGCACAGGGAACTATATCCATCACTTGTGATAGAAGATGATGGAAGAGAATATGAGAAAAGAAATGTACATATATGTATTACCAGGTCACTTTGCTGTACAGCAGAAGTTGACAGAACATTACAAACCAACTACAATAAAAAAATTTTTGTAAAAGAAAGTGAGTGATGAGTCCTGGGATGAAGACAATTCTAAATGAAGAAACTGCAAAAAGTACAAAGAGGGTAGAATAAAAATCAAAATGAAGAAAAATATGAGCAATGACAATGAAAATAAGATAAAATCACTGCAGAAGTGAACAGTTGGAAATACAAAACCGTGGCCCTGAGCAGCCAAGAGTGGGTCCCAGGTCCAGGACTCAGCCTCATCATCTTAGGCCCCAATCCTAGGCCTGTAGGGTGACTGCCCCCAGCTAATTCCTACAAGGAAGAAATGAGAATCAGAACAGAAGGCTCCTGAGACTCTGAAGCTGCCTTTTAGACACTCCCTAAACATCGCAAAAAATTGCCAAGTCAAGAAAAAGGGAAGGAGTTCCCGTCGTGGCGCAGTGGTTAACGAATCCGACTAGGAACCATGAGGTTGCGGGTTCGGTCCCTGCCCTTGCTCAGTGGGTTAACGATCAGGCGTTACCGTAAGCTGTGGTGTAGGTTGCAGACGCGGCTCGGATCCCGCGTTGCTATGGCTCTGGCATAGGCCGGTGGCTACAGCTCCGATTCAACCCCTAGCCTGGGAACCTCCATATGCCGCGGGCGTGGCCCAAAGAAATAGCAAAAAGACAAAAAAAAAAAGAAAGAAAGAAAGAAAAAGGGAAGCCGAGGAAACAGAATACAGCCAAGTATTTAGATTCTAGCCAGGGCTGGGGCGGGCACCTGGGATGCACATTCTAGGTATTTGTAAGTTTCCAGAATGAGCCAAGCAGTGTCTTAAAAAGGGAACTTGGGAGTTCCCTTATGTAGCAACAAAGATCTGGCGTTGTCACAGCAGTGGTCAGGGTTACTATTGTGGCATGGGTTTTGATCCCCAGCCTGGGAACGTCCACATAGTGCAGCCAAAAAAGGGGGAGGGTGATGCCTGTGAAAGTGCACCCATGCTGGAAGGTGCCAGAAGCTGCAATTATAGTCGAGGAACAAGAAATATTTTTGAGCAGACACAGGAAATCATGAGAGGTCCATGTCAGGGACAGACACAGCAAAGAGGAGGCACTAAAGAGACACATGAACAGCTGAGAAGTTACTGTAGGAACAAAATATGCACTTTCAGTATCTGTAAATCCCTAACTTTAAACACTACTTCTAAACGACAAAACGGTGGAACAGGCAGCTAGCTCCAAGAACCCATCCTCAAACAGAAACATCAAAACACAAGCAGAAACTGTCAGAACCAACTTTGTCAAAAATCGGGAACAGGCAAAAGTTGCAACAATTAAGTAAAAGCTGAAATCAGGAAAAGGCAACTTAGAAACTGTAGAAAAGCTTTGTAGTGTTTTGAATTACACTTGTCTTCCATCGTTTCTGGTTCTATAGGAAGCAAAGCAGACCTCAGTCACAAACAACATGTAGGTCTGTTATAACTTGTCTGGGAATTACATGAAAGACAAATACAAAGCTTTCATCTCTTCACCAAAATCAGAACTCACCCATGCAAGAAAAGTGGCAGGCATTGCTCAAAAACGCTGTAAGGCAAAAGAACCACCTACAGACATCTGGGGCAAAAGATCATGGTTAAGATCACCTAAGCCCTGAGAAGAAAAAAATAGGGAGTGAGGGGGTTTGGAGGGGAAATTACAGCACTCAAGAGCACCTGTGTATACAAAGACTTCGTTTTTTTTTTTCTGCTTTTTAGTGCCACTCCTGTGAGACATGGAGGTTCTGAGGCGAGGGGTCTAATCAGGGCTGTAGCTGCTGGCCTGCACCACAGCCATGGCAAGGCAGGATCTGAGCCGTGTCTGCAACCTACACCATAGCTCATGGCGACACCAGATCCTTAACCCACTGAGCAAAGCCAGGGATTGAACCTGAGGCCTCAAGGATGCTAGTCAGATTCATTAACCTCTGAGCCACGATGAGAACTCCCAAAGGACTTCAGAAAGACAGGTATGCCTAGAGTCAGATGCATGCTCAGAAAGGACCTGAGAAAGGAAATTAGAAAACACCTTGAGATGAATGAAAATGAAAATATAACATTACAAAACAAAAGACTTGAGAAGATCTTAGGCTTTAACCTTGAGCTAATCTCTAAACTCAATTTAAGTCTGGATAAGTATTGAAGGAGAGCTTCAGTACAGACCCAATTTGCAAAGACCAGAAGGTGCTTGCTTTTTTTTTTTTTTTTTTGTCTTTTTGCTATTTCTTGGGCCTCTCCCGTGGCATATGGAGGTTCCCAGGCTAGGGGTCATATCGGAGCTGTAGCCACTGGCCTACGCCACAGCCACAGCAACGCGGGATCTGAGCTGCGTCTGTGACCTACACCACAGCTCACGGCAACGCCAGATCTTTAACCCACTGAGCAAGGGCAGGGACCGAACCCACAACCTCATGGTTCCTAGTGGGATTCGTTAACCATTGCGCCACGATGGGAACTCCAGGTGTTTTCTTATCTGTCTGTTTTAGCACCTGGTGTTCAAGGTAATCTCTGTCAAAATACTAGCTGGACACAAGCTAACAAATACAACAAGGAATATAGCCTCTGCAAAAATAGTGGGGAAAAGTCACTGGACAAATGGACTATACATCATGCAACAATCAAAAACAAAAACTCTGCAAAAAGATAATATGATTTCCAGAATCACCACATTGTGATATTTAAATATTCAGTTTTCAGCAAAAAATAACAAAGCATACAAAGAGTAAAGTACAGCCATTCAAATGAACAAAATATATTAAAAGAACCCATCTCTGAGGAAACCCAGACAATGATCTTACTAAACAAAAACTTTAATAAAACAACTGTCTTAAATATGCTCAAAGAGGTAAAGGAAACCATGAAGAACTAAAAATCAGGACAACAATGTATAAACAAAATGAGATTATCAATAAGAGATAGAGAAGATAAAAAGGAACCAAACAAATTCTAGGGCTGAGACGTACAATAGTTGAAAAGGAAAATTTACTACAGGGGTTCAACAACAGACTGAACAGACAGGAAGAAGGATCAGGAAACTTGAAAATAAGAAAACTTAAATTACCCAGTCTGAGGAGCAGAAAGAAAAGAAAAAAATGAAGTGAATAGAGACTTAAGAACCTATGGATATCATCGTAGCATCATCTGCATATATAGCATGGCAATACCAGAAGGAAGAAAGGGGGTGAGGGAGCGACAGAGAGATTATCTGAAGAAAGAATATCCAAAAACTTCTCAAATTTGGGATAAGATGTGAAGCTACAAATCCCAGAAACTATAAGGATAAACACATACACACCCACACTGAGACACATTATATTCAAATTATCAAAAGAAAAAGACAGAATCTTAAAAGTAGCAAGAGAGAAGTGACACATCACAAAGATCTTCAATAAGATGACCTATTGATTTCTTAACAGAAACTATGGAGGCCAGAAGACAATGGGATAAATATTTAAAGTGCTGACAGTTTTTCTAATCTTAGTTCTACTTTTAATTTTTTGAGAAACCTCCATACAGTTTTCCATGGTGATTGTGTCAATTTACATTCCCATGAACAGTGTATGAGGGATCCATTTTCTCCATATCCTCACCAACATTTGCTATTTGTGTTCTTTTTGATGAAAGTCTTTCTGCCAGGTGTGAAGTAATATTTCACTGAGGTTTTGATTTGTATTTCCCTGACAGGTGGCAATGTTGAGCATCTTTTTGTGTGCCTGTTGGCCATGTGCATTTCTTCTTTGGAAAAATATTTATTCATTCAGTTCTTCTGCCCCAGTAATTCCATTGCTGGATATATATCAGGGGAAAAAAAAAAAAACAAAAACACTAATTTTAAAAGATACATGCAAAAAAAGATACTTGTACTCCAATGTTCATTGCAGCATCATTTCCAATTGCCAAGATATGAAAACAACCTAAGTGTCCATCAAAAGATGAATGGATAAAGATTTGATATTTGAATACAATGGAACACTACTCAGCCATAAAAAGAATGAAACTGTGCCTTTTGCAGCAACATGGATGGATTTGAAGGGCACTATGATAAGTGAAATAAGTCAGAGAAAGACAAATATTGTATCTCATCACTTATTCATGGAATATAATGGGAAGAATGGAGAAGGGCAGGGTAGGGGTAGGAGAGCAAGAGGTACAAATGGCTAGTTATATATAAAATAAGATACAAATCCCACAGAATGGGAGAAAAATACTTGCAAATGAAGCACCTGACAAAGGATTCATCTCCAAAATATACAAACACCTCCTACAGCTCAATATAAAAAAAAAATCAAAAATGGGCAGAAGATCTAAACAGTCAATTCTCCAAAGACAAACGAATGGCCAAAAAACACATGAAAAGATGTTCAGCATCACTCATTATTAGAGAAATGTAAATCAAAACCACTATAAGGTACCACCTTACACCAGCCAGAATGGCCATCATCCAAAAGTCTACAAATAAGTTCTGGAGAGGGTGTTGAGAAAAAGAAAACCCATTACACTGTTGGTGGGATTAAAAATTGGTGCAACCACTCTGGAAAACAGTATGGAGGTTCCTCAGAAAACTAAACATAGAACTACCATTTGATCTAGCAATCCCACTCCTAGGCATCTATCCAGAGAAAACCACAACTCGAAAAGACAAATGTACTCCAATGTTCACTGCAGCACTATTTGCAATAGCCAAGACAGGGAAACAACCTAAATGTTCATCGACAGAGGAGTGGATCAAGAAGATGTGGTCCATACACACAATGGAATATTACTCAGCCACTAAAACGAACGAAATAACAGCATTTTTAGCAACATGGGTGGACCTAGAAATTATCATGCTAAGTGAAGTCAATCAGACAATGAGATCAAATGCTCTCTCTTACACATGGAATCTGAAAAAAGGACACAATTAACTTCTTTACAGAACAGATCCTGACTCACAAACTTTGAAAAACTTATTGTTTCCAAAGAAGAGAGGTTGGGGGGTGGGGGCATGCTGGCGATTTGGGATGGAAATGTTATATCATTATACAATTATAAATATAATAAATTCATTGAGTAATATAAAAAAAATAAGATACAAAGATATACTGTACATCGTGGAGAATATAGCCATTATTTTATAATAACTATAAATGAAATATAATCTTTAAATTTTTTGAATCACTATATTTTACACCCGTAACTTATGTCATATTATACAGCAACTATACTTCAATAAAAAAATTTTAAATAAAAAAATAAAGTGCTGAAAGAATAAAACTCAAGCACAACTCTATACTTAGCAAAATGTCCTTCAAAAATGAGGGGAAAAATAAGACATTTCCAGATAAATAAAAGCTGAGGAACAATGATTAAGGTAGCCCACCAGGTTGAAATGAAAGAATACTAGACTTCTGGATTAAGATGGCAGAATAGAAGGACTGGAGCTCAACTTCTCTCCCAAAAACAACAAAATTCACAACTAAAGGCTGAGCCCAAATGGACTGGAAACTTTAAAAAAGATACCATACTTCAGAAGAAAAAGAAGAGGCCACATCAAGAGATAGGAGGGGCGATTTTGCAATATAAGCAACCCTATACCTCCCAGGTAGGAAGTTCCACAGGCTGGAAACTAACTGGTTCACAGAGACTCACCTACAGGAGTGAGAGTTCTGAGACACACATCAAACCCTCACATGCTGGGATCTGGCACTGGGAGAAAGAGCCCCTGGAGCATCTGGCATTGAAGGGCAGTGGGGCTTGTGCACAGGAGCTCCACAGGACTGGGGGAAATGGAGACCCCATTCTTAAAAGGCACACACGGACTTTCATGTGCACTGGGTCCCAGGGCAGAGCGAGGGCTCCATAGGAATCTGGGTCAAACCTGACTGAAGTTCTTGGAGGACATCCTGGGAAAACAGAGGTGAATGTGGCTTGTTGTGAGGAAGGGACATTGAAGGCAAAGCTCTCGGGATTATTCAGCAGCTGCCTTTCTCTGAAGGTGGCCATTTTGGGAAAATCTGGCCCCACCCATCAGTCAGCACTGAGAAGCCCCAGGGCAAACAACAACCCAGGTGGGATCACAGCCCCACCCCTCAGTAAACAGGCTACCTAAAGACCTCTCAGGCACACAGATGCCTCTAATCCCATCCAGAGAGACTATGCCCCAGCCACCAGAGGGATTAGAATCAGCTCCACCTACCCGTGAGCAGGCATCAGCCCCTCTCCTCAGGAATCCTACAGCAAGCCCCCACACCAACTTCAGCTACAAAAGGGCAGACACCAGAAGTAAGAGAGGCTACAACTCTACTATCTGTAAAAAAGTCACCACACCAAAAACCTATAAAAATGAAAAGACAGAGAACTATAACTCAGATGAGGGAGAAAGGAAAAACCCCAGAAAATCAGCTAAGTGATCAGGAGATTCTCAGCTTCCAGGAAAAAGACTTTTTAGACTGTTGATGCTGAAGATGATGCAAGACATTGGAGATAAACTGGAGGCAAAGATGGATAACTTACAGGAAACACTGTAAAGAGATACAAGAGATACAAGATATAAAACTTAAACAAGAAGAGATGCAAAATACAATAACTGAAATAAAAAATTTACTAGAAGCAGCCAAAAGCAGAATGATACAGGACGCAGAAGAACGAATAAGTAAGACGGAGGACAGATTAGTGGAAATTACGGATGCGGAACAAAAAAGATTGAAAACAAATGAAGAGAGTCTCAGAGAACTCTGGGACAACATTAAACGCACCAACATCCATATTATAGGGGTGCCAGAAGGAGAAGAGAGAGAAGAGGGGACAGAAAAAATATTCCAAGAGATAATAGCCAAAAACTTCCCTAACATGGGAAAGGAACCACTCACTCAAATCCAGGAAGTACAATGAGTACCGTATAAAATAAACCCAAGAAGGAACACCCCGAGACGCATATTAATCAAACTGACCAAAATTAAAGACAAAGAGAAAATACTGAAAACAGCTAGGGAAAAGAAACATAACATACAAGGGAACCCCAATAAGGTTAGCAGCAGGTTTTTCATCAGAAACCCTGCAGGCCAGAAGGGATGAAAGGAAAAAACCTCCAACCAAGATTACTCTACCCAGCAAGGCTCTCATTCAGATTTGAAGAAGAAATCAAAACCTTCACAGATAAGCAAAAGCTGAGAGAATTCAGCAACACTAAACCAGCCTTACAACAAATACTAAAGGAACTTCTCTAGGCAGAAAAGACAAGACAGCAACAGGAAACAAAAATTCCACAAATGACAAGGACCACCAGTAAAGGAACATATACAGTAAAGATATGAAATCATCCATGCACAATTATACCACCAAAATCAGAAATCATAAGAAGAGGTGGTACAAATGCAGGATAATGGAGACGAACTTGCAATTAAGAGAACAACTTAAAACAATCTCATATACATATAGACTCTTATATCAAAACTTTAGAATAACTGCAAACCAAAAATCTACACTTGATACACAAACAAGGAATCTCTGGAGAATAAATATATCTCATAGTAAATAATTGCGTAATCCATCATGAAGAGGGTCATTTGACATCATTCTTGGAATGCTCAAGTCTCCTTAGATCTGATTCTGATTGTAAGGTCTATAATGTCTTGTTTATGACATCACCTAGAATGGTATAATGTCTTTATTGAAGAATCAATAAGATGTAACAAATTGTGAGGACATATTTATATAGTTACACTGTTTTTTAACCAATTTATGCATTTTATATTTTACTTATTTTCAGAGGGTGTATTATTTTTGTTATTCTTACCAGTTAAGTTATTCTTTTTATTATGCTTTATAAAATATTTAATAGTATATAAGGCTTTCTTCTTTACAAATTTTAGTTGCATAATATACACGATTTTAATATAATGCTAATATTTAAAGAAAAATTGAAATGTAATAGATAATACTAAATAGTAAGGATGAAAGCCACATGCAAAAACACTGATATAAACCCAAGCCTTATATCTTCCACAAAAATTAACTCAAAATGGATCCACAAACCTAAATATAAAACACATAACTATAAAATTCCTAGAAATAACATAGAAAAAATATAGGTTATCTTGGGGGTGGCAGTAACTTTTTAGATACACTACTTTCAAAGGCATGATCCATGAAAGAAATAATTAGTTAAGCTGTACTTCACTGAAATTAAGAAGTTCTGCTCTGTGAAAGATACTATCTAGAGAATAAGTAGACAACCACAGAATGGGAGAAAATATTTGGCAAACTTACAAAAGAATTTCAATCTAAAATTAAAAAGACTGCAGGATATAAAATGGAGAATCCCACACATGTGCTCTGAGGAAGATAAAACTTAAGGACTAAGAAAGTGACTTGCCTTAAATGCCTGATTTGCAGAAAACCCAATAGTACAGAATTTTTTCAGATGACAGAGGGTTGATCATGAGTTGTCTCATATCAACCTCGGGAATTTTCATGAAAGGCAGAGGAGCCAGGTCAGATTGGACTCACAAAGTGCGATGAATTGAGCTTTGTTTATGTGACTGGACTAATTATATCCAGCCAGGAAGTTTTCAAGGCTGGTCTCCATTTGCTTTTTATTTTAACTGACTCGGACTGAACTCTCCCCTCTTGACATTTCCTGCCCACAAATAAAACCTGCCCCACCAGACTCACCTGAAACTTGTAACAGGTTTGCTTGTCTGCTATTCTTGTCTTTTGTTTTTGGTCTTTTTAGGGCCACAGCCGCAGCATATGGAGGCTCCCAGGCTAGGGGTCCATTGGGAGCTGTTGCTACCGGCCTATGCCACAGCCACAGCCACGCCAGATCCAAGCAGCGTCTGAGACCTACACCACAGCTCACAGCAACCCCAGATCCTTAACCCACTGAGCGAGGCCAGGGATCAAACCTGCAAACTCATGGTCCCTAGTCGGATTCTTTTTCACTGCACCACGATGGGAACTCCTCCTCTGCTATTCTTAAACTAATATTTTTGGGCTTGCCTTAATATATCTCTTTACTGAGGTTTTATTTTTTTAGTAAAACCATCGAATTAAAAAAATGGGTGGGGTTACCACCGTGGCACAGGTTAAGGACCTGGCATTGCCTCCGCAACAGTGTAGGTTCAATACCCAGCCCCAAACAGTGAGTTAAGGATCCAGCACTGCCACAGCTTTGGCCTGGGAACATCCATATGCTATGGGTGTAATAAAAAAAAGTTGGGGGGAGGGGCAAAAGCAAGAGTTCCCTGGTGGCCTAGTGGTTTAGGATTTGGTGTTGTCATTGCTGTGGCTCAATTCCATCCCTGGACCAGAAACTTCTGTGTGCTACAGCCATGGCCCAAAAAAAAAGGAGGGGGCAAAAGACCTGAATAGATACTTCACCAAAGAAAACACATGGCAAATAAACACATGAAAAGATGCTCCACATCATGTCATCAGGGAAATGCAAATTAAAATGAGATAACACTCATTTTACAGAACTAACAGAACAGCCAAAATTCAGAACACTGACAACACCGAGTGCTGATAAGGATGTGGAGCAATAGGAACTAGTCTTTACTGCTAGTGGGGATTCAAATAAGTACAGCCATTCTGGCCAGTTTGGCAGTTTCTTACAAACCAAATTCTTTTTTTCTTTATGGCCACACCTATGGCATATAGAAGTTCCCAGGCTAGGGTTCAAATCAGAGCTGCAGCTGCAGGCCTACGCCACAGCCACAGCAACATCAGATCCGAGCCATATCTGCTAACTACACCATAGCTTGTGGCAATGCCAGATCCTTAACCCAATGAGCAAAGCAGAGTCCGAACCCACATCCTCACGGACCATGTTGGGTTCTTCACCTGCTGAGCCACAACAGAAACTCCCAGATTCTTACTATTCAAGCCAGCCATCATGCTCCTCAGTATTTATCCAAATGAGCTGAAAACCTATGTCCACACAAAAACTTGCACAAATGTTTTTTAGCAACTTTATTCCTAACCGCCAAAACTTAAACAAAGCCAAGATGTCCTTCGGTAGGTAAAAAGATAAATGAACTGTGGTATATCCAATGTAATATTAACACTAAAAAGACCAGAGCTATCAAGCTATGAAAAGCCCTGGAGGAAAACCTGAATCACAGAGCCTGATATATAGTGTTATCAGACCATCTTCTTCCATATATGTAATGTAAGTGGAAGAAGCTGATCTGAAAAGGCTACATACCATGTGATTCCAACCGTACATTTTGGACAGTGGTTGCCCAAGGTTACCAGTTATCAGGGTTAGGGAGAAGGGAGTGATCAATAGGCAGAACACAGAGGATAATTTTTAGGGCAAGTGAAACCATCTTGTATCATGCCGCAAATGGTGGATACATATCATTACACATTTATCCAAATCTACAGAATATATAACACCAAGGATAAACCCTAAAGTAAACCATGGACTTAAAATGATGTGTTAATGTACAGGCAATAATTGTAGCAAATGTTCCACTCCAGATTAGAACACTGATAGTAGGGTAAGTTGAGCATGTGTGAAAACAGGGTACATATCAGAACTCTCTGTTGTGTCCACTCAATTTTACTGTGAACCTAAAAGCTCTAGAAAACAACTTTATCCAAAAAAGAAAGAAAGAAAGAAAGATTATCACCATGACCAAATGGGATATATCCCAGGAATGGTGTATTACACTGATTGATTTAATATAAAAAAATCAATCAACGTAACACATCACATTAATAGAACAAAGGACAAAAGCCACATGACCGTCTCAATTGAGACAGAAAAGGCATTTGGCAAAAATCTATCACCTTTCATGATAAAACACTCAGAAAACTACAAATAGAAGGTAATTTCCCCAACATGAAGACCATATGTGAAAAACCTAGAGTTAATATAATAATCAATGGTGATGACAGAACAATGTAAATCAACTATAATAGAATAAAAACCTAAAAAAAATAATAATCAATGGAGAAAATAAAACTTCCCCCATAAGATCAGGGACAAGAAAAAACGTCCACTTGCACCACTGCTATTCAACACTGTGCTGGAAGTTCCAGCCAGAGCAATAAGACAAGCAATCATAATAAATCATAATAAAAAGTATCCAAATTGGACAGGAAGAAGTAAAACTATCTTTATTTGCATATAACATGATTCTATATATGGAAAATCCCAGAAACTCTACAACAAAGGTACTAAAGCTAATAAATTGAACAAAGTTGCAGGTTCCAAGATGAGCAAACAAAAAGCAGTTGCATAGCTGTCTTTCTATACACTGATAATGAACAAAGTGAAAAGGAAATTAAGAAAGGAATTCTATTTACAACATCTAAAAGAAATATAACACTTAATTAGCGTTAAATTTAACTAAGAGGTTAAAGATTTGTGCAGTAAAAACTAAAACACTGACAAAGAAAAGACCAAAATAAACAGAAAGACATCCTGTGTTCATGGGTCAGAAAACTTGACATTGTTAAGGTGTCAATACTACATAAAGTGATCAATAGGATCAATGCAGTCATTATCAAAATTCCAACAGCCTTTTTTGCAGAAATGGAAAAGCCAATAACCAAATTCATATGGAATTGCAAGGCATCCCAAAAAGCAAAAATAATCTGCAAAGAAACAACATGAGAAGACTCACACTTTCCAATATTAAAACTTATTACAAACCTATGGTAATCAAAACAGTGTGATACTAGCAGGTGGACAGACATGTAGACCAAAGGAATAGTACTGAAAATCTAGAAACAGATCTATATATACATTTACAGCCCATTGATTTCTGGCAAAAAATGCCAATTCCATTCAATAGGGAGACAACAGTCTATTGAACAAATGGTGCTGGTACAACTCCACAACAAAAAAACCCAAATAACCCAATGGAAAAATGGACAGAAGACCTAAACAGACATTTTTCCAAAGAAGACATACAGATAGTCAGTAGGGGCATGAAAAGATGCTCAACATCACTAATTATTAAAGAAATGCAAATCAAAACTACAATAATAAGGTACCACCTCACATTAGTCAGAATGGCCATCATTAACAAGTCTACAAACAACAAATGCCAGAAAGGGTGTGGACAAAAGAGAACCCTCCTCCGCTGTTGGTGGGAATGTAATTTGTACAACCCCTACGGAAAACAGTATGGAGGTTCCTCAGAAAACTAAATATAGAATTACCATATGAAACAATAATCCCACTCTTGGCCACAGAGCTAGACAAAACTGTAATTTAAAATCATTACATGCACTTCTATGTTCATTGCAGAACTATTCGCAATAGCCAAGACAAGGAAACAACCTAAATGTCTATCAACAGATGAACAGATTAAGACGACTGTGGTATATATACACAATGGAATACTATTCAACCATAAAAAGAATGAAATAATACCATTTGCAGTAACATGGATGCAACTAGAGATTATTATACTAAGTGAGGTCAGAAAGTGAAGGACAAATACCATAAGATATCACTTATATGTGGAATCTAAAATATGGCATGTCTATGAGTCTGTTTCTATTTCAACAGAATAGAAACAGACTCACAGACATGGAGAACAGATGTGTGGTTGCCAAGTGGTAGGGGGAAGGGAGTAGGATGGACTGGGAGTTTGGGTTTAGTAGAAACAAACTATTATATTTAGAATGGATAAACAATAAAGTCCTACAGTGCAGCACAGAGAACTATTTCCAATATCCTGGGATAGACCATAATATAAAGAATATAAAAAAAGAATACACACACATATATGTATAACTGAGTCATTTTTCTATACAGCAGAAATTGGCACAACACTGTAAATCAACTATTGTTTAATAAAAATGAAAATGAAACAAATCGTCCTGGGATAATTGATCTTCACATGCATAAGAATAAAGATGAACCTCTAACTCACATCATCATATGTAAAAATTAACCCCAAACTAATCAAACCTAAATGTGAAAGCTAAAAGCATAAAACTCCTAAAAGAAAACAGGGGGAAAACTCCATGATATTAGATTTAGCAATAAGTTCTTAGGTATGACTTCAAAACCATGAGCAACCAAATAAATGAGACAGAGAGAGAGAATTAAACTTTATCAAATTTTATAACTTTTGTGTATCAAATGACATTATCTAGAAAGTGAAGCCAACCTACAGAATGGAAGAAAATATTGGCAAATCATTTACCTGATAACAGTGTAATATCCAGAACATACAGAGAACTCCTACAACCAAACAACAACAAAAAACTCCAAGTAATTAAAAGAAGGCAAAGGACTTGAATAGACATCTCTCCAAAGATACGTGAATTGCCAGTAAACATTAAGAAAAATGCTCAACATCCCTAATCATCAGGAAAATATAAATGAAAACCACAATGGGATAATACTTTGCACCGATTAGAATTACCAAAACATACTAAAAAATAACAAGTGTTGACAAGAGTATGAAGAAATTGGAACTCTTGTGCATTGTTATTGAGAATATAAAATGGTACAGCCATTGTGAAAAACTGATATTTCCTCAAAAAAATAAACTTAAAATTAAGATATGACTCAGGACTTATACAACTTGGTATATACCCAAAAAAACCTGATAACAGGGATTCAAACAAATACCTGTACACCAGCATACACTGTAACATTATCTGCATATAGCCAGGTGGAAACAATCCAAATATCCATCAGCAAATGAATGACTAAAATGTAGTATATACATGCAATGTAATATTACTCAGACATGAAAATTAAAACCAAGTTCTGATGCATGCTATAATATGAATGAACCTTGAAGACATTATGCTACTTAAAATAAGCCAGACTCAAAAGAACAAATATTGTATGATTCCACTTTTATGACATATCTAGAATAACAAAATTCACAGAGACAGAGAGTAAATTAAAACTACCAAGGGCTTGAGGTAGGAAGGAAAAGGAATCTCTATTTGGGATGATTTGAAAATTTTTTGGAAAAGTTGGTGGCAATGGCTACATACATTAAGAATATAATTGATGTCACTGCATTGTACACTTAAAAATGGTTAAATGGGAGTTCTCATCATGGCCCAATGGTTGACGAATCTGACTAGGAACCATGAGGTTGCAGGTTCGATCCCTGGCCTTCCTCAGTGGGTTAAAGATCCGGCATTGCTGTGAGCTGTGGTGTAGGTCACAGACGCAGCTCAGATCCCATGTTGCTGTGGCTCTGGCATAGTAGGCCAGCGGCTACAGCTCCGATTAGACCCCTAGCCTGGGAACCTCCATGTGCCGTGGGAGCGGCCCTAGAAAAGGCAAAAAAGACACACACACCAAAAAATGGTTAAATGACTAGTATCCACAAGGTGCGGAGTTCAACCCCTGGCCTTGCTCAGTGGGTTAAGGATCTGGCATTGCCGTGAGCTGTGGTGTAGGTCACAGATGCAGATTGGTTCTGGTGTTGCTGTGTCTGTGGTGTAGGTCAGCAGCTACAGCTCCAATTCGACCCCTAGTCTAGGAACCTCCATATGCTGCAGGTGTGGTCCTGAAAAGATTTTTTAAAAAGAAAAGAAAATGGGCAGAAGACTAAACATACATTTCTCCAAAATGGCCAACAGGCATAGGAAGATGTTCAACATGACTAATTATTAGAGAAATTCAAATCAAAACTACAATGAGGTTATCACCTCACACCAGTCAGAATGGCCATTATCCAAGAGTCTACAGATAATTAATGCTGGAGAAGATGTGGAGAAAAGGGAACCCTCCAACACTGCTGCTGGGAATGTAAATTGGTACAACCACCATGGAAAATAGTATGGAGGTTCCTCAGAAAACTAAATACAGAACTACCATATGACCCAGCAATCCCATTCCTGGGCATATATCCAGAAAAGACAAAAACTCTAATTAGAAAAGACAAATGGGGAGTTCCCGTCATGGCGAGGTGGTTAACGAATCCGACTAGGAACCATGAGGTTGCGGGTTTGGTCCCTGCCCTTGCTCAGTGGGTTAACGATCCGGCGTTACCGTGAGCTGTGGTGTAGGCTGCAGACGTGGCTCGGATCCTGCGTTGCTGTGGCTCTGGCGTAGGCCAGTGGCTACAGCTCCTATTCGACCCCTAGCCTGGGAACCTCCATATGCCGTGGGAGCGGCCCAAAGAAATAGCAAAAAGACAAAAAAAAAAAAAGAAAAGAAAAGACAAATGCACTCCAACGTTCACAGCAGCACTATTCAAAATAGCCAAGATAAAGAACCAACCTAAATGATAATAGAACCCAAGATAAAGAACCATCCAACAGATGAATGGATAATGAAGACGTGGTATATAATGGAATATTACTCGGCCATAAAAAAGAATGAAATAATGCCATCTGCAGCAACATGGATGGACCTAGAGATTATCATACTAAGTAAAGTAAGTCAGACAAGTATCATGATGTCATTCATATGTGGAATCTAAAAATAATACAAATGAACTTATTTATGAAACAGAAATAGACTCAGAGACACAGAAAACAAACTTACAATTATCAAAGGGGAAAGAGGAGGAAAGGAATAAAAATATGGGATTAACAGATACATACAATTATACATAAAACAGACAAATAACAGGATTTATTATATAGAATAAGGAATTAAATTCAGTATCTTATAATAAACCATCATGGAAAAGAACTGAAAAAGAAAAGACATATATGTTTATGTGTCTATCTGATTAATCACTTTGCTGTGTATCTGCAACTAACTCAATATTATAAATCAACGATGGTTCAATAACAAAAAAAAGGTTAAAATAGCAAATTTTATATATGTTTTTACAATAAAAAACATGTTTTAAAAACTTTTTCTAAATACAAGAAAGTGCCATGGCAGTAATAAATATGAGGCTGTGTCAAAAAAAGGAGGGTGGGTATCTGTCCCAAATAGGGATTCAAAGGAAATGTAAGAAGGAAAATAGTAAGGAGGGCAGCAGCACCCAGAGTCCGCAACCCCACCCAGAACACAACTGACTAAGGGTCCCCACCACCCAGCTGTGAAAGCAGGCTTCCGAAAAAGCAGACATTGTAAGCTGAGGAGAAAAGTTATCTATAAAGTCTTAAAAATCAGAGAACCATGAAAGAAGCATTTTGAGATGCTTATGTTAATTTTGAGAAATTAAAAGAGAAAGCTTTTGCAGCAACATGTATTTGAGTGTCTCCTCTGACCATGGAAGGCCATGTCTGAGGAAGATGGGCACCCAGACCCAGGCAGCCCTGGTCCCCAATCACCCTTCCCCTCCCCCCACCAAGATCTAGGAGAGCCTCTCCCTCCTACCTGAAGCCACCTTAGGCTGGTTGCCAACAATTCCAACAGTCCTCCCATTCATTCTTGCAAAACCAACAATGATGTTCTTGGCATAATTGGGCATGATCTCAAAAAAGTCTCGCTCGTCAACAATCTGCAACAATAAATTTACTCCTGAGCCCAAGATGATCAACAAGGTACAACGACACTGCAGAGTGACAGACATTTACACTGCAGAACAATAAGCTGAAGAGCTCCCTCCCTCCCCACACAGGTTCCCCAAGGAGGCAGGAAGACAGGATGAGGCTGTGCCTCCTCCCTACAGGAGGGGAAAACCCTCTGCCTACTCCCCAGGAAAGGACAAACCAGTACAGCCTTTTTTGAAAAGTTCTATTTGAATGTGGCATGTTTATCACATTTTTTTTACCTTCTTTTGAAATCATTTCAAAACTCATAAAAATTTCCAGAATAGGAGTTCCCATTGTGGCTCAGTGGTAACAAAGCCAACTAGCATCCATAAGGACGTGGGTTCGATCCCTGGCCTCGCTCAATGAGTTAGGGATCCAGCATTGCCATGAGCTGTGGAGTAGGTTGCAGGTGCCAAGTGGATCCCACATTGCTGTGGCTCTGGTTGTAGGCCAGTGGCTTATAGCTCTGATTCGACCACTAGCCTGGGAACTTTCACATGCTGCAGGAGTGGCCCTAAAAAGACAAAAAAACAAACAACAAAGAAACAAAAAAAAACAACCTTTCAGAATAGCACAAAAAAATTTAAATATCCTTCACCCAGATTCCCCATTTATTAATGTTTTACCACATACGTTTTATCGTTCCCTCTCCCTTCCTGCCTTCCCCACTTTTCTCTTAGCCTCTCAAGTATGTGTATATGTATATTAATGTTCTATAACTATACATATCACACAATTTTTTCCTAAACCATTTGAGAATAAGTTATAAACATACTGTCTCTTTACCTTTAAGTACCTAAGTTCCATCTCCAAAGAAGACATTCTCTTACATATCATCAGCAGTAATATTGTCAAAATCAGGAAATTAACATTAATATATTGTATTATAAAACCTTATTCAAACTTTGCCAGTTATTCCAATAATGTCCTTTCCAGAAACAAAACTCTAGTTCTAGGACCTAACCCAAGATCACCTGGCACTTTTAGTGGTCATGTCTCTTCAGCCTCCCTTAATTTTTTCCCCTCAACATTTGTCTTTCAAGTTCATGACATCTGTGAAGACTACAGATCAGTTATTTGGTTATTTGTCTATTTGGGTTTCATGTTTCTTCATGTTTAATTTCAGGTTAAGCATTTTTGGCAGAAGATCACAGAAGTGACCCTGCCAAGTGAATTACATCGAACAGCACATGAATGTCCATTAATGGTGATAAATAGGCCAGGCTTGTCTGTAAAGTCATTATTTCTCTACTTGTAATTAACAAGCATTTTGTGGGGAAATACTCTGAAATTTTGTAAAAATCCTATTCTTCTCCAATCTTTCACCCAGAAGGTTTAGTTAATAGCCCGTGATGATTCTTGTCTATCAACCCAATTATTGCCATGATAGTTGCCAAATGAATTCTCTAACTCCACTTTCCTTTCTCTATTACTTGGCATTATACCATCAGAGATAACTCTGCATTCCCCAATTACTTTTGGGAAATCCACAGAATGAAGTTACAGGTTTTTCTTTTGTTAAGTGGACTGTAACCTTTACCAACATTATTTATGTTCATATTGTCCCATTTTTGACCATGAGAGCTTATTCAAGGTGGATCCGATGCCCTTTGATGCTTCTCCATCATTCTTTGAGCATGACCTTACATTCTGGAATTACCTTACTTTCAGGTTAATCTTGTATTTTTTCCTGACCAAGCCTAGAATCAGCCATTTCTCCAAGGGACCTGGGTGCAAGGGTTGGGAGGGGGGAATAAATGACTGTGTCTAAGAAGCTTTCCCAGAGCACAGAGCTAGGAAACACACACATGCACATAAACACTCTCATTTCTGTAAGTAATAAGAAAACCAGGGGTTCATACTGCTAACACAATTTTAGACCAATTCAACTACTAGGTTCATTCTAATATGCCCCCCTTTCCAAACCATAACTCATTTCTCCTACAGTGGACATAACTTCCATTATCCCTTATTACTCAATCCTCAAATACAAATGAAATACTTTCAGAACTGCTAATCCATATGACTGCAAAAAAAAAAAAAAAAGCTAAAATTCAGTATTTCTTCATAACTATTTCTGTTGTTAAGACTAAAGGAAATAGTCAAAATACTGTATTCAAAAGTTAATTATGTGAAACACAGCCAAATTCATTTGTTTTTATTGTAAAGGTTTACCCCGGTCTTGATTTCTTTTTTTAATATATGAAAATTAATATAGTTTAGGAGTTCTTGTCATGGCACAACAGAAAAGAATCCAACTAGGAACCATGAGGTTGCAGGTTCAATTCCTGGACTCGCTCAGTGGGTTAAGGATCTGGCATTCCAGTGAGCTGTGGTATAGGTCACAGGTGTGGCTGTGGCTTAGTCCAGAAGCTGTAGCTCTGATTGGACCCCCAGACTGGGAACCTCCATATGCTGTGGCTGCAGCCCTAAAAAGGAAAAAAAAAAAAAAAGAAAGAAAAAAAAAGAATGTAGTTTAACAAACTGACATAACATTGTAAATAAAACTTTTTAAAAATTACATTTGCTTAAAATACATATATATAGTTTAACAGTGTCACTCCCCATTCCTTCTACTTAATTATTAATGTCATCATTTTCTGATTTATCTTGTGTGTATTGCAGAAATGAGTAAATACAGTCAGAGCTTTTTAATTCCCCTTCTACACTAGATGAAAGGAAACAAACCACAGATACTCTCTTACACTCCAAGTTTATTCACTTAACAAATCACTCCATATCAGTCCACTGAGCACTCCCTCACTCTTTTTCATTCTTGCATAGTACTCTATTGTGTGGATATAGCAAAGTTTATTCACCAATTTCCTATGCATTATTTATATTATTTTGACACACTCAGGTCGTTTAGAATATTTCATAACCAGAAACAACACTGTAACAGTAGTACCCTACCCTGTGCAGATATACTTTTGTCTGGTGGGAAGTATATCTTCAGAGTCAAGTCCTAGAAGTGGAACTGCTAGGGAGGGGTAAGTTTTAGATACATCCCTACCAGCAATGTATAAGAGTGTCTGCTTCTTCATGGACCCATCATGGGAAGTATTTTCAAGTTTTTTTCATTTTGGGCCAATCTGACAGAGAAATAATTTAGCATAACTTTAATTTGCATTTGTAGCATTATGAATAAAGCTGAACTTCTTCCCAATATGTGTAAAGTCCATTTTACCTTTTCTGTGAGCTCTCTATTCCTGGTTTTTGTCTGTTTTTCTATCAATTTTAGTCCTTATCTGCTCAATTTTTTTTTAACACTTTAGGGCCACACCCATGGCCTGTGGAGGTTCCCACACACAGACTTTCATGCGCACTGGGTCCCAGAGCAAAATGAAGGCTCCATAGGAATCTGGGTCAGACCTGACTACAGTTCTTGGAGGATCTCCTGGGAAACAGTGAGTGACTGTGGCATGTTGTCGGGGAAGGACATTGGAGGCAAAGCTCTTGGGAATATTCATCGGTGTGCGTTTCTCTGGAAGTGGCCATTTTGGGAAAATCTGGCCCTACCCATCAGCACTGAGAAACCCCAGACCAAACAATAATCCAAGTGGGATCAAAGCTCCACCCATCAGTGAACAGCTGCCTAAAGACCCGCCCCCCAGGCACACAGCCAACTCTAATCTCACCCAGAGACAAAGTCCCACACACCAAAGGGAGAGGAATCAGCCCCACCTACCAGTGGGCAGGCACCAGTCCCTCCCATCAGGAAGCCTACAGCAAGTCCCTGTACCAATTTCAGCCAAGACATCAGAAGTAAGAGAAGCTACAACTCAATTATCTGCAAAAAGGAGACTACACCAAAAACCTGTAAAAATGAAAAGGCAGAGAATTATTGCTCAGATAAGGGAACAAGAAGAAAAAAAAAGAGAAAAAAAGCTAAGTGATCTGGAGATTCTCAGCCTCCAGGAAAAAGACTTTAGACTTATGATGCTGAAGATGATACAAGACATTGGAAATAAACTGGAGGCAAAGACTGTAACTTACAGTAAACACTGAGCAAAGAAATATAAGATTTAAAACTTAAGCAAGTAGAGATATAAAATATAATAATTGAAATAAAAAATTCATTAGAAGCAACCAACAGCAGAACACAGGAGGTAGAAGAATGAATAAGCAAGGTAGAGGACACACTAGTGGAAATCACTGATGTAGAGCAGAAAAGAGAAAAAGGAATGAAATGAAGAGAGTCTCAGAGAACTCTGAGACAACATTAAATGCACCAACGACTATATTACAGGGGTGCCAGAAAGAGGAGGAGAGAAAGGGACAGAAAAAACATCTGAAGAGATAATAGCCAAAAACTTCCCCAACACGGGAAAGGAACCACTCACTCAAATCCAGTAAGCACAAGTACCATATAAAATAAACCCAAGGAGGAACACCCCAAGATACATAATCAAACTGACCAAAATTAAAAACAAAGAGAAAATACTGAAAACAGCTAAGAAAAAGAACAAGTAACATACAAGGGAACCCCAATAAGGTTATCGGCAGATTTTTCAACAGAAACTCTGCAGGCCAGAAGGGAGTGGCATGATATACGTAACGTGATGAAAGGAAAAAACCTCCAACCAAGATTACTTTACCCAGCAAGTCTCTTATTCAGATGTGAAGGAGAAATCAAGAGCTTTACAGATACACAAAAGCTAAGAGAATTCAGCAACACTAAACCAGCTTCACAACAAATACTAAAGGAACTTCTCCAGACAGAAAAGAAAAGGCCACAATAGAAATAAAAGGCTAATCTTGGAGGGATCAAGATGGTGGAAGAGTAAGACGTGGTGCTGACCTTCTCCCACAAACACATTAAAAAAAAAAACCTGTATATGTATAACAATTCTCGCAAAACATCTACTGAATGCTGGCAGAAGACCTTCAACCTCCAAAACGGGCAAGAAACCCTCCACATACCTGGGTAGAACAAAAGGAATTTAAAAAAAAGAGAGAGAGAGAGAGAAAAGAAATCCCTTGGGGAATAGCACTCCTGAGATGGCACCGTTAAGAAGGAAAGGAACCCACACCCTGGGAATCCACCTAACTGAGAGGGAGCTTGGCCAAGGCAGCGGGACCTCAAAAGTTTCAAAAAAAAGCACAGGAGCTGGACTGAAGAGGGCAAAGCAAAGAGACAGCCACACAGACCATCCTTACCACCGCCCCAGACACTCGGGCAGGAACTGGGTGCTGAAACTCAGGCTCAGGAGGTCAGTTCCAGGGAGAGGACTAGAGTTGGCTGTGTGGAGACAGTCTGAGGGGCCAGGGAGCAGTGTGCTATGGGCTGGAGAGCAGAATGCCACAGCCAAGGGAAGGCAGAAGGAGGTCTGGGTCCACAGGAGAAGAAGCAAGGCACCATTGTTGGGAAGGGTGAGAGGATGAGGGGCAGACGACCACAGGAATATCTTTCCCTGTGCACATGTGGATTCTCAGAGGGCAGGACACCTCTCATGCAGGCTACAGGTGGCTAGGCAACTCTTGCCCAGGCTAAGGCAGCAGGGATGCTAAGTGTAACACAGCCCCTCTTACATGGTCTACAGGCAGTGGGGGCAAACCACAGCAGTCATCTCAGACATCAGATGTGGACATAGCCCGCCACCACTAGGGGTCCATGAACAGGCACCGTCTGTGTTTCCAGTCACCTCAGAGGTCAGCACAGAGGAAGGCATTGCAACCAAGTACCACCTATTGTTGCTCTCACTCCCCTGGGAACGCATATGCCCTGCTGATGCCACTGCCAAATGTTCTGGGTGTCACCTACACCTGACTGAAAATCACTGCCACTTCCCAGGGCCCTGCAACTAGGAGCAGCCTGCACCACATCCCTGCAGCTCCTTGCCTCTGTCAAGGGCCCAGCGACCAGGCACTGGCTACTAGCCCTGCCCACTGCCTACATCTCCCTGGAAGCACACACAGCACCCTATCAAGCCTGCACACACTGAGGAAGAAGACACGGAAGCAGCCCTGAGGCCAAAAATAAATAGTAAGTCCTCACAAAATACCTGGGGCACTCTCACTCTCACATATGAACAGCCCTCCAAGATTATAGTAGTTGTTTTTCCTAAACTCACAGAATAAGAAAAATATAAGCAAAATGAAGAAGCTCAGGAACCATTAAAAGAATAGGAGGGAGTTCCCGTCATGGCACAGTGGAAACGAATCCACTAGGAACCATGAGGTTACAGTTCAATCCCTGGCCTCGCTCAGCAGGTTCAGGATCTGGTGTTGCCGTGAGCTGTGGTGTAGGTTGCAGATACAGCTCCAGTTGAACCCCTAGCCTGGGAACCTCCATATACCACAGGTGCAGCCCTCAAAAAAAAAAAAAAAAAAAAAAAAAGCATAAAAGAAAGGATAATTCCCCTGAAGAAGCAAAAATGAAACAGACTTCTGCAGTCTAACGACACTGAGTTCAAAATTGAGAGCGTGAAAATACTGAAGGAAGTAAGAGTGAATATGAAGGAATTAAGAGCAAATATGAACAGTAATACAGATCACTGTAGAAAGGAACTAGAAAATATACAGAGGAACCAAGAAAAATTAGAATATTCATTTGCAGAGATGCAAGCTGAGTTAAAGGCATTGAAGAGTAAAATGAATAATGCAGAGGAACAGATTAGTGACTTGGAAGACAGAATAACGGAAATCACCCAATCAGAAGAACAGACAGAAAACCAAATGAAAAAATATGAAAGCAATGTAAGAGATCAATATAAAGTGGGCCAATCTATGTATAATGGGGATTCCAGAAGGGGAGGAAAAAGAAAAGGGGTTTGAAAATATATTTGAAGAAATTATGGCTGAAAACTTTCCAAATCTAAAGGAAACAGTTATCAAGATACAAGAAACACAGAGGGCCCCAAACAAGCTGAACCCAAAAAGACACACATCAAGACATTTTATATTAAAAACAGCAAAAGTTAAAGAGAGGATTCTAAAGGCAGCAAGAGAAAAACAAAGACTTACTTATAAGGAATCCCCATGAGGCTATCAGCTGACTTCTCTACAGGAACACTACATGCCATAAGAGAGTGGCAAGATATGTTCAAAGTCTGAAAAGGGAAATATTTGCAGCCTAGAATACTCTACCCAGTGAGAATATCATGTAAATTAGAAGGAAAAATAAAGAATTTCTACAACAAACAAAAACTAAAAGAGTACAGTAATACTAAACCTATTCTAAATGATATACTGAAAGGGCTCCTCTAAATAAAAAAGAAGTGGGAAATAGGATGGAGGCAATCACAATTGGAAAGCAAACACTTGGGGGCTCTTCTCCCACACTCCCAGAAGTCCTGGCAGCTATTGCTTTCCTGAAATAAAAACTTTGCTTGCTTGCTGTCTGTGTGTTCACAGAGTTCATTCTTGGACTGCATGAACAAGAACCAGGATTCCGGTAAAATCTTTCCGGCATCATCTTTTGGGGGTTCATCCAGGATCCAATCCAATACACCAGTGCTCACACAATAAGCGGCAGCAAGCTTGTGCTTTCTACTTTGTTCAGTTTCATTTCCCTCTGAAAGGCGGGTGAATGTGTGAATGAGTGCACAAGCCTGAGACGTGTCCTGGACACGAAGTGAGTGCAGAGTCTCGATATGTGGTTCTGTTTAAGCTCCTGAGCGACTTCATATGGCTAAAAGGCAACCCTTTGAGTCCAAAAGGGCCAGGAGTCCCATTGGCGGTTTATACCATCCTGCAATATGCCAAGAGGCACCAGACGGGGTGTCCCAAGAGGGAGATGGCTGGAGACAGATAAAGTGAGTCAAGAGGCAAACTTTCCTTCCCATTCCCCCAATCCTGTAATCTCGTCTCTCTGTGTACTCTATGGCCTTTGCAAAGCATTTGGGAAATCACAGGTTACTATATGACTAAAGGTTAGCAATTGTTGAAAGGCATGTGAGGAACAAAAATGTTGTTTTTGTAAATTCTTGAAGGGTGATAAAGGGTTCAAAGTAGCCGTCTCTAACCCCTTAGGAGACCCTCACTCCGCCTTCCCTGCTTCCTACAATATGTTAGGAGCCAGCAATTTACAGTAAATGATATCAGTTGAGTGGCCAGAGTCCAATTTTAATAGAAATCTTTTAGTGGTATCCCTAAGAGGACAAGACACAAGGACATCCCTTGCACTGTGGGAGGGAAAAAAAAATGCTAAGGGTTATATGGACAAAAGTCCTCATAAGCCAGTTCTGTAAGCTTAGGGAGTTCCCCTTGAATCTTAAGTACATCCCATCGTATGGTACTTCTGGCCTTTTACCCCTTGCTATTTTTAGCTAGTTAGTACTCCTTGGGCTTTAGGCCAATTGATACCACCTCTTCTATGAATTCGGCCTTGTCTCCTATGCTGGGCTTGGTCACTGTTATATTCTTCTCATCAAGTGATGCCCAATCTCCTTAGGAGTCCTTTAAAGGGCTCGACTAATCCGATCCTTTTTCCTTTGCTATTACCTCAAATGGAGCTGTGGGGGGCAAAAGAAACAGATCTCTTGATGTTAAGACTTCCCTGAATTGTTACCAAACCTGTGAGGAAGGAGTTCATAACTAATATTCATCCGAATTAGGCCAAGTGTTTAGTCTCAGAGCCCAGACATGGTCAGTTTTGCTTTTTGCTATTTACTTTCACCCTGGTTGGAGAAAGAGACAGCCAGCTTACCAGTTAACTATGGCTTAGGAACTTTCCTATATTAACAGAGAGCATGTCAGAGCGAGCATCTTAGGTTTGAAAGCTCAGGACAGGGCCTGTACGTCTGGGTTTTCTTCACCTCTGTCCAGAGACAGACAATGCGCAGGGATGATGAGAGAAGAGGCTACACTGGTAAGGAGTGGTTAATTCCAGTCAGCCTAAGGTCAGAAGGGAATGTGACCACTAACGTCTAGCTGCTCTGTACAAGAGAGGGGACACCCTCACACAACGGAGAAAGGACAACTGGCATTGGACGCTGGTCTTTTTCTCTTTTTCAGATGGGAACCACATCCTTGAGCCTGGTGCACTCCTCAATAGCAAATCCTCTGACATGTGCTTTGAAAAACTGGGAAAAGTCTGACCCTCAAACTATGAGAAGGAAAAGTTTAGTTTTATTTTCCATGAAAGCCTGGCCACTATATAACACGTTGGAAAGGAATCACCTATATAAGCCAGTATACAGAACTAAAAGGAAAAAAAAAAAAAAACCTTTTATAAAAATGATGATAGACACAAGAAACAGCAAAAGTACAAACATGATGATGTCAAAAAAGTACTTCAAAATCATAAAATGTGGGGAAGGAAAGTAAAAAAAACCTAGACTCTTTGTCTCACAATGTGTTTGAGCCTATATGACTATCAAGCTAAAACAAGCAGATAAAGGAGGAGTTAAAATACTTGAAAAACAGGGCAGCTACAAATCAAAACCAAACAATATATTCACAAAACCTAAAAAGAAGAGGACACAAGCATAAAATCAAAGGAAATCATCCAACCAAAAAAAGAAAGGAACAAAAAAGTAACAGACTCGAGTGGAAAACAAGGTATAAAATGGCAATAAATACATATCTATCAATAATTATCTTAAATGTCAATGGACTGAAGGCTCCAATCGAAAGACACAGAGTGACAGACTGGATAAAAAAACAAGACCCGGAGTTCCCATCGTGGCTCAGTGCTTAACAAATCCGACTAGGAACCATGAGGTTGCGGGTTCAATCCCTGGCATCGCTCAGTGGAATAATGATCTGGCATTGCCATGAGCTGTGGTGTAGGTCGCAGACGTGACTCAGATCTGGCATTGCTGTGGCTGTGGTGAAGGCCAGCAGCAACAGCTCCAATTAAACCCCTAGCCTGGGAACCTACATATGCTGTGGGTGCGGCCCTAGAAAAGACAAAAAAAAAAAAAAAGGCGTTCCCATCGTGGCTCCGTGGTTAACGAATCCGACTAGGAACCATGAGGTTGCAGGTTCAATCCCTGGCCTTGCTCAGTGGGTTAAGGATCCAGCGTTGTCGTGAGCTGTGGCAGCTGTGGTCGCAGACGCGGCTCGGATCCATTGCTGTGGCTCTGGCATAGGCCAGCGGCTACAGCTCCAATTCGACCCCTAGCCTGGGAAACTCCATATGCTGTGGGAGTGGCCCAAGAAAATGGCAAAAAGACAAAAAGACCAAAAAAAAAAAGACCCTACAATATGCTGTCTCCAAGAGATTTGCCTTAGAGCAAAGGACACATATAAATTGAAAGTGAGGGGATGGAAACAGATACTTCATGTGAATGGAAAAAGACAGAAAGAAAGTATATCAGACAAAATGGACTTTAAAATGAAGGCCATAATGAAGACAAAAAGGACACTAATGATAAAAGGATCCATTCAAGAAGAGGATCAAGAAGAGATGTTGTTAACAATCGTCAACACCTCTAATATAGGAGCACCCAGATACATAAAACAAATATTGACATAAAAGGAGAAATTGATGGGAATACAATAATAGTAGGAGACTGTTAACACCCTGCTCACATCAATGGACAGATCTTCTAAACAGAAAATCAATAAGGCAACAGAGATTGTAAATGACACAATAGAAAACTTAGACTTAATTGACATCTTTAGGACATTACATGCAAAAAAATCAGAATACACATTCTTTTAGGTATACATGGAACATTCTCAAGGACTGACCGCATACTGGGGCACAAAACTAGCCTCAACACATTTAGAAGTAATGGAAATTATTTCAAGTACCTTCTCTGACCACAATGGCATGAAACTAGAAATCAACCACAGGAAAAGACATGAGAAAAAACTGACTACATGAAGATTAAACAACATGCTACTAAAAAACCAATGGGTCAATGAGGAAATCAAAAAGGAAATTAATAATACCTCGAGGCAAATGATAATGAAGAAAAGCCATTCAAAATATGGGATGTGGAGTGGTTGTTGCTGCCGCCACCAGGCCCATGCCACCACCACCGCTGCCAGGGATGGAGCCCAGATCTTGAATTGAGTGCAGCAACATGCAACACCTCTGCACAGTGCCACCCAGCAAGCTGAGGTGTCCACACAGCTGCTTCCCATGAAAAACACAGGCCTCAAATGCAGGGAGCGAGGCCTCTGCATAAGGCTCCCCATACGTGTGAGAAACCAGATTAAACGCCAAGGAAATAAAAGGCTTGCGGTAACGTCATATTGGGATTGGAAAAAACATATTCAACTATCAGGATTTTAAAACTTTGAGATGGGACTAAGAGTAGAAAGACTGGGAGTTCCCATCGTGGCGCAGTGGTTAACGAATCCGACTAGGAACCATGAGGTCGCGGGGTTTGGTCCGTGCCCTTGCTCAGTGGGTTAACGATCCGGCGTTGCTGTGAGCTGTGGTGTAGGTTGCAGACGCGGCTCGGATCCCGAGTTGCTGTTGCTCTGGCTTCGGCTGGTGGCTACAGCTCTGATTAGACCCCTAGCCTGGGAACCTCCATATGCCGCGGAAGCAGCCCACGAAATAGCAAATAGACAAAAAAAAAAGAATAGAAGGACTGGAGCTCAACTTCTCTCCTAAAAACAACAAAATTCACAACTAAAGGCTGAGCAATCTTCAACCAAATGGACTGGAAACCTTAAAAAAGATATCCTACTCCAGAAAAAAAAGAGGAGGACACATCAAGAGGTAGGAGGGTCGATTTCATGATATAAACAACCCCATACCTCTTGAGTGGGAAGCTCCAAAGACTGGAAACTAACTGGTTCACAGAGACTCACCTACAGGAGAGTTCTGAGCCACACATCAAACTCTCTCATGTGGGGATCTGGCACGGAGAGAAAGAGCCCTGGAGCATCTGGCATTGAAGGCCAGTGAGGCTTGTGTGCAGAAACTCCATGGGACTGGGGTAAATGGAGACTCCATTCTTAAAAGGTACACACGGACTTTCATGTGCACTGGGTCCCAGGGCAAAGCAAAGTCTCCATGGGAATCTGGGTCAAACCTGACTGAAGTTCTCAGAGGATATCCTGGGGAAACAGGGGTGAATGTGGCTTGTATTGAGGGAAGGACATTGGCAGCAAAGCCCTTGGGAATATTCAGCAGCCCTGTCTTTCTCTGGAGGTGGCCATTTTGGGAAAATGTCACCTGCTGAGAAGCCCCAGGGCAAACAACAACCCAGGTGGGATCACAGCCCCACCCCTCAGTAAACAGGCTACCTAAAGACCCCTCAGGCACACAGATGCCTCTAATCCCATCCAGAGACTCAGTCCCACCCACCAGAGGGATTAGAATCAGCTCCACCTACCCGTGAGCAGGCATCAGCCCCTCTCCTCAGGAATCCTACAGCAAGCCCCCACACCAACTTCAGCTACAAAAGGGCAGACACCAGAAGTAAGAGAGGCTACAACTCTACTATCTGTAAAAAAGTCACCACACCAAAAACCTATAAAAATGAAAAGACAGAGAACTATAACTCAGATGAGGGAGAAAGGAAAAACCCCAGAAAATCAGCTAAGTGATCAGGAGATTCTCAGCTTCCAGGAAAAAGACTTTAGACTGTTAATGCTGAAGATGATGCAAGACATTGGAAACAAACTGGAGGCAAAGATGGATAACTTACAGGAAACACTGTAAAGAGATACAAGAGATACAAGATATAAAATTTAAACAAGAAGAGATGCAAAATACAATAACTGAAATAAAAAATTTACTAGAAGCAGCCAAAAGCAGAATGATACAGGACGCAGAAGAACGAATAAGTAAGACGGAGGACAGATTAGTGGAAATTACGGATGCGGAACAGAAAAGATTGAAAACAAATGAAGAAAGTCTCAGAGAACTCTGGGACAACATTAAACGCACCAACATCCATATTATAGGGGTGCCAGAAGGCGAAGAGAGAGAAGAGGGGACAGAAAAAATATTCCAAGAGATAATAGCCAAAAACTTCCCTAACATGGGAAAGGAACCACTCACTCAAATCCAGGAAGTACAATGAGTACCATATAAAATAAACCAAAGGAGGAATACCCCGAGAAGGAGAAATCAAAACCTTCACAGATAAGCAACAGCTGAGAGAATTCAGCAACACTAAACCAGCCTTACAACAAATACTAAAGGAACTTCTCTAGGCAGAAAAGAACAAGAGAAGAAGGAAGAAAAAAGAGCAACAAAAACAAATCCAAAGCAATTCATAAAATGGCAATAAGAACATACATATCAATAATTACAAATGGTAATGGACTAAACGCTCCAACCAAAAGACACAGGCTGGCTGAATGGATACAAAAACAAGACTCATATATATGCTGTTTTCAAGAGACCCACTTCACTTCTAAGGACACATACAAATTGAAAGTGAGAGGATGGAAGAAAATATTTCATGCAAATGGGGATCAAAAGAAAGCTGGAGTTAGCAATACACATATCAGACAAAATAGACTTTAAAATGAAGAGTATTTTAAGAGACAAAGAAGGACATTACATAATGGTCAAAGGATCAATCCAAGAAGATGATATAACAATTTTAAATATCTACGCACCCAACATAGGTTCACCACAATATATAAGGCAACTGCTAACAACCTTAAAAGGACAAATCAATAATAACACAATAATACTGGGGGACTTTAACACCCCACTCACAGCAACCAGACAGAAAATCATTAAGGAAACAAAGGACCTGAATAATGCATTAAACCAGATGGACTTAATAGCTATTTATAGGACATTCCATCCAAAAGCAACAGAATACACATTCTTCTCAAGTGCACATGGAACATTCTCTAAGATTGATCACATCCTGGGCTACAAATCCAACCTCGGTAACTTTAAGAAAATTGAAATCATATCAAGCATCTTTTCCAACCACAACGCTTTACGACTGGCAATCAACAACAAGAAAAAATCTGCAAAAAACATAAACACGTGGAGACTAAACAACCAACGGATCACTGAAGAAATCAAAGAGGAAATTAAAAAATACCTAGAGCAAATGACAACAAAGATACGACACTCCAAAACCTATGGGATGCAGCAAAAGCCGTTGTAAGAGCAAAATTCACAGCAATACAACCCCACCTCAGGAAACAAGAAAAAGCTCAAATAAACAAGCTAACTTTACATGTAAAGCAGCTCGAGAGAGAAGAACAGACAAGACCTAAAGTTAGTAGAAGGAAAGAAATCATAAAGATCAGAGCAGAAATCAATGAAACAGAAACAAAGAAAACCATAGAAAAGATCAATGAAACGAAAAGCTGGTTCTTTGAAAAGATCAACAAAATTGATAAACCCTTAGCAAGAATTCTCAAGAAAAAAAGAGAGAGGACTCAAATCAATAAAATTAGAAATGAAAAAGGAGAAGTAACAACAGACATCACAGAAATACAAAGGATCATAAGAGACTACTACTATATGCAACTATATGCCAATAAAACAGAAAACCTAGAAGAAATGGACAAATTCTTAGAAAAGTACAATCTTCCAAGACTAAACCAAGATGAAATAGAAAAGATGAACGGACCAATCACAAGAACTGAAATTGAAACTGTGATTTTAAAACTTCCAACAAACAAAAGTCCAGGACCAGAGGGCTTCACAGGCAAATTCAATCAAACATTTAGTGAAGAGCTAACACCTCTCCTTCTGAAACTATTTTTAAAAAATTGCAGAGGAAGGGATACTCCCAAACTCATTCTATGAGGCCACCATCACCGTGATACCAAAACCAGACAAAGACTCCACAATAAAAGAAAACTACAGGCCAATTTCACTGATGAACATAGATGAAAAAATCCTCAACAAAATACTGGCAAACCACATCCAACAATACATTAAAAGGATTGTACATCATGATCAAGTGGGATTTATCCCAGGTATGCAAGGGTTCTTCAATATCCGCAAATCCATCAGTGTGATACACATCAACAAACTAAAGAATAAAAACCATATGATCCCCTCAATGGATGCAGAAAGAGCCTTTGACAAAATCCAACACCCATTCCTGATAAAAACCCTTCAGAAAGTGGGCATAGCAGGAACCTACCTCAACATAATACAGGCTATACATGACAAACCCACAGCGAACATCTTTCTCAATGGTGAAAAGCTGAAAGAATTCCCACCGAGAACAGGAACAAGACAAGGATGTCCGCTCTCACCACTACTCTTCAACATATTTTTGGAAGTCCTAGTCACAGCAATCAGAGAAGTAAAAGAAATAAAGGAATCCAAATTGGAAAGGAAGAAGTAAAACTATCCCTATTTGCAGATGACATGATACTATATCTAGAGAACCCTAAAGACTCTACCAGAAAACTGTTAGAGCTCATCCATGAATTTGGCAAAGTCACAGGATACAAAATTAACACACAGAAATCAACACCATTTCTATACACTAACAATGAAAGAGCAGAAAGAGAAATTAGGGAAGCAATCCCGTTTACCATTGCATCCAAAAGAATAAAGTACCTAGGAGTAAACCTACCTAAAGAAACAAAAGACCGGAGTTCCCGTCGTGGCGCAGTCGTTAACGAATCCGACTAGGAACCATGAGGTTGCAGGTTCGGTCCCTGCCCTTGCTCAGTGGGTTAACGATCCGGCGTTGCCGTGAGCTGTGGTGTAGGTTGCAGACGCGGCCTGGATCCCGTGTTGCTGTGGCTCTGGCGTAGGCCGGTGGCTACAGCTCCGATTCAACCCCTAGCCTGGGAACCTCCATATGCCTCGGCAGCAGCCCAAGAAATAGCAACAACAACAACAAAAGACAAAAAAAAAAAAAAAGACCTGTACGCTGAAAACTATAAGACACTGATGAAAGAAATCAAAGATGACACAAATAGATGGAAAGATATACCATGCTTATGGACTGGAAGAGTTAATATTATCAAAATGACTATACTACCTAAAGCAATTTACAGATTCAATACAATCCCTATCAAATTACCAAGGACATTTTTGACAGAACTCGAAAAAAATATTTTAAAGTTTGTTTGGAAGCACAAAAGACCCAGAATAGCCAAAGGCATCCTGAAAAGGAAAAATGGAGCTGGAGGAATCAGGCTCCCGGACTTCAGACTATACTACAAAGCAACAGTCATCAAAAACCGCACGGTACTGGCACAAAGACAGAAATATAGCTCAGTGGAACAGGACAGAAAGCCCAGAATTCAACCCACACACCTACAGCCAACTCACCTATGACAAAGGAGGCATGAATATACAATGCAGAAAAGACAAGCCCGTTCAATAAGTGGTGCTGGGAAAACCGGACAGCCACTTGGAAAAGAATGAAATTAGGACACTCCCTAACACCATACACAAAAATAAACTCAAGGGAGTTCCCGTCGTGGCGCAGTGGTTAACGAATCCGACTAGGAACCATGAGGTTGCAGGTTTGGTCCCTGCCCTTGCTCAGTGGGTTAACGATCCGGCATTGCCGTGAGCTGTGGTGTAGGTTGCAGACGCGGCCCGGATCCCACGTTGCTTTGGCTCCGGCGTAGGCTGGTGGCTACAGCTCCGATTCGACCCCTAGCCTGGGAACCTCCATATGCCGCGGGAGTGGCCCAAGAAATAGCAAAAAAAAAAAAAAAAAACTCAAAATGGATTAAAGACCTAGATATAAGATCAGACACTATAAAACTCCTAAAGGAAAACATAGGCCAAACACTCTCTGACATAAATGACAGCAACATCTTCTCAGATCCACCTCTTAGAGTATGGACAATAAAAACAAAAATAAACAAATGGGATCTTATCAAACTGAAAAGTTTCTGTACAGCAAAGGAAACCCTAAACAAAACGAAAAGACAACCCACAGATTGGGAGAAAGTCTTTGCAAGTGAATCAACTGACAAGGGATTGATCTCCAAAATTTACAAGCACTTTCTTCAGCTCCATACCCAAAAAACAAACAACCCCATCCAAAAATGGACAGAAGATCTAAACAGTCAATTCTCCAAAGAAGACATAGATGGCCAAAAAACACATGAAAATATGTTCAGCATCACTCATTATTAGAGAAATGCAAATCAAAACCACTATGAGCTACCACCTTACACCATCCAGAATGGCCATCATCCAAGTCTACACACAATAAGTGCTGGAGAGGGTGTGCAGAAAAAGGAACCCTAGTACACTGTTGGTGGGATTGTAAATTGGTGCAACCACTCTGGAAAACAGTATGGAGATTCCTCAGAAAACTAAACATAGAACTACCATTTGATCCAGCAATCCCACTCCTGGGCATCTATCCAGGGAAAACCACGACTCGCAAAGACACATGTACTCCAATGTTCACTGCAGCGCTATTTGCAATAGCCAAGACAACCTAAATGTCCATCTACAGAGGAGTGGATCCAGAAGATGTGGTACATATACACAATGGAATATTACTCAGCCATTTAAAGGAATGAAACACCGGCATTTTTAGCAACATGGATGGACCTAGAAATTATCATGCTAAGTGAAGTCAGCCATATGATGAGACACCAACATCAAATGCTTTCACTGACATGTGGAATCTGAAAAAAGGACAGACTGAACTTCTTTGCAGAGCAGATGCTGACTCACAGACATTGAAAAACTTATGGTCTCCATTGGAGACAGTTCGGGGGGTAGGGGGATAGGCTTAGGCTGTGGGATGGAAATCCTGTGAAACTGGATTATTATGATCATTATACAGCTACAGATGTGATAAATTCATTTGAGTAATAAAAAAAAAAAAATGGGATGCCACAAAAGCAGTGCTTAGAGGGAAGTTCATAGCTATACAGGCCTTCCTCAAAAAATAAGAAAAATCTCAAATCGACAACTTAACCTACCACCTATAAGAATGAGAAAAAGAAGAACAAACAAAACCAAAAGTCAGCAGAAGGAAGGAAATCATAAAGATCAGAGAGGAAATCAATAAAATAAGAGATTCAAAAAACAACAGAGGAGCTTCTATAGTGGTTCAGCAGTAACAAACCTGACTAGGACCAACAAGGATGCAGGTTCAATTCCTGGCCTCACTCAGTGAATTAAAGATCCAGCATTGCCAGGAGCTGTGGTGTAGGGCGCAGACATGGCTCAAATCTAGCATTGCTGTGGCTGTGGGGTACGCCGGCAGTTGTAGCTCTGATTCGACCCCTAGCCTGGGAACTTACATATGACAAGGGTGCAGCCCTAAACAGCAAAAACAAACAAACACACTAAAGAAAAAATAAAAAAATCAATAAAACCAAGAGCTGGTTCTTTCAAAGGGTAAACAAAATTGACAAACCTCTGGCCAGACTCACCAAAAAAAGAAGAGAAAGAACTCAAACAAAATAAGAAATGAAAAAGGAAAAATCCCAACGGATAATGCAGAAATGCAAACAACCATAAGAGAATACTATGAACAATTATATGCCAACAAATTTGACAACCTAGAAGAAATGCACAACTTTCTAGAGACATACAGTGTGACAAAACTAAGTCAAGGAGAAAGAGATCAATTGGACAGACCAATCGCTAGAAATGAAATCGAGTATGTAATAAAAACACTTCCTACAAACAAAAGCCCAAGATCAGATGGCTTCGCAGGTGAATTCTACCAAACATACAAAGAAGCTATACCCATCCTTTTTAAAACCTTCCGAAAGGTTGAAGAAGGAGCACTCAAAGATCTTCTATGAAGCCACCATCACCCTAATACCAAAACCAAAGATATTACCCTAAGAGAAAGTTATAGGGCAATATCTTTGATGAATATAGGTGCAAAAATTCTCAACAAAATTTTAGCCAACTGAATCCAACAACATATAAAAAAGATCATACACCACTACCAAGTGGGATTCATCCCAGGTTCACAAGGATGGTTTAACATATGTAAATCAATCAACATCATACATCACATTAAAAAAAATCAGGAGTTCCCGTCGTGGCACAGTGGTTAACGAATCCGACTAGGAACCATGAGGTTGCGGGTTCAGTCCCTGCCCTTGCTCAGTGGGTTAACGATCTGGTGTTGCTGTGAGCTGTGGTGTAGGTTACAGACGCGCCTCGGATTCTGGCGTAGGCCGGTGGCTACAGCTCCGATTCGACCCCTAGCCTGGGAACCTCCATATGCCGTGAGAGCGGCCCGAGAAATGGCAAAAGGACAAAAAAAAAAAAGTCAAAAGTCACATGATCATCTCAGTAAACGCAGAAAAAGCATTTGACAAAGTCCAGTAACCATTCATGATAAAAATTCTTACCAAAGTAGGTATACAATGAACATACCTTAACATAGTAAAAGCCATTTACAACAAACCCACAGCAAATCTAATACTCAATGGAGAAAAGCTGAAAGCCTTCCTGCTAAAATCTGTAACAAGACAAGCATACCCACTCTCAACACTTTTATTCAACATAGTATGTGTTTTGTTTTTTTACTGTCTATGATGCTCTGAAACAATTTATGTAGCACTGGGATCTTTGAAGGTTTCACAGAATTCCCACATGAAGCTATCCTGGGCCTGTTGCATTTTTTGTGAAATAACTCCTTATGTAACTTGGTCCACTTAAGCTTTCTACTTCTAGTGGGGTCAATTTTTGGTAAATGTATTTTTCAAATAAAATATCCAATTCATCTAACCTCTCATGATTTCAAAATTTCTTGGAGTTCCCATCATGGTGCAGCGGAAATGAATCCGACTAGGAACCATAATAAGGTTGTGGGTTCGATCCCTGGCTTCACTCAGTGGGTTAAGGATCTGGCATTGCTGTGAGCTGTGCTGTAGGTTGCAGACGCAGCCCGGATCATCCGTTGCTGTGGCTCTCTGGTGTAGGCCAGCAGCTGCAGCTCCATCCGACCCCTTCCTCCCCCTGACCCCTGCCAAAAAAAAATTTCTTCTCTGTGGTTATTTCTCCTTTTCACTTTATTTTTGTGCCTCTTTTTTTAAGTTAGCTAGCTAGTATTTTATTTCATTAGTTACAGCTGTTTTTCTACTTCCTAAATCATAAAAATTCTGCTTTTATCCTTACTAAATCCTTTCTTGCAATTCTTCAGAATATTTTCTTTCTTCTTCAGCTTTTGGAGTGGAGAGTTTATTTTCCTTTTTTCATTTTTTTACTAAATTTTGAAGGCTATAAATTTTCAACTCAGATTTTGATTATAATGTTTTTGTTATCTTTATCCTCTCAGAATTCTGTCATTTTGGTTTATATTCTCTCCATTTATCCAATAATTAACAGATTTATTTCCAAATGAGACACTGTCTTTGCTGTAACTCTAAGTTTCTAGTCCTGATTACTGTTGTTTGTAACATTTTTGCTTTATGGAATGTGAGGATGCTTTCTTTCTGATCAAATATGTGATCAACAACTTTTGTGAATGTTTCACGTGTACTTGAGAATAAGACTGATTGCCTATTTTAAGGTCTGAAATAGATCCTTAAGATCTATCCATGATACTATTGAGGTCTTCTACATCTTATTTATTTTTGTCCATTTGACCTGCTTTGTACTAATTATTATGTGTTTAAATCTATTATTGTTTCTACCTATGTCTCCTTGGATCTCATAATTTCTCCTTTTTAAAGATGATTGTTGTATGATTTAGAGCATAGATCTTTTACCTCATCATTGTGAACTGAATTTTTCAGGTTTGAAAATGTCTTTGCTTGTCACAGTTAATAGACTTGAATTTTACATTATCCAACACTGGGCTCATACACGCTGCTTTGTTTCTATTCTCCTGACATACCTTTGCCTATCCCTTATACTTAACTTTCCTGAATCACTTGTTTATGAGGTATATTGAACATTTTTTCTTTTAATAAATGAGATAAATGAGTTTAATAAGCCATTCATATTTATTATTATTTCAGATGTTTATTTTTTATTTTTGTAATTATTCTGTGTACCATGCTACATTTTTAAGTGATACGTTTTACATTACTATTTACAAAGATTTATATTTTTGGTCTAGTGCTCACCTTTGTCATTATACTTTTTTTACTCCATTGGCCACCCTGCAGCATAGAAGTTTCCTAACCAGGGATCAGATCTGAGCCACAGCTGCGATCTATGCCACAGCTATAGCAACACCAGATTTTTAACCCACTGTGCTGGGCTGGGGATGGAACCTACATCCTGATGCTGCAAAGACACCACTCATCCCACTGTCCCATAGCACAAATTCTTGTCATACACTTTTTTAATGTCCTTAGTCTGTTTCTTCATTTAATGTTTCATTAACTGGGTTTTCTATTTTTAACATTATCTGTTGAGTCACAGCAATCAGTGAACTTAGTCTGTTATGTCCTTTCCCTCTTCCTTCTCCCAGTGGCATTTTTTTCTGCAACTAAAACACAGTTTTTATATATCGTGCTCCACTCTCATTCCCAGACTTTTTTTTTTTTTTTTCTTTTAAGGGCCACACCCGAGGCATATGGAGGTTCCTAGACTAGGGTTCCAATCGGAGCTACAGCTGCCAGCCTAGGCCACGGCAACACCAGATTCAAGCTGCATCTGCAACCTACACTACAGCTCATGGCAATGCCAGATCCTTCACTCAACTGAGTGAGGCCAGAGATCAAACCCACATCCACATGGATCCTGGTTGGGTTTGTTACTACTGAGCCACAATGGGAGCTCCCCTCAGCCTTGTTTTTAATCTTATCAGATCACCACCAATCCTTTTGCTAAAATTTCTCTAGTCTTCTCTTGATAGAATGAAACTCATCCCCTAGTAGTTTCCTCAAGAAGAGCTTGGGGGGAGTTCCTCTGTGGTACAGTGGGTTAAGGATCCAGTGTTGTCACTGCAGTGGCTCAAGTCGCTGCTGTGGCACAGGTTCAACTCCTGGCCCAGGAAGTTCCATGTGCTGTGGGTATGGGAGGAAAAAAAAAAAGAGCTAGGCACACAGAATTCCCTCAGCTTTGCATATTTAAAACTGGCTGTCTTTAGCCTTGATACATCATCTTGGCCAAATGTAAAATCTTTGGTCCCATACTCTTTCCTGGAGTCTCCTGAAACTGCTTTTCCATTGTTGCCTTGCTTCATAAGTTGCTTTTGAGAATTCTGATGCTACTCTAATTCTCTCAACTTTGTAGGGTATTTGATCTTTTTGCTTCAGAGTCCTGAGGGCTTTTCTTTTAGAAATCTAATGGTTCTGGAGTTCCCATTGTGGCTCTGTGGTTAATGAACCCAACTAGTATCCATTAGGAGGTGGATTCAATCCCTGCCCTTGCTCAGTGGATTAAGGATCCCACATTGCTCTGGCTGTGGCCTAGGCTGGCAGCTGTAGCTCCGATTAGACCCCTAGCCTTGGAACCTCCATATGCCACAGGTGTGACCTTAAAAAGACCAAAAAAAAAAAAAATTTTAATAGTTCTGCACAGCAGAAGTTACAACATTGTAAATCAACAATATTTCAATAAAACTTTTAAAAATGAAAAAAAATAATCTACTAGTTCTATGTGAATATTTACTCAAATTTGACCATTCCTGGTTAATTTTCCCATACACACAGTGAGTTCTTTCATCATGTAGCTAGGTCTTAGATTATCTATGTAGCTATGTTTTCTTGGATTACAGTTTTAAACATTAATTCTGTTCCTGTTCTTCCTTCATCAGATGCTCCAATTATACATATGTTTCGTCTTCTTTGTCTACCTTCCCCTTTAGTCACCTTTTTCCGATTTTTTAACTTTCTCTTTATTTTCTTGTTTGCCTTTCCACCTTTTTTCCAACATTCCTTATTACATTTTATTTAAATACATTCTCCCTAGAGCACCCTGTAATTCTTTCTTCATTTCTGATATATTTTGTTCCTTCTTCCCATTTTAATCCAATCACCTCTAACTTTACTTCTTGCCATTTTATGTCCATCCTGTCATTAGTTTCTGAATTTCTGATTTCATAGCCTGATATAATCATGGTGATTATGGGAGAGTACTGAACTCAACTGCAGTAGGATCATCTACCTCATGATTAACTTTTATAGTGAAGGGAGTTTTGTCAGTTGAAGTTTTTTTAATTTATTTTTTTGCTTTTTAGGGCTGCATCCACAGCATATGGAGGTAGAGGTCCTCTTGGAGCTAAAGCTGCCAGCCACAGCCACGTCAGATCCAAGCCACATCTGCAACCTACACCACAGCTCGTGGCAACGCCAGATCCTTAACCCACTGAGCAAGGCCAGAGACCAAACCCACAACGTCATTGTTCCTAGTGGTATTCGTTTCTGCTGCACCATGATAGGAACTCCATCAATTGAAATTTTTTTACTCTCATTTTTTGATTTGTTATTTTAAAATAGCTTTATCTAGATAAACTACTTGTATCTCTGCATTTTGCAAACAGAGCAGTTTGGGTTGTGAACAAGATTCCCAGTTCAAGAGCGCCCTCTTCTGTCAGTATAGCAAAGTGCCTTTTAATAAACGGGTGCCTTGATTTTACAAAGCATAGTAGGGAATGGGGTAAGGATGACCTCACTTTTTTTAATTTATATCTTGCAGACACATAAATTAACTCTTTAATTTTTTTCCCTTCACAATTTCTAAATGTGCCTCTCTTTCTTCCTTTTAAGTATTTTCTTCCCCAGAAGCCATGCCTTTCCAACACTGCCTTCTTGATTCTTGTACATGTTGAAGTCCCTCCCCTGAAGTAACTCTTCTGACCTAATAGGACTTTTTTCCAGTATTTTTCACTCTTATAGTGAACTCTTTCTTAGTGATTCTGCCTAAATTTCTTTTTTTTTTTTTTAACAGTGTCTCAACACTTCTTCTAGCTCTCTACAAAGGCTTGTAGCTGGAACTCAAGCAACAGTCCCATGAGAAAGTGGTGTTTATTGTTCTATTTATTGTTATTTGAAGTTTGTAGCTTCCTATCTCCCACTTACACTAATTTTATTTTTTCTTCTTACTGACATACTTTCAGTTTTTCAAGAGTTTACAGAGTTTTGGATTTAGGAGACTTTGACTACCTAGAAATATCATTCTCCCCCCTTTCTCTTAAACAATTTTTAAGCATTCTTGCTCAATGATCAAATTCCATTACTGACTTCTGATCCAATGGATAGTCACAAAAACATACTGATACATACAGGTTTTTACTGTAGCACTACTATAAGCAAATACTGTAGAAGATCTAGATGTCCATCAGCATGATAAAGCTTAATGTTCCACATTATTATGGAGTACTACATAGTCATTACAAGGAATAAGGTAAATGTGTATGCCATTGAAGTAAGAATTTTAAAGAGACAACCCCCCCCACCAGCTGAGGAGGCAGCTACATGCCTGTCAGCAGCTTTGCTCACCCCATACCACCCTTCTTGTAATCTTGTAGCAACTACATGCCTTGGGTCCTTGCTAGCAACTCTGCTAGCAGTGCTCCAAGCATTGCTTATCAGTTTTGTTTTTGTAATCTTGTTTACTCAGCTTCTTAGGCAGGAACACTGTCTGTCCCAGGAAGGGGCAGGGCCCAGCTGCTTGCTGGGAAAAGCAAGACCTAGAAGTCTGTATTGTATAAAATCTACCCAGAACAAAGACCTAGTGCTCAGCCTCTGGAGGCAACTCCTCTGAGCCTGCAGGGTGCTGAAAAAACCTTGCTATTCCGCATCTCCGAGTGCCATTTGTCTCTTTCTGATGCCATGGTTTCTGCAACACCGAGACGGGGGGGGGGGAGTGTGGAAAAAGAGCAAGGTGTCCAAAAGTGTGCATAATACAATATTTAGTTCAAAGTGAATATACTGATAAGTAAGTTTTTTTCCTGTAAAGATATGCAAGAAAAATATCAGTGGTTACCTCTGGGAAAGACAATGGATAAGAAAGAGAAAGAAAAGATTTGCATTTCATTTTACGTTTCTATACGTAAGCTTTTTCCTTTGTAAATATCATTATTTGTTTTTATTTAAAAACCATTAAGATGGTGTAGCAGAAATTTCTAAGTGGCCACCAAGTCAAAGAAAGCAAGATGCCAGAGAGGGAGGGTTAGGGTGAGGAGGCCCAGGTGAAGGTACCTCATTCTTTGCACCCAGGGACACGGGATGGACAGTGGGGAGGGAGAAATGGTCACCTGCAGGGAACAAGAAACCTGATGATCTAGACTTTGTCCATGAGGGAAATGCCAGTGTCGTCTGATCAGAGTGAGGAGTTGAGAAGGAAGTTAGGATTTGGATGAGGGAAAGTGAAGAAAATAAAAAATGGTGAGGGAAGGTTCACATCACATATTCAAGCCAGGGGCCAGAGAGGCACATAAGGTCGCACCTCAGGCTGAAGTAGGGTTCCGGGGCTTTCCTCTTACAGGCGTAGGCAACATGGCTAGGTGGCTGGCTGGCTGGGGTGGGGTGGATAGATGATGGATGGGATGGATGGATGGGATGGGATGGATGGGGTAGATAGGTTGGCTGGATGGATGTGTGGATGGATGGATGGATGGGATGGCTGGCTGGCTGGAGGGATGGCTACAGCCTTGAACCAGGGGTGGGGCTCCATGGGGGCAAAAGAGAATTGGGGCACTAATGACAGAGACCCCATTCTACCTTCTTCACATTATTGGACATAAAACTACCCATGTATGTTTTTCTCTGAAGCTCTCACCCAAATGTGAGGTCACAGATGCAGGGTTTTGTTCACCACAGTGATACACACCACCAGCACTAAGAAAAGTGTTGACACCTGACAAAATGGCAGAGTTCAAGCTGGGCCAGGAAGCAGAGGCCAGGAGGGGCTGAGGGCTCCAGAAGAATGGAAAGACTGAGGGCCGGAGTGGCCAGGAGCAGAGGAGTGAGACAGGCACAGGAACGGTTGTGAGGGTGTGGTGAGTACTTAAGGTCAACGAAGGGCATGCTACAGACTACAGAATCCAGCAACGAGGAGCGGCCGAATCTGGCCATGGCCACAGGACAGGGGGAGAAGGAACAGGTCACTAGGAGACCCAGGGCTCTGGGAGAGGCTGTGCCCACAGGGCTATCGGAGCTCAGTGAAGCAAGGACAGCTGAAAGCACAGTGTGCAGAGAAAAGTATGAGGTAGATGACAGTCATCAACAAATGCCCCTGGTTCATCCCAACGCTATCCTCTTAATGACCCAGGAATCTACCACACCAAAAAAAAGGTACAAAGGACTCCTGTCCTCCTCAGACCTACACACACTCCTTGACCCTGTCACAGAATACCCTGCATACTCTCCTTTCTCTAGAGACAAAATGCACTCCAAGCATGAGGTTCCAAACAGAGGTACATAAAAGTCCTCCTGCCTCAACTCTGGGCTCTGGAGACATGGCTCCTCCAGGAGCCTCAAAGCACCAAGCCCTGAGCTCTGCTGGCCCAACTGGCTCCTCCCTCAAGTCCATCTGAGGAGGAGGGTGGCCAGAGCCACTAGCTCTTCCCATAATACACAACTCAGTGGCCCCTGGCTCTGTGTCCCACCCCCCCCCCCTGCTGTTGCCCAATGTTCAGGCCTACAAATCCAGTCCTGCATCACTGAGCCAGAGCACAATGACACAGACATGGCTGAGCCAGCACAGACAAGACAGACAAGTGAGGCACTTACAGAGTATATTATGTCCACCATGTCGTAGGCTCTAGTCGATTCCAAAGGGACAACTGTGTCAAGCTCAGGAACCAGACGGTCACTTTGGATAGAAAAAGCAGCAGATATAATCAACATGGAAGAGCCTGTTGCCTTCTGTGGGTAGGGGATGGGAGAGGAAATGGGGGAGGCACATCATGGGGGCTGGACCGATTCCATCCCCAAAGATGCATTCGTTTCTTACCACCATGTTAAACTGAACCCGAGCTTGATATCAACCCAGATCTTTGTTTCTATTTAGGGGGCGGGGGGGGGGGATTAACATATTCCTCTGAATGGGATTCCTTCATTTATCCTCTCAGAACACCTTCTACATTCTAGGTACCATGTGGGGCATTAAAGGACACTATCCCATCAAGCCCAGCTTTCCAGAGAGCTCCCCATCAGGGTACTGGACACAGCCCCAACCCATGACAAAGTCCTTACTTTTTTTTTTTTTTTTTGGTCTTGTTTGTCTTTTCAGGGCTGCACCTGTGGCATATGGAAGTTCCCAGGCTAGGGGTATAATCGGAGCTATAGCTGCTGGACTACGCCAGAGCCACAGCAATGCAGGATCTGAGCCATGTCTGCAACCTACACCACAGCTCACGGCAACGCAAGATCCTTAACCCACTGAGCGAGGCCAGGGGTCGAACATGCAAGCTCATGGTTCCAAGTTGGATTCGTTTCTGCTGCGCAATGATAGGAACTCCACAGTCCTTACTTTTCATTTGCTGTTTATGCACACAGCTTCCCTGGTACTGAACAGAAAGGAGGCACAGCTGGACCAAAGCAGGCTATTCAACATGTCTGGGGCCTTGGGCCATAACACCTTCAAATGTTGTTCTAAACCTTCCAAGAACCCCAAATAGTACAGATGCCCGGAAAAGGAGGCTCTGCCCATAGCTTCTGGGTCTGGTGACCACCCTCCCTTTCATGACTACACATAGTGGGCCACGGCTGTGTCCCCTGAGTTGTGAGGCAGAGGCACACAGGGAGGGGTCCTGGGGATGACTCTACAGGATATCCCTGGCCCAGACACAGCCCCATAGGTAGGAGCCCAGGTCCACCCCATGGAGCAGTGTCTGAAAATGGCTTCTTCCCAAGGGATACAATTCCAAATCCTTCTGCAGAAGTAGTTCAGGCCAAGTCAGTGCTTCAAAATCAGAGAGAAAACAAAGTGGAGAAGAAAGCAGCCAGAGGTCCAGAGCAATGGCTTCCACAGCTGGGCTCTGGCTTACTCTGTGGTGCCCCCATCAGGCAGTGGCCCAAACAGCAAGAAGGAAAGAAGGTCATCAGGTGGGCAACATACCCTTCCCCAGGACTGCCCTAGCTCTGGCACAAGCAGGTATGCATAAGCACACTTCCTAAAGGGCATGCTGGATGCAACATTTCACACTGACTTATGTTAAGACAAAAAAAAAAAAAAAAAAACAACAAGCATTCCCATTATGGCTCAGTGGGTTAAGAACCCAACACAGTATCTGTGAAAATGAAGGTTTTATCCCTGGCCTCACTCAGTGGGTTAAGGATCCAGCATTGCCGTGAGCTGTGGTGTAGATCACAGATGTTGCTCAGATCCAGCATTGCCGTGGCTGTGGCATAGGTCACAGCTGCAGCTCCAATTCAACCCCTAGCCTGGGAACTTTCACATGCTATAGGTGTGGCCGAAAAAAGAAAAAAAAAATAGTAAAATCGAATCAAATCTTTCTTGTCTCTATACCCAGACATGCCACCACCATGCCTACACCTGACTCCACTCCACAAGCTATTCCAAGCTGCCTACCAGGGCACACCCTAGAGGTCCTGCCAGAGCCTGGGGGCCAGAAAAGAACAAGCCAACTTGCAAAAATGAGAGGAACTGGGCCTGCAACTCACCTGGGATCATGGCACTCACGGATGGGAGCCGGGTCCTGATTGCTGAGAGGCAGGTAGTTGAAGAACTCCCGGAGATTACATAGGGCATCGACATCATTGTCAAAAGCTCTGTGGGCCACGCCTGAGAAACAGGAAGACGTAAGGGGCCAGGGTGACTGTCAGCCAGAGACACAGCTTCATGCCCCTGGGTACCTTCTAGGGCACATCTGCAGCAGACTGTGTTGCTGACCCCATGGTCCCCATCCCCCACTGAGGATGGGATACCACACTCCGCACACCTTCAGGCTGATCTCAGCTACTGCAGCCTGTTCCCTCTTCTCTGTACCAAGAGCCCTAGAGTCACTATTTTCATTATTCAGGTCTTTGCTCTAATGTCACCTACTCGGAAGCCTCTCTCCGACCCCTCTCCAGAACACAACCTTCCCCACACCCCTCACTCTTCATGCCTGGACCATGTGGGAGTTCTCGTCACACTTTTCTCTGTAGCACCTATTGCCCTGTTTATTGCCTGACATCTCCCCAAGAACATCAGCTCCAGCACAGTACAGACCAGGCCCGTCTTACCACTGCAGCCTGGTTATATGTCCATCATCTCTCAACAAAGCTGGATGATAAAAAATAACAGCTGGCACAGCACGGTACTTTGCAATGGTAGAAGGAAGGAGGGAAAAGGGAAACCACATAACCCCAGTAACGAATCAAGCCATCATTCCTCAAGAACACTCTGAAATCACAGAACAGCTATATGGGGCCACAGACATGACAGATAAAGTGGGGCCAGGAGCTCTCTCTCAGGTTCACCCCAGCAGACTCCTGGCTTCTTCCACCATTGCCCCCAGAGTCTCTTCCCCACACAGCAGCCCAAGTGAGCTTTCTGGAGTTTCCGTTGTGGCTCAGTGGGTTAAGAACCCAACGTAGTCTCCATGAGGATGTAGGTTAAGTCCCTGGCCTTGCTCAGTGGGTTAAGGACCCAGCTTTGCTGCAAACAGTGGCATAGGTCACAGATGCAGCTCAGATCCAGCACTGCTGCTGCTGCTGCTGTGGCAGTGGCGTAGGGCAGCAGCTACAGCTCCAATTCTACCCGTAGCCTGGGAACTTCCAATATGATGCAGGTGGGACAGGACAGGACAGGACAGGACCCCAAATTGAGCTAAGTCAGACCATGTCACGCCCCTATTCCAACCACCCTCCTTGCTGTGCACCAAGCGTGCCAGTCCCTCTCCTTCCTTAGGAGCCTCTGCCTGTGATGCTTCTCCACGGGCATCTATGCAGTTCACTCCCTCCCATCTGCTCACCTACTAGCCAGTGAGGCCTGCCCTTGCCACTGTATTTAAAACTGAAATAGGAGTTCCTGTCGTGGCTCAACAGTTAATGAACCCAACTAGTATCCATGAGGATGCAGGGGCAATCCCTGGCCTTGCTCAACAGGTTAAGGAGCCAGCGTTGCCGTGAGCTGTGGTGTAGGTCGCAGACACGGCTCAGGTCTGGCATTGCTGTGGCCTAGGCCAGTGGCTGCAGCTCCAATTCCACTCCTAGCCCAGGAACCTCCATATCTCCATATGCTGTGGTTGTGGCCCTAAAAAGACAAAAAAAAAACAGCCTGAAATAATCCCCGCCCCCCAACCCCAAGCTATTTTGTCCAGAGCACATATTAGCTTAACATTCTCTAGAATGCCTTAGTTATATGGTTTATTGTCTATCTCCTCTGCTAGGATATACACCTTATACAGGCAGAGATCTTCTCTCACAAATGTTTTCCTAGCACATAGAACAATACTTGACACATAGGTATTCAATGAATAAATGACTAAATAAAAAGCATGTCCAACATGACAGAATTCTTTCATTCAGGAAACATTTACAAATTGGTATAGCCACTATGCAGGAAAGCATGTAGCTTCCTCAAAAAGTCAGAGTACCACCTGACCCAGAAATTCCACCCCTAGGTATACACCTAAGGAAAACAAAAACATACACCTAGACAAAAATTTGTACGTGAGTGTTTTTTTTTGTCTTTTTTTGTCTTTGTTGTTGTTGTTGTTGTTGTTGTTGCTATTTCTTGGGCCGCTCCCTCGGCATATGGAGGTTCCCAGGCTAGGGGTTGAATCGGAGCTGTAGCCACCGGCCTACGTCAGAGCCACAGCAACGCGGGATCCGAGCCGCGTCTGCAACCTACACCACAGCTCACGGCAACACTGGATCATTAACCCACTGAGCAAGGGCAGGGACCGAACCCGCAACCTCATGGTTCCTAGTCGGATTCGTTAACCACTGCACCACGACGGGAACTCCTTGTACGTGAGTGTTTATAGCAGCATATTCGTGACATTCAAAAAGTGAAAACAATCCAAATGTTTGTTAAATTAGCACTAGACAGGTGTTCCATGGTAGCTCAGTGGGTTAAGGATCTGGCGTTGTCCCTGCTGTGGCTCTGGTCACTGCTGTAATGTGGGTTTGACCCCTGGCCCAAGAACGTCTGCATGCTGCAAATGCGGACAAAAAAAGAAAAGAAAAAAATTATCACTAGATAAACAAAACGAGGCATATACATACCTTGAAACATTATGCAGCAATAAAAAGGAATGATTTACTGATTCTTGCTGCAACATGCTATAAGAAAATATGCTACAACCTTAAAAATATATGCTAAGTGGAGTTCCTGTCGTGGCACAGCAATAACAAACCTGACTAGAGTCCATGAGGACACGAGGTCAATCCTGGCCTCTCTCAGTGGGTTAAGGATCTGGCATTGCCGTGAGCTGTGACATAAGGTCACAGACAGGGATCAGATCCCTCACTGCTGTGGCTGTGGCACAGAACTGCAGCTGTAGCTCTAATTCTACCCTTAGCTTGAGAACTTCCATATGCTGCAGGTGCAGCCCTAAAAAGACAAAAAAAAAAACTGAAAAATTGAAAAATAAAAATAAAATTGACCATGGTGATAATTAACACTGAATATATTAAAACCACTGACTTGTATACTTTAAGTAGGAAGTTCATATACATGTATGTGAATTATATCTCAATAAAGCTGTTATCAAAAGCATATATATATATATATATATATATATATATATGTATATAAAGCATCTTTGGGGTCTTTTTTTTGGGGACACAGAGCTAAGTACATCAGACTTGACCAAAGAGCCTCAGACTCAGAAAGAACACCAAATGCTACCTTTAAAATTATGCTGCAGAAGAAAATGTAACTTCACAGTTATTCATTACCTTAAGCTGTCAGGGGAAAAGAATATTACACACCTACCTTTGAGCATATATATATATGTATGTGTGTGTATATATGTATATATGTATACATATATGTATTCCCACCTATCTGCATGAAAAGGCTACAGGTTATAACCAAAAATTGAGTGGTGGAGTCCCCTGGTGGTTCATCAGGTTAAGGGTCCGGCATTGTCACTGCTGTGGCTTATGGTGCAGCTGTGGCACAGGTTCAATCCCTGGCCAAAAAGAAACAAACAAAAGAGTGGTAATTATCTGTGAGTGATGAAATTCCTAATGATTTTTTTGGGGGGGGGGCATGGTATGCAGCAGCTTGATGTGAGATCTCAATTCCCTGATCAGGGACTGAACTCAGGTCACAGCAATGAAGGCGCTAAGTCCTAACCACTAGACCACCAGGGAACTCCCTCCTGGTGATTTTTACTCCTGGATTTTCTAAACTGTCTACCACAAACATATAATACTGGTGAAATCAGGGGAAAAAAGCATACTTCAACAAATCTTATTCCATCAAGACTCAACATTATTTTACATCCCAATAAGAAAAATAACTGCTGCCAATTAAGCCCTGAGATGCGAGCGTGATGACAGGCTGTGGGCATTTACTGTGAGAAGCATGCTGGGCTGGACAGAGAGCCACTGGGTGAGGGAAAAGAGTGCACCCAGGTTTGTAACAAAGCAGGACCCTTTGGGGCCTTCCCAGGGCAGGCCCTTCCCCCATATCATCTGCTTTAGCTCCTCTCTTAAGTATAACTTGTATCCTGTTGGAGGTTTACAGGAACTTTGTGCCCTCCATGTACAGCTGCAAGAACAAAGGATTTCTGCACAAATAAGTTTGCAACAACCAACCACGCCCCTCTCTCACTTTGCCTTTTGAAACACTTTGCAATTTTGTTTCAGGGCCTTCAGGATACTTGAGGGGCACAAGCCACCCATTTGCTTGCATGGCCATGCAATAAACCTTTCTATGCTCCAAACGCCAATGGTTTGGTTTGTTTGGCTTCCTTGCACACAGAGTTGCACTAACAGGCTGACCCCAACCTGAGATGAAGGAGGAACAACTTGGGGCGGGGCAGAGATCAAGAACTATAACTTTTGTTAAACTATGTTTAATCAAACATTAGACTTCAAGACATTAAGACATACCTCCATTATATGCACCCAAAGAAAGAAATGCTGCTGATTAAATGAGGACCCAATGCCTTAACCACAGTACAATGTAGTGCACAGACTATCTCACCAGCCTCTCAGTGCTTTGAAATCTTTCAAGGAGGCTCCTTCTCCTGTCTTCAGTAAAATTGCTTCCTGTGTGGTAGGCAATCCTTTCACAACTTGGGGTCTTCTTCCAAGAAAATATGGAATTCCAATCATTATTCCAATGACAACTGTCTTCACTAATGTCAGATTCATGCTCTGCTCTCAATTCCAGGCCTCTCTATACAAACAGTACTTTTCTGTTTTGATGCCAAAGCAAAGAATAATCTTTACACATTTTGAACGCAGCATTATGAAACAAAGAGGTGAGAAGCAATGACCCAGATTGTCAACATATGGGCCTGACCATCATTACAACTGTACTTGGCCAATGGTGACTGGTAAAATGCCACCTATTCTAAGACCTACCCCAACTTTGGAGTAAAAAAAAAAGTAATAAAATGCAACATATTTTGGAGTTTCCATTGTGGCACAATGGGATACTTAGCATCTCTGGACTGCTGGGATGCAGGTTCAGTTCCCCACCCAGCACAGTGGATTAAAGACCCAGAGATGTCACAGTTGCAGCAGAGGTTCCAACTGTGGCTCAGATCTGATCCCTGGTCTGGGAACTTCATATGTCATGGAGCAGACCAAAAAAAAAGCAATTTTTTTAAGTTCAACTATACTATATAAATCGTAATTGTTATAACCATCATTCTTGCTAGCTCAAAAATTTCAGACTGGAGTTCCTGCTGCGGCGCAACAGGGTCAGCAGTGTCTCTGGAGCACTGGGATGCAGGGTGGATCCCTGGCCTGGCACAGTGGGTTAAGGATCTGGGTTGCTGCAGGTGCAGCATAGGTCACAAATGCAACTCAGATCTGATCCTTGGCCCAGGAACTCCACATGCTTCAGGGCAACCAAAACAGAAAAAAAGAAAAATTCAAAGACTACCAAAGCATTAGTAGCAGCCTGCTATTTAACAAGTTTGAGATATAAATCCACCCTTATTACTGTATCTGTAGTCAATACAGCATATTTATAGTCTTCTCAAATTCTGGCAGTGAAGTGGTATTTGTAACAGACGGTCACATTATCTCTGGCAACTCATCTCAGTGTCTGACAGCGGAGGGGCGCCTCAAGGCCTCTAACCTGACATGGTGGTGTGGGTCCTGGCACCCCCGAGCTCCTCCTGGGTCACGTCCTCGTTGGTGACAGACTTCACAACATCAGGACCAGTGATGAACAAGTAGGAGGTGTCCTGAAACCAGAGAATCCCAGAAGGTTCAGTCTCAGAGCTGAGAAGACAGTGACATGGTGGCAGAATCAGGTTAGGATGCAGCTCACAGATGCCTACCTAAATTACAGACACATATTTTTCCCTGCCTCACCTGGATCAGGTGAACAAAAAATCTCCACTGCCTGGTTCTCTCTCAGTGAGATGACCTGCTAACATTGTTTGGCTAACATGTCCAGGGCATTCCTCTGTAGAGCACCCTAAAAGGTGGCCCCTATTCACAGCTTGCTGTGCACTAAGAATTTTTCTAAGCATTTCATGGGATTGTGTCATGATAGCCGAGGTACTATTATCACCCCACGTATGGATGAAGAAACTAAAGCGCTGTGATGGTGTGCAGATTGCCTAAAATTAACCAGTCACTTTAAGTGAAGCCATTTGGAGACATTGATAACAATGTTTGGTGTTTCAGGAGGATAACAGGATTTTAATTCTCAGTTTATAATTTAAAGATGATTTAAGAGCTCCTGTCATGGCTCAGCAGTTGGCAAACCCAGCTAGCATCCATGAGGAGGCAGGTTCGAACCCTGGACTTGCTCAGTGGGTTGAGGATCCAGTGTTGCCACGAGCTGTGTTGTAGGTCACAGACGTGGCTCGGATCTGGCATTGCTATGGCTATAGTGGAGGCTGGCGGCTACAGCTCCAATTGGACCCCTAGCTTGGGAACCTCCATATGCCGTGGGTGCAGCCCTAAAAATACAAAAAGACCAAAAAAACATATATTTTATATATATATATAATTTAAAGATAATAAAGGCATATTGTAAAAAATTTAAACAAGAACGGGAGATAGTTACAGTGGGAAGTCTACATGCCAGCCCTTATTTCCAGGCCTCCAATTTCCCTCCCCAAAGGCAACCACTGTTAGTTTCTCTGACGTCCCTGCATATATGAACATTTACATTTTTCCCTTTATTTTCTCTCCAGCACAGTGTCCCCCCACACGCTGTTCTGAAACTTCTTAAAGAACATTCCACATCAGTATACTAGGATATGTATCATAGTTTAACTGTCACCTACTGATTATCCTTTAGATGGTTGCCAGCATTTTCCTATAACAAGCAATGCTGCAATAAATATCTTACTACAATCATCTCTGTCAGCTCACTGTTCATGTTCTTTGCTTATTTTCCTACTAGATGGTCACTCTTAGATAATAAGGAGAGTCCTTAGACTACTATGTGTGTTGTACTATAACCCCGTAGGACCCTATGGGGCCTTCTCAGGGCAGGCCCTTCCCCCATATCCTCTGCTTAGCACCTCTCTGAAGTATATAACATGTGTCTTGTTGGAGGTTTACAGGAACACTGTGCTCTAACCTCCATGAACAGCTGCAAGAACAAAGGATTTCTGCACCAAGAAGTTTGCAACAACCAACCACCCCCTCCCTCACCTTGCCTTTAAAAATGCTTTACAACTTTGGCTCCAGGAGTTCAGAGCCACCTGTCTCCTTGCACCGCCTGCAATAAACCTCTCTGGGCTCCACCCTCTGACATTTCGGCTCGTTTGCCTCACTGTGCATCAGGCACATGAACTTGTGCTAACAGTAGCGGTCTTTATTTTATGGCTCCTTGGTGTGGACTCTTGCTAGAATAGCCTAGCTAGAGAGATCTATCTCCCCCACCTCACACAAACACTCATACAATGTTCATAACAGCACTATTTGTAACAGTCAAAAACTAGAAACAGTCCAGTGTCCATCAACAAGTGAATCTCAAAATAATTATCCAGAGGGAAAGAAACTAGACCGTTGCCAAAAAAAAGGGGGGGGGGTGCATACCTTTTCTATGCATTTTGTATGGTTCTGTTTATACAACATTCTAAACAACACAAATTAACCTACTGTGATAACAAGCAGATGAACTTAACTAAGGACAGGACTGGGATATAGGGAAGAATGGATTACAAAAAATACACAAAGAAAATTTGGGGGTGACAGCTGTGTTCATGACCTTAATTGTGGTTATGACTTTATGGTTGAATACACGCATCGCACTGTACAAGGAGGTCTCTTTTGGCACTGCAGGTTAAAAATCCAGCATTGTCACTGCAGCGATTTGGATTGCTGCAGTGGCTTGGGTTTGATCCTGGGCCCAGGAACTTCTACATGTCACGGGCTCGCAGAAAAATAAATAAATAACACCTTACTTTCCATAAAGAACTTATTCAGGAACAGACTCAAAGATTTCATAACCAAACTTATAGTTACTAAAGGAGAAACACTAGGTGTTGGGATGGATTGGGAGGTTGGTTGGCATATACACAGTACTACATACAAAATCAATCAGTGATAAGGACCTACTATGTAGTTCAGGGAACTCTATTCAATACTCTCTGGTAGCCTATATGGGACAGGAATATGAAAAATAATGGGAGTTCCCGTCGTGGCGCAGTGGTTAACGAATCCGACTAGGAACCATGAGGTTGCGGGTTCGGTCCCTGCCCTTGCTCAGTGGGTTAACGATCCGGCGTTGCCGTGAGCTATGGTGTAGGTTGCAGACGCGGCTCAGATCCTGCGTTGCTGTGGCTCTGGCGTAGGCCGGTGGCTACAGCTCCGATTCGACCCCTAGCCTGGGAACCTCCATATGCCGCGGGAGCGGCCCAAGAAATAGCAAAAAGACCAAAAAAAAGAAAAAAAGAAAAATAATGGATATTATGTTTACATATGGCTGATTCAGTTTGCTGAACTCTGGAAACTAAACATTATAAGTCACCTATACTTCAATAAACTTTACTTTTAAAAAATATTCTAATTACACAACTTAAATGTATGCAGTTCACCATACATCAATTATATCTCAAAGTTGAAAAAAGGGGGGGATGCAAGAATATCCCATTCCACTTAAAGAAGAGTTAAGGAGAGACGCTGTACCAGTTATCAACTTTTCACATAAAGCCATTGTAATGAATAGTATGGTACTAACACAGAGATATATAAACAGACCAAGAGAATTCAGTGAAATACTCTTGATATATGGATGCTTGAATCATGATGTAAATAACATTACAGAGCAAGAAAGAATGTTCCTTTCAACAGAAAGATCTAGGAGTTCCCATTGTAGCTCAGTGGGTTAAGGATTCAACATTGCCTCCACGCAGGTTTGATACCTGGCCTCACTCATTGGGTCCAGCGTTGCCCCAAGCTGCAGCACAGGTCAAAGATGTGGCTCAGATCCGGTATTGCCATGGCTGTGGTGTAGGCTTCAGCTGCAGCTCCGATTCAACCCCTGACCTGGGAACTTCCATATGTCATAGGTGTAGCCATAAAAAGAAAAAAAGAAAAAGAAAAAAAAACTCTACATCAACTAGGTATCTATACGAAAAAAAAAAAAAAATCCAACTAGCCTCCACTTCATACTAACTGCAAAAATAATTCTAATTTTAGATGGAACATAAAAGGCAAAATAATTAAGCTTTTAGAAAATAACAACTATCAGAGTTCCCATTGTGGCTCAGTGGGTTAAGAACCTGACTAGTACCCAGAAGGATACAGGTTTGATCCCTGGCCTTGGTCAGGGGGTTAAGGATCCAGTCTTCCCTCAAGCTACAGTGTAGGTCACAGATGAACCTTGAATCTGGCATTGCTGTAGCTGTGGCATAGGCCAGCAGCTACAGCTCCAATTTGACCCCTAGCCTGGGAATTTTCATATGCCGCAGGTGCAGCTCTAAAAAGGAAAAACAAAAAATGAAAAAAAACAAACAGGAGTTCCCGTCGTGGCGCAGTGGTTAACGAATCCGACTAGGAACCATGAGGTTGCGGGTTCGGTCCCTGCACTTGCTCAGTGGGTTAACGATCCGGCGTTGCCGTGAGCTGTGGTGTAGGTTGCAGACGCGGCTCGGATCCCATGTTGCGTGGCTCTGACGTAGGCCGGTGGCTACAGCTCCGATTCAACCCCTAGCCTGGGAACCTCCATATGCCGAGGGAGCGGCCCAAGAAATAGCAACAACAACAACAACAACAACAACAAAGACAAAAAAAGACAAAAAACAAACAAACAAAAAACTATCTTTATGACTTTGGAGTAGGAAAAAGTAAAAAAACTAAAACACACTACCCATAAAGTATACATTTGACATTGATTCGCCTACCAAAAGGGCACAGAAGCCAGCTTTATAGAGACTCCCACTGGCTAAGTGAAAGACATTTTGAATATCAAAATACATAATAATAGTAATGGATTATAAACCACTGGGTAAAATAGGAAAATCCATTAAGTCAGTGAAATAAACAAATGCCCAAGAAGAGCAGAGCTCTTCCTTAGTGTAGAATGCTAAATGGTATAAAGCAAGTGGAGGAATTGGAAAATAATCATCTTGTAAAGATTGGTTTGGACAAGAATCAGCAATAGATACTAAGTCAAGCAGAAAAGGTGTAATGTGGAACAGCATACTTGCATGGTCTCGAAATATTTCCCCAATGAGTATCAGTTACAAAGGAAAAACAGAAACCACACAGTGGAGAAATCAGACAACTGAACAGTGATCAAATTAGTATTAATAATGAAGGGCAGATGGCCATCAGTGGCCTCCAGATGTGATCATCTGAGCAGGATACAACATCACTTATGCAAGAGACAGGCTAGGATACCTAATGTGAATCTTATCATGAGGAAATATCACATGGACCCAAACTGAGGAACAATCTATGAAATAATTCATTCTGTAGTCTTCAAAATGTCATGACAAAGAGTCTGAGGAATTGTCACAAAGTAAATGATATTAATGCAATATGATAACTGAATGCAATATGTGATCCCAAAATGGATCCTGTACTAAAAGAAAAAGCCATGAAGGACATTATCGGGACAACTGACCAAAAGAATCTAGATGGTAAATAAAAGGAGTATATCAGATAGACTGCATGTTAAGCATATGCGAAACAAGTCTTAAGTTTTAAAAAATTAAAATCACACAACCTGTCTTGCTTGCTCATAATGGAATGAAAATAGAAACAGAAGGAAAACTGGAAATTTACAAATATGCAGAAATTAAATGCCACACTCTTAAACAACCAATGGATAAAAGATGAAATCAAGGGAAATTAGAAAATATCAAGAAATGAAAACACAACATACAAAAACTCATGAGCAACAATAGCGCTAGGAGGGGGAATTTAAAGCTATAAACACACGAAGTAAAGTCTCAATTCAACTTTATACCTTAAGGATAAAAAAAAACCCACAAAAAGACAAAAATTTAAACCCAAAGCTAGCAGAAAGAAGGAAAAAAAATTAGAGCTGATATGCTAATATTCTCTTAAACCACCCGCTGAGGCTTACAAAAACATCTAGTTGTGATATTTTTCATTTCTAGAAGTTCTAGTTGGCTCTTTTCCCATATCTGCTTGATAACTTTTACGGGGGATTTTTGTTCCTTATTTATATTTAGAGAACTTGTAGCAGGCTGAATTGTGTTACTTCAAAATTCATATATTAAAATCCTAAATGCTGGTAAAAAAAAAAAAAATTAGAGCTGAGTTAAATGAAAATTAGGTGGGAGGGAACTCAATAAAACCAGAAGTTGGTTCTTCAAAAAGATCAAAAAAATTGACAAATATTTAACTAGATGTCCTAAGGGGGGGGGGGAACTCAAAATACTAAAATCAGAAATGAAAATGGAGGAGTTCCTGTCGTGGCTCAGTGGTAACGAACCCGACTAGGATCCATGAGGATGCAGGTTCAATCCCTGGCCCCCCTCAGTGGGTTAATGATCCAGCACTGTGGTGAGCTGTGGTGTAGGTTGCAGACAAGGCTCAGATCCCACATTACTTTGGCTGTGGTGTAGGCCAGCAGCTGCAACTCCAATTAGACCCCTAGCCTGGGAACTTCCATATGCTGCAGACACAGCCCTAAAAACCAAAAGCAAACAAAAAAGAAATAAAAATGGAGGCATCACTACCATGTCTACAGAAATGAAAAGATTATGAAGAGTACTATGAACAATTCTATACCAACAAATTAGTTTTGAGTTTGTTTGTTTTTTTTCAACAGCCTCACCTGAAGTATATGGACCTTTCCAGGCTCGGGGTCAAACTGGAGCTGCAGCTGCTGGCCTACAACAATGCCAGATCTATGTCACTTCTTCTACCCATGCCACAGCTGACAACAACACCAGATCCTTAACCCACTAAGCAAGGCCAGAGATCAAGCCCACATCCTCATGGATACTAGTCAGGTTTGTTAACACTGAGACACAACAGGAACTCCTATACCAACAAACTGGATGACCTAGATGATATGGAAAAATTCCTAGAAATTTACAACCTACCACCAAGACTGAGTCATGAAAAATTAGAAATCTGAATAGATCTATAACTAGTGAAGACATCAAATCAGTAATCTAAAACCTCCCAAAGAAAAGCCCAAGACCAAATGGCTTCATCAATGAATTCTACCAAACATTTCAAAAAAGATTAAATATGAGGTACCACCTCACACCAGTCAGAATGGCCATCATTAATAAATCAACAAATAACAAATGGTAAAGAGGGTATAGAGAAAAAGGTACCCTCCTTCACTATTGGTGGGAATATAACCACTATGGAAAACAGTATGGCAGTACCTCAGAAATCTAAATATAGAACTACCATATAATCCAGCAATCCCACTCCTGGGCCTATATGAGACAAAACTTTCATTGAAAAAGATGCATGCACCCCTATGTTCATCTCAGCCCTAGTCACAATATCCAAGACCTGGAAACAACCTAAATGTCCACCAGCAGATGAATGCATTAATAAAATATGGTACATATATGCAATGGAGTATTACTCAGCCATAAAGACAAACTAATGCCATCTGCAGCAACATGGATGGAACTAGAGGGTCTCATACTAAGTGAAGTAAGCCAGAAAGAGAAAGACAAATACCATAAGTTATCACTTATTTGTGGAGTCTAAAATATGGAACAGATGATCTTATCTAAAAAAACAGAAAACAGATCACAGCCAAGGAGAGCAGACCTGGGGTTGGGGGCAGGGATGGGGATGGATGGGCAGTTCAGGGTTTTTGGATGCAAATTGTTATATTTGGAATGGATGGGCAATGGGACCCTACTGTGCAGCACAAGGAACTGTGTGTGATTGGATTGCTTTGCTGTACAAGAGAACTTAAAGAAACATTGTAAATCAACTACACTTTAGCATAAAAGCAATAAAATTACAACCTACTGCTGAACTGATGATAGTGAAGATGATGCAAAATGTTGGAAATAAACTGGAAGCAAAGATTGATAAATTACAAGAAACACTGAGTTAAGAAATGTAAGATTTAAGGATTAAGCAAGCAGCAATGCAAAATACAGTAACTGAAATAAATTCATTAGAAGCAAACAACAGCAGAATACAGGAGGCAGAAGAATGAATAAGCAAGGTAGAGGACAGACTAGTAGAAATCATTGATATGGAACAGAAAAGAGAAAAAAGGATGAAAAGAAATGAGTCTAAGAGAACTCTGAGACGTTAAACACACCAACATCCACATTATAGGGGTGCCAGAAGGGGAAGAGAGAGAGAGGGAGAGAAAAAAACAAAGAGATAATAGCGGAAAATTTCCCTAACATGGGAAAGGAACCACTCACTCAAGTCCAGGAAGCACAATGAGTACCATATAAAATAAACCCAAGGAGGAATACACCAAGACACATATTAATCAAACTGACCAAAATTAAAGGCTAAGAGAGAATATTGACAGCAGCTAGGGAAAAGAAACAAATAATATACAAGGGAACCCCGATAAGGTTATCAGCAGATTTTTCAGAATATACAAAGAATTCCTAAAAGTCAATAAGAAAAAATAAGAACCTCAGTTTTCAAAAAGGGGCAAATTAGATGAACAGGCATGCCACAAAAGAAAACACATGAAAATGTGTGCAACCTCATTAGTCATGGAAATGCAAATTAAAACAATGAGAGATCACAAAACATGTAAACTGCCACAATTAAAAAAAGTGTTGGCAAGGATGCAGAACAAGTGAAATTCTCACCCACTGCTAGTAGAAGGCTAAATTGCTGCAACTTCTTCAGTATACAGGCATTTCCTAGAAAAACTGGGAAATACGTATATCCCATGACCTAATGCTGTCTGACCTTGAGAAACTGAAACATGTGTGCACCAAGATACACATATAAGAATGCTTATATCAGCATTATTTGCAATGGCAAAAAATCTTGAAACACAAATAACTGTTGACAGAAAGGATGAGGATATTAAGGTAATTTACTACACAGCTATTAAAATGAGTATTTTACAAAGAACATGGATAAATCTTAAAAACATGAATCACAGTCATGCACAAAAGAATGCATATTATGTGATTTCACTCTACATTAAAAGTTAAAGCAGGCAGCATTAACTACACTGTTTGGTGAGGCAGAATTAAAATGTAAAACTGTAGGAATTTCCTGGTGACTCAGTGGGTTAACTTCGAGCATTGTCACTAGTGTGGCCTGGGTGCATCCCAGGACCCAGAACTTCCACATGCCACAGACAAAGATAAATAAATAAATAAATAATTTTTAAAAGTAATACAATTAAAAAAAAAGTTACACTGTAAAGCAAAGCAAAAAAAAAAGTTACTATAAAAGTTGATAGAGTAAATAATTCTAGACAAGATGGGTGGAGACAATAGTGATTAGGAAGAGGAAGAGGGCAAGGCTCCTGCAAGGCCATTTCTTGTTCTGAGTGTTATTCATGTGGATTTGTACTTTGCAACAATCTCTAAACTTCACATATTTTTATATACTTTCCCAAGTATGTATTCCATTAGAAAATTTTAAGTGCTCAAAATGTTTTAATTAACTGGGAAAGGAGGCAGAGACAGAAGCAAGAAAAAAAGTAGAAGGATTCAACAATAATCGAGATAGGGTACTTGTATAAGAACTGTGTAGCAACTTGGTTATATTTTAGATTATATCCTAAAGTAAAGCAAATATGATTTCTGACTGATTGAACTACAAATGTGACCAAAAATATGAGTCAAGAAAATGTCATTGTTTTTGACCTGAACCACTAGAAGGCTGGTCTTGCCATTTATGGAGATGGGGAAACATGTAGAACACTCTGGGAAGGGTTCATTTGAGATCAAAACCTATCAAGTTTGAGAAATCCAATGAAGTCCAAATGGAAATGTTGATAGGCAACTGAATGTTTAATCCTGGAGTAAAAGGAGCGTGTTTTATCCTGAAGAAATAGGTTTGAGAGTTGTCAGTTGCTAGACGGATGAGTATTTAAAGTTTAGAGATAGGATAAAATCACCAAGGGAATGAGAGAACTGCCAGAATAGAGTATAGTGTCCTGAAGTTTCAAAGAGGAAGATGTGATTAGATAGGTCAAATGCTGCTGGAAGTCAAGTTAGATAAGGTTTAAGAAACATCAAATTGTATATAGTAATATAGAAATCAGTGGTGTCTTTGATACAAGAAACTGACATTATCGGCAACCATAAATAAGACAATATATCCTTTTCATCATAAATTAAATGTCTGAGTATATTTAGATCCATTTCTCAATTCGATTCTGTTCTCCTGGTCTATTTATTTACAAATCAAAGAGTTTCAGTTATTTTAGCTTTATAATGTTTTCTCACCTGCCAGGACTAACCCTTCATTGCACTTCCTTTATGGAATTTTTTTTTCTGGGTTTTTTTGTTTTTGTTTTTTTTTTTGCCATGCCTACGACATATGGAAATTCCTGGGCCAGGGACGGAACCCATGCCACAGCAGTAACCCAAGCCTCTGCAATGACAATACCATATCCTTAACCCACGGCACCACAGAGGACTCCTTGGAATATCTATTCTTACACATTGGTTCCACACACACACACATACACACACACACCATATGAACTTTATGGTTACTTCATTGAGTACTTTAAAAAGAATCTGCTAGCATTTTTACTGTACTCTCAAACACATGGAATAGTTAAGATGTAGAATGGTTAAGGCTTAATGATTCTGCAGAAGACAAGAAAGAGGGTGCTGCCAATACACAGGTATTTAAAGTTCTGCAAGTGGAGAATGGAATTGCTGAGAATGAAAACACAGGGTTAAAAGAGAAGGAATACAAAAAGTCAACATAGAGAAATAAGTTGCATTTCTATACAAAATATACACAATACACAAAATATTTGAAAAAGATATAAAACCAGCCCATTCACACAGTATCAAACATCATAAAATACTTAGGTATGGGAGTTCTCTAGTGACTCAGCAGGTTAAGGATCTAGCACTGTCACTGTTGTGGTGAGGGTTTGACCCCTAACCCAGGAACTTCAACATGCAGCCAGGGAAAAAAAAACACTTAGATATAAATTTAACCAAGGAAGTAAAAGATCTGTACACTGAAAACTACAGGACTTTGATAAAAGACACTGAAGACGACAAAAATAAGTAGAAGAGATTCCATGATCATGGATAAAAATACTGTTAAAAGGTCCATACTACCAAAAGCCATCTATTGATTCAAAAGAACTCCTATCAAAATTCCAATGACATTTTTCTATGAGGTAGGAAAAAACATGTAAAATTTGTACAGAACTATAAAAGACCCAAAACAATCAAAACAACACTGAGAAAAGAACAAAACTGAAAGCACCACACTTTCTGATCTCAAACTATACTGCAAAGCTACAATAATCAAAAAAGGAATTCCCATTGTGGCACAGGAGTTCCCATTGTGGCCAACTAGGAACCGTGAGGTTGTGGGTTTGACCCCTGGTCTTGCTCAGTGTGTTGAGGATCCAGCGTTGCCATGAGCTGTGATGTAGGTTGCAGACGCGGCTCAGATCTGGCGTTGCTGTGGCTGTGGTGTAGGCCGGCAGCTGTAGCTCCGATTAGACTCCTAGCCTGGGAACCTCCATGTGCAGTAGCTGCGGCCCTAAAAAAGACAAAAAAAAAAATCAAAACACTATGACGTGACTTAGAGAAAGAGAGACCAATGGAAGAGAATCAAGAGTCCATAAACAAATTCTCACATATGCTGTCAACTAATACTTGACAAGGGGACCAAGAATACTCAATTGGGAAAAAATACTCTCTTTAATAAATGGTAGTGGGAAAACTGGATAACCACATGCAGAAGAATAAAAGTGCTCCCACATCCTACACTATTCACAAAAATTAACTCAAAACAGATTAAAGACTCAAAGACCTGAAACCATAAAACTCCTAGGAAAAAAAACAGGAAAACACTCCCCAACACTGGTCTTGGCAACAATTTTAAGGATGACACCAAAAGCACAAGCAACAAAAACAAAAATTGGTAAGAGGGACAACATCAAAGTAAAAAGCTCTGCATAGCAAAAGAAACAATCAACAAAATGAAAAGGCGACCTACCAAACGGGAGAAAATACTGCCAAATCATATATGTAGTAAGGTGTTAACATCCAAAATATATAGACAGCTGACACAACTCAAGAGCAAAAAACAATAATCTGACTAAAAAATGAGCAGAGGATCTGAAAAGACATCTTTCCAAAGAAAACAAACAGTTAATGAGTATACCAAAATATGTTGAACATCACTCATCATCCAGGAAAATGCAAATCAAAACCACAATGAGGTTTTAGCCTCACACCTGTTAGAAAAGCTATTATCAAAAGGACAAGAAATAACAGCGAGGATGTAGAGAAAAGGGAACACTTGTGCATTGTTGGTGGGAATGTAAATTGATACAGCTACTGAGGAAAACAGTATAGAGTTTCCTAAAAAAAAGACAAAAAACTAAATATAGGAGCTCCTGCTGCAGTATAACAGGATTGGCAGCATCTTGGGAGCACTGGAACTGGGGTTCAATCCCTGGCCCGGCACAGTGGGGTAGGGATCCAGCGTTCCCACAGCTGCAGCTTATTTAGCAGCTATGGCTCAGATCTGATCCCTGGCTTGGGAGCTCCATATGCAGCAGGGGGAGCCAAAAAAAAAACCCCTAAATATAGAACAACCATGTGATCCAGCAATCCCACTTCTGGGTATATATTCAAAGGAAATAAAACCAGGACATCAATGAGATAGGTGCACTGCCATATTCACTGCAGCATTATTCACTATAGCCAAGATATCAAAACAACCTAAGTGTCCATCAAGGGTTGAATGGATAAATAAAATGTGACACACGTACATATACACACAGTATTATCCACTAGATATCCATATTGATAAAACATGACACACACATACACACCCAGAGGAGTATTATTCAGCCATGATAAAGATATCCTGCCGTTTGTGACATGAACGGAACTTCAGGACATTTCACTTGGCATATGTGAAGTCAGACAGTGAAAGATAAATACTGCATGATCTCACTTAAATGTATAATCTAAAAAAGCCAAGGAGTTCCCATCATGGCTCAGCAGAAACAAATCTGACTAGTATCCATGAAGACGCAGGTTTGACCCCTGGCCTTGCTCAGTGGGTTAAGGATCCGGTGATGCGGCTCGGATCTGGCATTGCTATGGCTGTGGTGTAGGTCAGAGACTACAGCTTCAATTCAGCCCCTAGCCTGGGAACCTCCATATGCCACAGGTGCAGCCTAAAAAGACAAAAATTAAATAATAAAAAAGCCAAACTTGATGGAAGATAGCATGAGAAAAAGAATGTATGTGTACATATATACATGATTGGGTCACAGGAGAAAGTGACACGACACTGTAAATCAGCTATACTTTAATAAAAAAAAATTTTTTTTTGTCTTTTTGCCATTTGTTGGGCCACTCCCGCAGCATATGGAGGTTCCCAGGCTAGGGGTCAAATCGGAGCTATAGCCACTGGCCTACGCCACAGCCACAGCAACGCAGGATCCAAGCCACGTCTGCTGCCTACACCACAGCTCTCGGCAACGCCGGATCCTTAACCCACTGAGCAAAGCCAGGGATCGAACCTGCAACCCCAGGGTTCCTAATGCAATTCATTAACCACTGAGCCACGATGGGAACTCCTAAAAAATTTTTTTAAGCCAAACTCACAGAAAAAAAAAGATGGGAGTTCCCGTCGTGGCTCAGCGGAAACAAATCTGATTAGGAACCATGAGGTTTTGGGTTCGATCCCTGGCCTTGCTCAGTGGGTTAAGGATCCGGTGTTGCCGTGAGCTGTGGTATAGGTCACAGACACGGCTCAGGTGTGGTGTTGCTATGGCTGTGGTGTAGGCCAGCAGCTACAGCTCAGATTAGACCCACGGCCTGGGAACCTCCATATGCCATGGGTGCGGCTCTCAAAAAGACAAAAAAAAAAAAAAAAAAGAATGGTGGTTAGCAAAGGCTGGGGCAAGGTGGGAGGTAGGGATAGAGTAATGTTGGTCAAAAGATACAAACTTCCTTTTACAAGATGAGTAAGTTCTGGTGATTTAATGTACAACATGGTGATTATTGTTAACAATACTATATTACATACTTGAAAATTGCTAAGAAAGTGGATCTTAAATGTTCTCACCACAAAAAAAAAAAATGGTAATCATGTGAGGTCATGGAGATCTTATTAGCTAGGCTATGCTATGAGGGAAATCACTTTGAAATAGGTATGTATCCAACTGTGAGAATTAGCCCAAGTCTTTTCTATCAAAGGAAGCCTTGGTTACTCCATTTTATTCCTGCTTTGCCTGAGACACCCTCCTCTCACCCACCCCTCTTTTCCCAGTAACAATTTGTTTCAAACTAGCCAACCAAGAAGAATGTGCACCCTGACCTGACCAATGGGAAGGGGACAGATATACCATGTGCACTAGGGATAAATTGGGGGGGGGGGGGTCTTTCTTCTTCCTGTGTACTTTTTGAGTACTCGTACCCTTCTGCAGGAGTAAAGAGCCTTGTGGAGATCTCCCTGTGTTCGTGTGCCTCACTTTCCGACACTGACGATCCGAGCTGAGGTCACTTTTTCCCAACAATTTGGGGGCTCATCTGGGATTCCAGGTCCACTGGAGCACGGATTCTCAAGGAGGGGAGGGAGACACGTCTCATGGCCCCATTGCAGTGGCCCTGAATTGAGAGGTCCACACCCCTGAACTTCGAACCTGTGGAGAGTTCTCAACAACGCAGAGGACGGTCTGAGAAAAATGGCAATCGCAGCAACCAGGTGACACCACGCACAGACCAAGGTAGGAAAGGTCCCATTGTGGGGGCGACCAAGTATCTCCTTGGTGGTCGAGGAAAGGGATTGGTAAGCCTCAAAAGGTCTCGGGTGAGACTGGCAATTTCTGGTGATGTCAGAGAATCGGAGCACAGTCCTGGGAAAATGGGAAGTAATCTTCCCGACTCGTGCCTCCACTTGGAGGATCTCTGGGTGGAGGGGGAAACCAAGTTCCTCCCGACAGTCCTCTGGGATTAATGCTAAAGTATTGGGGAGACAATCCACAGATGAAGGACAAAAGAAGAATGATTAAATATTGTTGTTTTATCTGGAAATAGACACCTATTCTTGCCCCGTCCGTCTTCTGGCCAAAGTTCAAACTGGACAAGGATTGGGTCTATCAGCTGCTTGTTCAGTTTGTCCAGGACAAGACACCAGGGTCCCAGGAGGGAACTGATTATGCTCTCTGTTGGCAGCAGGGACCGGTCGTCTTATTTCCCCTCAGAGGGGGAACAGAAGGGGAATGAGGAGGAAACCCAAGAACATTGAGACCTCCTCCCCCTCCCCTCCAAGGGGCCCACATGACTCCCTGCCACCACCGCCTCAACAAAACCAAAGAATATGACAAGGCCTTATTCCAGACTTAGGCGAGATTTAAAGCAATGTCAGGAGGATATTCAAAATTTTCTGTTTTCTTCCTCTGCCTCTGGGGACCAATAAAAACAGCCACAACCTGCTATTCCAACTAGGGGAGGTTCCCTTAGGTGGGGGTGGAATAGGATATGTAAATGCCTCTTTAACCAGCACTGAGGTCCAAAGTTTTAAGAGGGAATTGTGGTCATTGTTGGAGGACCTGTACAGGGTAGTGGATCAAACAGATCAGTTCCTTGGACCACAGGTCTATACATGGTCTGAATTAATGTCTATTTTGAGGATTCTATTTTCCAGGAAGGAAGGGGAATGATCTGAAGGACAGCCATGGCCTCAAGGGAGCAAACTCACCCTCCCCAGGCCAGGGAAGTTCAGGTGAAAAGTAAATTCCCAACGAGGACCCCAGGTGGGACAATAATAATGCTACACACTGAGGGCATGTGCAAAAAGTATCTAAGGTATTCAAAGTACAAGGTAAAGAGGAGGGGCCAACTGAATTTTTGGAAAGACTCAGAGCTGAAATAAAAAGATATGGTGGAAATTCCACCGACCCTTTAGGAAAGGGCATGCTCAAACTTCACTTCGTAACTAAGAGTTTGCCAAATATTTCCAAAAAGTTACAAAAAAATAGAGGATGGGGAAGATAAACCATGAGAAAACTTAATAGAAGAGGCACAAAAGGTTTATGTGAGAAGGAATGAGGAATGAGGAATGGAATTCTATTTTATCAAGGGAAAAGAAGAGTAAGTCTGTCTGATAGCTTGTTTTCAATGGAAAATAGGGGACAAACTAATGGATACACAAAGTATTAGAAGGTTTATGGGAAGTGGACATTGAGAGAAGGGTTGTGCATTGTCAGAACTAAGTTTAGGATAAGTTGACTTGAGTAAATTAATTTTAAAAATAAGCTGGTGCAAAACTTGACTTTTTGTTGTTAAGAAAACAGTTTCCTTGGAATGCTACTTTGATAACAGATTATATGTTCTTTTAAGTGATCTGCTATATTTGCTTTTGGTATCTCTTGTAACTTTGGTGAAGGAAAAAGTATTATCCACAGTGACCTATGATTCTGTCTGATCAAATTTTTAAAAAAATGTTAAATTGACTAGAATTATTTGGTATGTTAAAATGGAGAGCATTATCAAATGAGTGATAATCCTCAGATTATACAGAAGAATAGATGTTTTTAATATAGATATTCTAGAACTTATACAGTTTCTGAAATTTGGATATATACTAGTACTATGTTGAATTTTTTTTTTCTAGTTATTTCAAAATGTTGTATGTCACAACAGTAACCAAGTTTCCTTATCAATTTGCATTGTAACCAGATTTAAAACGTGCCTTAAGTCTTGTCACTGTTAATGGCTTTACTCCGATGCCTTTGCAAAAATGTTTTCTCTTCAAGAAGGTCTATAGAAAGGACTTTTTAAGGAAATACAGTTTCTGACTTCCAGACCTTAATGATGAGCTGGGTAAATTTTAAAATTCTATGTATATGTGAAGAGAAAAAAATTAATCATTATTTTGTGTGAAGGGTAGTATCATTTAAAAAATTATTATCAGATACAGGAGTTCCCGTAGTGGCTCAGAGGTTAGCAAACCCAAATAGCATCCATAAGGACGCGGGTTTGATCCCTGGCCTTGCTCAGTGGAAAGGGGATCCAGCACTGCCATGAACTATGGTGTAGGTCACAGGCATTGCTGGGATCCTGCATTGCTGTGGCTCTGGTGTAGGCCGGTGGCTACAGCTCTGACTGGACCCCTAGCCTGGGAACCACCATATGCCACCGCGGTGCGGCCCTATAGAGACAGAAAAGGCCAAAAAAAAAAAAAAATTTATTATCAGATTCATTCTTATTTTCTAATTACTTAGGGTGATAAAATTCAATCAGTGGTTTTATTTAATGCCTCATTTTCAGAAGTTTTTTTTCAACTAATAAAATGGATCTATTTCAAAAAAATAAATTAAAAAATTCTAAAAGCTGGGTAAGAAATTTAAAAATTCTAAAAGGAAATCTGATGGTTTCAATAAACAATTAAACAAAAAGGATGGGTTACATTGGACTGTGTCAACTGGTGAATATGGTTTTAATTTTATGGTTTCTACTTGAAATAGTAATGGCTTTTAATCTGCACTTTCTAGGTATAAAGAAATTCTCCCCAACAAGCAATTTGGTAAATTATGCCTTTGTAAGCACAACTGAAACATTTCTCTCTTTTCTCTACCTGATTCCTTCAGAGAATGGAAACTCTCAGGTTCCAGAAGCTTTATCAGATAAATTAGGAAAGCCACGTTGTATGTAGCCTGCAGAAATCTCAAGGTATTTCGGTTTTTAAAAATCAAGGAATTCACCTAGATCTTTAAGACAAGCCCTTGGCATGTCTTTCCTAGCCCTGAGTTGCCTTTAAAAGCTTAGTCGGAGATTCCTTACAAAGTTCTAGCAAAGCTAATTTTTAGCAAACCCTATATGATCAATTATATTTACATAAATCATCAGGCCAAGTTTGTTGACACCAGACTTAATTGGCAAAAGAATTAGTCTTGGTTTGGCTATATTTGTTAAAAATTAGAGTAATTTTATAAAGGAAGAGATGTTTCAATGGACATTTGTAGTATCTGTTAATCTAATTCTTTTAATTGGGGTATCACTAAGATTTACTTCCCACATAGTTCTTTGCTGTTATGTTATATTGCTGCAAAGTTAAACTGAGTTTCTAAAAGAACATTCTAAGCTTGTTTCTAAAGTTTATCTCAGTGACCTATTTTTGGATGAGGATCAGATGCCCCAGAATGTGAGACAAGGGGACTGTGTACTGAAAAGGACGTAATATAAAAGGACTATTTCCAAGCCAAGAGGAAGGCCCGGATCCCCTACTATGGAGCCAGGAGGAGGTACAACAGGGATTTAAGAGAGGTGCTGTCGGGTGCCCCTGTTCTGACTCTACCATCCTTTGAAAAACCTTTGCACTTATTTGTAAGCATGGATAGAGGAATGGTTCTAGGGGTCCTCACACAAAATAGGGGGTAAGTTGCCAGCCAGTGGCCTTCCTTTCCCACCTCCTGGACCCTGTCACCAGAGGATGACCTGAGTAAAAACAGTCAGTAGCCACCACCACCCTATTAACTAAAACAAAAGCAAAAAACTCACTTTTTAAGGAAGGCTGGTGGTGAGTATAGAAACAGAGACACAAATGCCTGGTTGAAATGGATAAAATATTCTGTGGGCACACTACACAAAATCAACTGTTAACGCTTGTGCCACAGGGAGACCAGAGGCCCAAGTGATTCCCCTTCCTCTGGGATGGTCATCAGACCCATGGGGTCTTGAATGTATGATGGCCCTCTTCCAGGACAAAATGGTTTGGAATAATGAGTCCTGTCGGATTTAGTCACTGCTGTTCCTTGAGGTGAAAAGTTCTACAGGTCAGCCCCCGAGAACGATTCAGCCACCAAATGAAAATGTCAGCTTCTCCTTGTGTCTAGAACAAGAGGCGAAGGTGACTTTCTTAGGCGACCTGACCAGGTACAGAGAAAGCCATTACTACAACACCCTCCACAATAAATGCCAGTTCTGAGTGCCCCAGGCA